>NC_053422.1:9907500-10234000 GCF_016859285.1 Xiphias gladius
TACATTGGAGAGGACTCTCATGCACATCCTTTTTTTTTTTTTTGTCTCTGTACACAGCTTTTGTTTAATTATGAAAGCGTAATAGTGTTTGCTCTGCTGTCTTCTTTTGGCGATCCAACCACGACTGCGTTCCCGCTCTCAAAAGCCTCTGTCATTTTAAACGTATTTATTGTTGACAGCGAGGGCACAAGATCACACAAATATTTGGATGCGTACTTCTTAAAGAGTATAATTATCAGAAAACATCCAGAATGAAGGCGGGTACTGTTATCAAGTGGTCAAACAAGTACTGGTCATTAGACTTCAGGCGGTCTTACTGCACTGATCCACTTGAGCCCAGAACAGCTCCTAAAGGGACCACATCTAACACTACTGGAGAGGAATCCCACTTCCTTCTAATACAGACCTTCACCACTTAAGGGAACCTGGACAAGTACTCTCGCGTTGTATTTACTTTAAGTCGCAGGGTGTATCTTGAGCCCCAAGGATAACAGGACTGCCTCTCATCCCTAGTCTGCATAAAGTGCATTGGTATTTGAACTGATCTCGATGCTTCTCCTCCTCCAACCGGAAAGCTACAGAATGACACCTTCTTAAAAGCACATCTGTCAAAAGTTTCTTACCTCGCTTTTTTTTTTTTTTTTTTTAAACCTCATCTTTTGAGGCCGCACCTCAAAAGATGTCATACATTATTTATTTATTTATTTTTTTTATTTCTTTAAGCAAACTCGGAAAGAAACACGCATCTGTTAGCGAACTCTTGTTTCTTTGGCATTCAAGCTCAGGAGCCGGTGGCGCGCTGAGTGGATTCCTCTCGTTCGCTCCGAGTGGTTTGCCGCGGGGACGTCCGGGCGCTATGTGGCGTTTCTCCATGAAAACGCCGTCCTCTCTTGACGGTTCGCCAGCGACCCAGCTCGCTCGCCCTCGCGGCAGACTGACACAAAGGAGAAGAGCGGGAGTTTTTCCGTCGGCGAGTTCGCCTGCTCGCCGCGCGCGTCCGAAGCGAACTCGCATCCTGCTTCGGAAGCGAACCGGGCGGACGTCGTGGGGGCGGGCTCGCCCGCCGTAGCTAAAAGGTCCCGCTTTGACTGGCTGCTCTCAATGCAGTCCAGTCTGCCGAGCGGAGTGGACTGGCTGAGGGACGAGCCCGGTCTCCATTCAAGGATTTTACTTCGTACACTTCGTCCTACAGCAGAGGACCGACAGGAATCGCGCATCGCCTTCTGTGGACAATGTTTCTCTTGCAGTACACAGGTACACGTTTCAAGTTTGATCCCGCTCTCGCGGTTCTTTCATTCTTTCTCTTCTCCCGGTTGCATTGACAGCAGAGATGTTTTTTCTTCTTCTTCTTCCTCTCCTCCTCCTCCTCCTCCACACACACACCGACTGTCTGTACTTGTGTTGCTGCAGGCTCTCGGTGTATCGCTGTGTAACGGCAGGTAACGCGCGAGTTATGTGGCATTTCGCCCCCTTTCGTCGCGCATCCTGACGTCGTTCGGTCCAACTTGTAAGAGCGAGCCGAGGGGCTTTCCTGGCTGTTTTTCGGTCCGTAATTGCCGGGCGTATGCCAGCTGTTGAGACCGCGTAAGACGAGCGGACGCTGCCTGCCCTCCAGTGTGGTAGGGCTGTTCTCTTCTCGCGTCCCCCCGCATTTGATGTGTACGGTCGTGCTTTGCGGCGACAGGAGATTAACGTACGCGTTCTTACACTTGCTCGCCCGTGCGACGGACAGGAGCCGCGGCTAGGAAATTGACTGGCACCCGCCTACTGCAGCTGTTTATGGATGAAGTTTTTCAGAATGGGATTCAGTCCACGCCGCCGCCGGACCGCCGCTGTTGAAAATTCGTCTTCTTCACATGCTTCTCAGTCCGCTTTCTGTTATATTTGGGCAGTCACATTGTAGCACATAGGCCTACCGTGCAGGGGCTCGCGACTTGTTTGCCTTTATAGATATAAGTTGTTTGGCTTCTTTGCCGCGACGTCCGACTGTCCGAAATTTCCGTGTCATTCGTTCCCAAATCGCCACAACGCATAAATAGCTCGGTTTGAAATGGGACATTTTCTCTGGGCTCGCAGGATCTAATGAAGCGAGGATGCTGTTTGAACTCTCACATTAACCTGCTTACTCTGCTATCTCCTGGCGTTCCGTTCACCAGCTTCCTTTGTTTATATTCAGGGTAAATTTAATGACTTGTCTAAGATTAGTCTCATGGCATTCATTTTCTGTTTGTCATCATAGTGAGTATACCGACGAATTCCACTTTTCTTATCCCCCTCCTATGTGTATATATAGTTTATAATTTAAATACTTTTTGACATTTAGTAACAGATGTGTCGCTAGTGTTTGGGAAATAAGGTTTAATTGGCTTTGTAATGTTTTTCAGTGCTTTGATTCAAATTCACACTGCTTAAATCATCATTTGAAATATAGCGTGTAGTTTCATAAAACAAACAGTTTAGGACAAAAACGGCAGTATGATAAGCTAGTGCTTATTTTTAGATTATGTTTCTTGTCCTTTTCTGATTGGAAGGTTTTTGTTTCTCTCTTGTGCTGCTGTTCATCTCGTGCCGACAGAACAGATCAGTTTACCTCTCCCCTATTTTCTTCCCTTTCAGTCGCACAAACATGTTTTTCAATCAAATCAAATAGGGGTTGACTACCTCCCCATGACCACTGGGAGAGGAAAGGTCCATCAGGCCCTGTGACAGCCATTTACCTCCACACTGTGCTAGTCCTCTCTGATCAATCAGTAAAGCATCTTTTAGATTGCCTTTAATGGAGCGAGAGAGGAGGACTCTCTGCTTGGATCAGTCGGAGAGGAGAGATTTAAAGGTTGTACATAGAGTGCTTGAGAAGGAGCTCGAATATTTCAGCCCTCTTTGGCATTAGATGATAAGGCTGCAGAACAAATTAAGACTGAAGACAGAGCAGACTACTGTACAATACCAGGAGATTTGACAGCTTTGGAAACTCTCAAATTATAATTGGTTGCTGCTTGACAATTTGTGGTTACTAAGTGGGATTCTCGTAGCAGTGGCTGTCGAGGAAGAAAAAAAAAAAAAGTGACAAAGACGCCAGAAAAAGGAAAAAAACAAAAAACAAAGTGGAAAAAAATGAGTCATAGATAACCTGCAAATGTTAGATTTAGTAAAACCACCTACTTCAATGAGAGCCTCACTATGGTGAAATTTATCTGTGAGACGGAACCCCAGGATTGGCAGAGGTGTAACCGATTATCATAACCCATGGCCTGCTTTTTTTTTTTCAAATGTAGCCTCATACATGATACTCACAGTTTGTCCCAGCACTTCAAAAGCATGAATTGCTGCCCTGACAAAAAGCCCATCATGACTGTAAAATACTAAAAAATTAAAAATCAAAAAAATGTGTGTTTATTTTGATTCAGAGTAATGTCATATAGAACCCAGGGTCTCTTTATTTGCATCTGCTGGACAAATTGAACATTACAGTCACTGCACAGCCTATTAATTTGGAAGTGAGAATCAAAGTCAAGGCTGAAAATGGTACATGCCCTCTCACCAGCCGTGGTTATTTGAATGAAGTTGAATTTTTTCTGGAAAAAATTGATTTGCCAACTTAATGCAGATTTGTCTTTTCTGCTAATTGCAAGCACTTCACCTTAAATGAAAAAGCACTTGGCTTCAGTTTCATCTACGCTTGTGACAAACTCCCACAGCTATTCACTGATTCAGCCTACCCATTGGTATTCTGCGCTGTTGCTGTCACCTGACTGCTCAAAGCTGAGCTGACAGACAGGTAGGAAGCTCTTTAGCTTATCGATGAGGCAAGTTTTGTGCATAAACTCAAAAGTGCAAATTCCTTGTGTAAAGCTTTGGCAGCCAAGCCAGACAGGGTATTCCTGCTTATACCAGCATCAGAGATATGGTAAATGCAAAAGAGAAACGAGGGGCTCCATATCACCCCCTGTTGAGTGAGAATTTTATTTTCCAATAGATTATAGCAACACTGAAGTAGGAGTAGTGTATAGGACATAAATTGTTTCGACAACATTGTCCAAGTCTAGTGCAGTTATGCCTTTGGAAACAGTTACATCAAACATGCTAACTGACGTAGGCTAAAACAGACTGGAATGCAAGTGCGTCTCCCCCTGTGTTCAAGTAGCCTCTTGCTGCATTCAGATGGGGCCGAAGGAATAAATTTATTGTGGCAAATGCATACAATTAATGGTCAGTGCTACAAAGATACATGTTAAAAAGTCAGATAATTAAATATAAAGATCTTCAAAAAGGATTTTGCATGTGAGTATAGCTTTCTTGCGCCTTTTTTTTTCACTTATTCTGCAGACAAATCAATAGAAAAATACGTTTTTTAGTGAGTAGATACTAAGATACATGATGACACAGTAGTATTCTGCGAGATGATGAGATGGTATTAATATCCATGATTAGCGCAGTGCAGTCCAGTACATGCTTTTCTTAAGTTCAAAGTTACTGCTTGTGGATTGTGAAACCTCCCCTGTGGTAGTGTATTACATCACAGCTTGCCACATTTAGACCTGATGCACTTTTTTTTGTCCAAATATCAGTGATTTCCCCACTACAAGATGTCTTCAACCCACCCCCCCGCCACATCTCCATAGCTGTCACTGCGCCAAGCCCTGAATGTTTTAAATCCTTCTCCCTCTAAATGTAGTCATTTCATTTGGCTTATGTTGGCTGTTTATCATCACCAGTGAAAGTAGATGATGGTGTTGCACATATCCAAAGATAGAGATTAAATTATGTTGTAGTAATAACGGTCACGTATCGAATTAAATGAAATTTTAAAAAATCACGATTCTATAGATATGTTTTCATGGTTACTGCAAAGTTGTGCTGCTAGGCTAAAAGTTTCTTGTTTTACATGTGTTATAACTACTGGTGGTATAAATATCAGCACCTCTGTGGGTTAACAGTTGATTGTTTGAATTAACTGATACAGTTAGCACCAATCTCTGTTTAGTAATGACTGAAGTCTTACGATGCTGGTGCTTCTTGTCAAAGGAATATTTAGAAAATAATAAAGTTGCAGCAGATACTGGTGACGACGTCGTTGTGGTAGGCTACAATCTATGAAATAGTTGTAAGTAAACTATAATTGTGGAAAGCACCGTGAAAAACACAGTTTTATATACGAGCCTCCATCACAAAACAGCAGCCATTCACCAGAAACACTTTAAAAAGCTCCTTATGGGAAAACGGCATAGATGCTTCTGTGCATCACTTTTTACAAGAAACATGGCTGCTTTTGTCACGTAATTTCTGTTCAAGTGTTCTGTTGGTCTGATGTTAAAGCCTGTTGGTGTAATGTATTTGATTGTTTCACTGCCTCACCACGCATCCTAAATCTCTGTAGCAGGCTAATGTTGGGTAATAATTATTGTTCATTCCTGTGTCTAATTCTAACTTGTATTTGCCCTCCAGAAACCACATTTGACTTGGTCTAGTCATTCAGCTTTTTATTTACAAGAGCAGCGTTAAAATGAAGTTAAAGTGTGTCAAGGTTGAAGGAAAAGTATCTTAGTTTGTTTTGAAGATCCCTGTGAGGATCAGCAGTGTTGGCAGCGGCAGCAGTTCAACTTGCCATCTGGTATTGAGTAGCTAAGAGAGCTTGGCAGCCTGAAGGCAACCAACTCGGGGGCTCCAACCGTATCACTGACAGAGCTTTTCATTTGTAATCACTTTCATGATAGGCAACCACACAGGGAACCTTGATATTAGAGCTAAGGACTCTGCAACAGCAAGTTCAGGAGCTACATGAAAGATGAAGAGTGCCATCAGACTTATTCTGCATTTGCTGTGTATGAGCAGTGTGTGACACTGGATTGGGGTTGCAGTGCTGCTTTGTTAAACCCTGCTGACATTCCCTTAGAGCAGAGGAGAATAGAGAGGCAGTTTGAAGACGCTGGATCATGCTGCTCACCAGGGAGTTGCTTTACAACTTTTCAGCATTTTCATATCTACTCTCAAAAACATGTAATACAAACTTCAGTCTTCTACATTTGTCTCAATGTTCTGTGGAATCTGTAGTCCCATGTGTGTTGGGGCAGGCTAAAACAAACATGGGGGCATGTATTCTACATTTGACACTAAGAGTATATGCCATGTTTAACAAAGAGATTCTGTCACTCAAAAACAAGGCTTTCTATTTAATGCGTAGTGCTCATATGCACCATTTATCACACATGCCCACTTTTATATCCTATTGTAAACATTATTTCACTTGTGCTGAATCAGTTCAGCCCATTTATACCAGTTAATTACAGTGTAGTTCAGACTCAACATGTGACTCACCACAGGAAGAGGCACCAAAACCCAAGTTTACTTGGGTTAAGCTCCAGAGATTTAACAAAGTTTTTTTTATTTGTGGAGAAAGCCACATATACTGTAGTGCTTCTATTGTCTGGTAATGAAAGACGTAAAGCTTGATCTTACCTTAATTTTGTATTTTTATGAGCTTTCTGTTCTCGGTCATTCTCTGGTTCAATTTGGTATGCTTATATGGAACTCCCAGGAAGATGGTTTGTTTTGTCTGTTGAGCTACGAGTCAATCCGAACTGTATGAATGTAATTATATTTTGCCGAGCTGTGAACTTTCTTAAATCAGATAAATCGAACTTGACCAATGTATGTTGATGCTAAATGTCAAATGAATCTTGTTATACTAAGTCAGAGTGACTTTCTTGCTGTTTGGTCTTTAGCATGTTTTGCTACTCATCCAAGTAGCTTTAGTAACAAAATAACAGTAAAACTCTTGGACAAGAGACTAAATATCTCTTATATGAGCCATCTGGTAGCCTAATGGTAAAGGCACACGCCACATAACCGCAATGTCCATGGTTTGATCCCCAGCTGGGGGACCCTTGTTTCCTGTGCCTCTCTAGACTGTCAACTGTCAAATAAAAGCAAAATGTCAAAAAAAAAAAATCTGTTATACCAAGCCTCAAGTCCAGTCATTTTTGACTTGTAGATGTCCTATGACCTGGATGACTGAAAATCTTTGCAGACTTCATGTCATCCTAGACAGTCATATTTGACTGTCAGACTTTTACAACTCAAAGATTTAGGAGCAACACCTGGCCAAACTGCAGGACTTGTGCTTATGCTAGTGTTTTTAGTAATGAGAGAATCCACAGCTGTCACTGTAATGTGCAGACACACATTTATAGCTTATTCTCCAGGACTGTCCCACTTCAGTGCGCTGCAGGAAAGAACATGACAACTCTCTGGGTGAAACAGTCACAGAAATATTAGACCTGCCTGGCAATTTGGCATTCCCAAGACACAGAATGAACCTGAGTTTTTGTTTTTTTAAGGCGGGATCTTTTTTCCTTACCAGCAGTGCCAAGGCGAGCAATTGAAAGTAGCAAGGGCACGTGGCATGATGGATCACCATAGGGATGTGGGACACTACTGTTATACATCTCTGAAGTTACCTATGTCCACTGCTGCTTCAGAGATTGTTATACAGTAAATTTTCTGCCTTAGCACTGGATGATAAATTGAGCCACTACATCTAACTTTTATGTAGGAGTTGCACTGTGTATTGGTTTTGTTGTTTTCTTCTTTTAAATATCATAAGAGCTGACTGTTGCATATACTGTGGATTTATTCGTGAGTAACTGAATTTATTGATGGAAGTTCCATGACATTTATTAAATTTTTGCTGTTTTCGTAAGAATATATGGCTGTGCAGGAGCTGACCCTCTTGCCCGAAATCTGTTCTTCCAAACACTGATATGTCGAACATTTCCCCCATAGAGAGAATGGAGAAAGCTGAGACTATGGTTCAGTGGTTTGGACCAGAGAACAGGGGTATCCACAGAGATTGCTTGTCTGGAAAGCAGCCATCACTCTATTGTAATAGAGACTGAGAGCCCAGATTTATAAGGCTCTTACTTTAAGAAGAAGGAATGGCTTAAGGGGGGAAAAAGGAGCATGAAAACAAAATGGTACCAAAATGGATGAACAGAATGTAACCAAGAATGCATTATTAATAGGGTAGGAGAAGTTCTCTGTATGCTGTCTGTCTTATGGGGGCATTTTGCCTCTCAGTAAAAGAATGAAAGAAAGTGCTCTCATGGGTTAGTTGGTAGAATATGTCTGCAATACTATTAACCTCATATTCTGAACCACGTTTACATGAAAACTTAGCCCTCTGTGGAAATGAAGTTGGAAGACTCGGGGTAACCCCGGAATTTTCCATTTGTAGGATACATTTTTTGTGGTGAATTTTGTTTGGGGTGTTTCTTTCCTATTTATATCAACAAACTCACACTCACAGATCCTTACTGTGCAAAACCTTTCATAGCTCTGGAGAAAAAAAAACACTGTCTGAAATGTCATTGGAACTGCTCTGAAAGGTTTGGTGTTTGAGCTCAAAGGAAGCCCTGTACTTGCATGTTTACTGCACTTAGCCTGGCTAGAGTCAGACCTCCGGTACTGGATAAATGCAAGGCTTTTTCTGCGCTCAGCACATCTGACTAGCCAATATTAGTTCTGTAGCTTCTTTTTTTTTTTTTTTTTTTTTCTTTTCAGAAATAGAGGGTCAGCATTTATGTGAGGATGATACAACACCATTGTAACATTTTGACCAGGGAATAGGGGTGTGGTTTGCAGTCGGGTTCTTTTAAGTTATAGCTCTGTCTATTTTGGACCATTGGAATGCCACTTGAGGTCAGCATTTGGGTGAACTTAAGAGCTCTCTCGGCAACATGGTCGTGGCCAGTTGAATTGAGGTCATCTAGATAGATGAGTTAAGTCCAAGTCCACTTTACTTTCATGGTCTCTTACTGTGTTTTAGTAGTTTAAAGTATGTATATTACTGACATCACAATTTTTCTCATCTTACTTCCACAATAGTCCATATGAACATTGTTTTTGGTTGATAGTCCTTCATGACATTGTTAATCCAATTTATCCTATCTAGTTTAATAGTAATATTTATCTCAGCTCGCTGACCACTGACTACTTTTCATACAGTTACTTTTTTATAAAATTTGTTTATTTTTGATGTGGATAACTACTCTTCTCAGGGTGCCTGAATCAGATCATTTCCAGAACATCACTAGTTTTGTTTTCTGTAAAAACACCACAACATTCTTGCTATTCATTAACCCTTGTTTAGGAAAGCACCACTGGTAATTGTGGCTAAATCTCAAATTACACTGTTACCCCACAGGCAAGTGTCAGCAAACTATCTGGAGATAATGTGAAACAGGCACTTAGAGGAAACAGTGAAGGAAATGATGGCTAGAGCCAAGTGAAATGCCACTGCACCTCGTTTAGCTGTTCTTTGAGTTTGCATGCTTCACATGAAATGTGTTTTAACAAATGCTAGATATCGGTGCACTTTTAAGCACACATCACAAAATAGTTTCAGTTAATGCAGTACATGTACAGTAAGCTCTGATTTATTTTTCAGAATCAGAATTAGAAAAACTTTACTGATCCCTGCATGGAAATTGCTTTGTTACAATTGCTCAACCCGCAGTTAGGAAAGAAACAACTATTAAATAGTAATTAAACAACAACCTTAATGGCGTGTGAGCATTCCCTTGGTATATAGTATGGATATAGCCACACAGCTAACATTTCAATGTCTGGGCTGCAGAAACGTTCCTTTATGGTAATGTGACCAAGGTGGCACCACATGTATGTCATGCAACACAGGTCTTTGGCTGGGATCAAACCGTGGATGTTGTGGCTATGCAGCTTGCGCTGCAACCATTCAGCGCTCCAAAACATGTAGGTCATTTTGCAGTGGAAAAATAAACTGGTACGTGCTCTCTCAGGGACAAACAATGCGATGGTGACACTTTTTAAATTGGGCTTTTTTCCCCCTGCAGTTTCTTGTTGCTTACCTCATTTGCCAACATATACGCTGACACCGTTATGTAATCCAATATTAGCTTATTGTAATATATCAGTCTGATCAAATTATCAGTCAAACTCATTTTGAGACTGCTGAGACTAAGATCATTGGACTAAACTTTTAAGTCTGACAGTTTAAAAATCTAAGCCTTCGGCTCCTTGCCTTGCATTATTTTTTAGCACTCTCTGCCAGCAAGTCCTCTTAATCAGCATAGGTCTATACATCTTTAAATGCACTTTGACCTCTACCTCAGTGTTTGTGACAGCAAGTTAAACTTTGATTTTTTGCTTCCAACACCTGTCCACCTTTCTGTGCTGCTATACATCAAGATGGTTATTTAGATAATCTGTTCTAGATGCTGAATGTCATTCCTTGTGGAGGCTGTGGCCTTAAGGACATATGCTGACAACAGCTGACTTACCATCATAGTACTGAACACAGCCATTACAGACAAGAAGGTAATTGGATTCACAAATCAGCCATGGCTCCAGGTTTATAGTGGCACTGGGCTTTATGGGTCATATTTCAGAGACTGTTTCGACAGTTTGTCAGAGAGGGGGCTTGTTGGTAACGAGAAACTGGTGAAGGAGAGAGTCAGGAGCATCTAAACCCTCCTTTTACGTCAGAGAAACTGGTGGAGAGAAAATACACAAATAAAGAGTGGATCCTGAAACTTGTATGTTCTAAATGAGGTCTTGTCAAATATAATAGCTCTCATGTGAAATAGTCTGAAATACGAGAAATGTGTTTTTCTTTTCTCTGGTTGTCCTTTTCACTAACTTGACCATGCTTACTTAAAATTATGTTCTCCTAGTTCCTCTTCTTCCCTTTTTGCACTCTATGTGGAACTTGTGCCTACTAAACCACTTATTCTATACAAATCAATTTTTTCCTGTTTATTTTTTTTTCTACCTTTTTACACAAATAAAAGTTCTCCTGAGGCTCAAGGAGGTTGATGATAAAGTACGCGTGTTCTTGTGAGGCTGTGTGGGAGGAAAAGTTGAGGAGAACCTTCTTCCTTTCTTCCTCTCCAAGAGCTGACGCATAATGCGGGTTCTCAGTTATGCTTTCTGTGTTTGTCCCAATACAAGTCAGGGAGGTAGATCAATATGAAGATTAATTGTTGTGTCCAAGTTGAGGGCTGCATCAGCAACCTGCATTTTTCAGGCCTCTAGTGAGTGTCCAAATGCCTCCCTATTCGACGAGCGTTCAGCTTTAGCTTGTTAGTGTGGTCTCTGGACCGAAGCTGGGCTGAGAGAAAATTCGACCAGGCTCCAGGGGTAACACACTGAGGCTCAGTGCTGCTCTGCTCAGCACCACCAACTGGCAAAGCAGGGTTCCCATGGAATTTTCTCGGCTTAATATAACCTCCTGGATATTAGGTATTACGTTAACTGTTCTCCGAGGTATCAGAAGTGGTGGGGTAACCCAGGCTGTAGTGGAGTGATATCTGTTTCTCTTGGGCACTCTGCCTTAAAATGAAACATTTCCTCGGTTTGATCTGCCTTGGATCAAGTAACATCTCTAGGTTAGGATGATGGAAATTAATCCTTATTTATAATGCATTGTATTCTTTCAGTCTGCTTGTCTGGATGAGGATTATTTAGTAGGTTTGTGAAATATCAGCGTGTTTCTGTTGAAGCACATTGATACATCGTGTCTTGGAATGTCCAATATGTCATGCCAATAAATAAACAGCATGAGCATGAACTAACTGGAAAGGGAAAAGTGGCCAACAACATAATTGATAAATTTCCCTCCTGCTGGCCAAAGAAGCATTTTAGTGCTGTGTAAAGGTGAAGATGTTTTGAAATCATCAGATTAACTTGAATCAGTCATAATTAGGTGTAACTGGCAGATTTCAGGGGTAATTATATCACTCTAAATAACCCATGGATGGAATGAAGAAGATGATAAAAAGGTTGGTAAAGAAGCATTTATTTCTCTACTCAGACCCTCCAAAAAGATTTATGTATCTATGTACATAAATTTACATATGTCCTCTTAAAACATAGTCATAGTTTTTTGTAAATTTGGTTATGTTACTAACAGAATGTGTTAAGCTCTGTTGTGTTTGTAAGAAAGGGCTATCTGCCTGAATTTGTTTTTAAAAACTCCTGCTTTTAATGCACCCTACTGTCCCCAAGATCAGCAGGTAGTAGTAGAGTTAACTTGAAAGCAAATATCACTGAAGATATGCTTATTATGGTTTACTAATATCTGCCTGGAGTTAAAGGTTGACCTTGACAATAAGACTGAATAGAAAAGGACTGAGAAATGGAAATGGCAGCATTTTTTTTAACTTTAATTTGATACTGCAACCCACTTTATCCAGACCACCCACAAAGTACATATTTGATTCAGGGTCAGTGGAGTTGCTAAATATTATGCAGATGAGCCAGTCATGATTCACTAGTCTCTCATTTCACTCTAATCTTCATTGGACGATTTAAAAAATTTTATATAATGAAATCACTTCTGTACTACAAAAACTTAAAAAAGTCCAATTCCAGGTAGTAGTGGATCAGTGTTAAACCCTTGGTCTAGTTCCTTCATTCCCATCATGAAGATAATGCAGTACAATAAATTTAGGATGGGCATTGTCTGTAATAAGGACTTTAATATGTTGCATATATGCACTAAGATCTCTTGATAGAGACAATGGTCAACTTTGATGTAAACATCAGCAGTGTTTAATTGGGGTTTGATTCCTTTTGAGACTGTGACATTTTGTTGTAATAGTTGCCCTGTCGCAAACCATCATGCTGGTCACACTCCCTGCGCAGACACAGTAACATTTGGGTTTTTGCTCAAACTTTTCCACAAAGCACTCATCGCTACTTGCTAATTAATACACAAGCAAATCACTGTTGGAGTGAAGTTGTTAGCACCAACAACTTTGAAAATGGTTAGTGATTATTGCGTTTTTGCACACACAGTTGGATGCTTTGTTTGCGCGTTTACTTTATTTGTACGGGAATGTGTGCTGTAGGGATTGAGATTACTTGACATCAGTACCCTCTCCCTCTCTATCAAATGTTTTTTGAGGGATTCAAAATGAATGGCAAGGAAGTTATAATTATCTTAATTGATATGTGAAGCTACAAATAATGTTTATTTTCATTATCGATTATGCTGCGAATTGTTTTCACGATTATTCAATGAAACATTTGGTCTAGTGTCCATGATATCTTTAAAATGCTTCTTTTGTATGAACAACAGTCCAAAGATATTTGGTTTACTATCAAAGAAGACAGAAAACCAGAAAATCCTCATGTTTGAGAAGTTGAAATTGAAAAATGCTTGGCATTTTTTCTTAATACATGACTTTCATGATCAATCTCTCATTAATACAGTTACTGACTAACTTTCTTGATTGATTAATTGATGCCAACTAAAAATAATACTTTTAGTGCTAATGTTTATTCATGTGGCACTTATAAAAAGCGCACAGTGATTAACTGTTAAGTAAAAAAGTGTAAAAGGTGAATATTCAATAATGAATCAAAAGAAGTCGTAAATATTGATTTGAGCAAACATTTTTGAGGACTTTTTAGATTCCTCATTTATTGTGCCTTCATATGTATTAGCTTCTGCTCTCAGGCTGTAACTGTAGTTGCTGTGTGGTTTAGGAACATGCTAAGAGCCAGACAGCAGCTGAGTAGGTTTGTACAGTGGGTGATAGTGAACATCCCTGTGCGAACTCTGATAACACCTTAAGGGTTTTTATGTATTAAGTGATCAATCTTTCATTACCATCTTGTTCTTGTCACACCCTTTCATTCCCGTTTCTTCTCTCATCATATTAGTCATTAATAATGGTGTGACTACAGTCCTTGGTCTGTGTGCTCTGATGAGTGATGGATGGATGGATAGATGGATGGCAAAAGGAGAGACAGTAGAGAGAACAGAGGAGTAGAGCTAGGCTCACCAGATTATAGCCTGTAGAGCTATCCTGTTGCATGATCTATGGGGCTTCATTTGTTTGTGCTGTTTTGGTAATTAAACAGGGGAGGCACACTCAGTGGAGTCTGGCTCTTGGCTTAGTTTCTCTCTCCTAATCTTCCCACAAGACCAGATAATTAATGGTAGAATGGCAGGAGAGCCCGCGGTCCTTCTGTTAATGGAAGGGATTCATCTTGTTTATTCAACTTACTGCTTGTTTGCTTATTCAGAGCTTGGCCAGGGTGTCATCACTGCGATGGTCAAAGATATTGAGAGCTGGCATCTGTCCAGACGTCTGATGGCAGATGATATTGTGACACGTCCTGGAGCAGACATGAATATTCTCAGCTAGGTTTTATCCCGCATCCTAATTGTCTGACTTTATCATCATTGTTTAGTCATGTATTAAATGGATTATGAGAGCACTGGAAGGTCAGGCATTCGAATCTCACTTTGACATCAAGTCATCGATCACAGTTTATGTAAGGAGTACCTTTTTAAATAGTCATTTTTTAAATCTTCTGTTACTGTATATGTTAAAGGATATGAATAGTGATATTCCATATTCTTGTTAACCGTCCACAAATCCCATAAGAAGATCAAAACCAACTGTGCATTAGTGTGTATCTCAGTACTTTCCAACCTCCCTACCCTTTCTGTGGCCCACTACCCAAGCCGAGTGGTTCTTAATCAATATGTAAATCTTTTAAAACAATCAAGATTATATACTATATATGTACATACATACTAAATATATATAAAAAGGGCTAAATGATTCCCTAAAACAGCAGGGTACTGTACTTTTTAGGAAACCTTACTCATACAAGAGTATACAGTATTGTGAATTATTCTCAATTGCAGACTAATACATATTTAGTGCTCTAGGTAGTATTTAGTGCAGCAGGATGTTGTATGTGGGATTGAGTCAAAATAAACTACAAAGCACATGTTCATCGTGATGAAGGAACACCCACTGTCATCCACTGCGACAGTGTTTCTCAGAGAAGTGTTTTTTATAGTTTTCAGACAACAAAACTACACAACAAAAAAATGTCTAAGGCACAGAGAAATAAGGTCTGCAATGTATATCACGCTTTACCTACATAGGTATTACTTGTTATTACGCTCAAGTCATTGTCAGTTTTTTGTCATTTCATGGTATTTGATGGCAATCAGAAAAAACACTCACCAAGCACTTTATTAGGTACACCTGTACACATGCTTATTCTTATGCTATCATGTGTCAGCAGTGCAATGCATAAAATCATGCAGATGTAGGCCAGGAGCTTCGGTTCACATCAAACACCAGAATGGGGGAAAAAATGTAATCTCAGTGACTTTGACCATAGAAAGATTGTTGGTGCCAGTCAGGCTGGTTTGAGTAATTCAGTTCTGAAATTGCTGATTTCCCAGTGTTCTCACAGGTGGAGAATTCAATTGTGGTGTCATTTCATGTGACCGATATGCATGCAGGGACACATGCAGTTCAGAGAGGGCAAATGTAACCCAGGTATTCTGTAGCTACAATTTACAGATGTCCCCTAAATGGCTCACATGCAGGCTATTGGTAGACGCTAGGTAGGGGGCTGCACATAGAGAAGCCTATAATCCCCACTCAGTTACTGCAGCGCACACAACTCAGACAGGTGTGTGGCCAAAAATTAATTAGTTTGAAAAGAGTAAAATATGGCCTTCTAATGTAAGATTAACCTAAGTTGAAACCAAGTGATTTCATGTACCTGGGTGGGCCACCCAAATAGAGCCTATGTATGGGAAACATTGTCTCCTGGGATTTTATTCAGAGTTTATTCAGAATGGTTCGAAAAACACCACAGCGAGCGGGAGTTCTGCAGACAGAAACACCTCATTAATGAGAGAGGTCAGAGGAGAAAAGCATCTCAGAAAGCATAACACGTCGAAACCTTGAGGCGGATGGGCTACAACAGCAGAAGACCATGTCAGATTCCACTCCTGTCAGTGGGCACAGGCTCACCGAAACTGGACAGTTGAAGACTGGAAAAACGTAGCCTTCTGATGAATCTCCATTTCTGTTGGGGCACTCAGATAGTAGGGTCAGAATTTGGCATCAACAGCATGACCCAACCATGGACCCAACCTGCCTTGTGTCAGCAGTCCAGGCTGGTGGTGGTGGTGGTTTAATGGTGTGGGGAATGTTTTCTTGTTACACTTTGGGACCCTCAGTACCAATCAATCATGGTTTGAATGCCACTGCCTGTCTGAGTATTGTTACTGACCATGTGCATCCCTTTATGGCAATTTACCATCTTCTCATCACTACTTCCAGCATGATAATTCACCATGGCACAAAGCAAAAGTTGTCTCAAACTGCTTTCATGAACATGACAATGGGTTCAGTGTACTTCAGTTGCCTCCTCAGACACCAGATCTGAATCCAGTAGAACACCTTTGGAATGGTAGAACGGGAGATTGGCAGCATGAATGTGCAGCTGACAAATCTGCAGAAATTATGTGATGCAATCAAATCAACGTGGACCAGAATCTCTAAAGGAGTGTTTCCAATATCTCGTGGAATCCATGCCATGAGGAATTGTGTTTTTTTTTTTTTTTTTTTTAAATCAAATGGAGGCCGTACTCATTATAGTGTTCATAATAAAGTGCTCTTTGAATCACCTGACCTATACTTTTAAAACAGAAACCTAATGTAAGTCTGTTTGTGAACTGCCATATGATATAGGTTAGTACTGTTCCCTCTGACCGTGGATATGAATAAATTTGGTATGTATTAATTTCCTGGTGTTGACAAGTGCCAGGCAGAATGTGGCTTGTCACATACAATAGTTGGATGTATAGCCTGAAGGTAAACAGAGCAGCGGGGAAAAGAGAGATATACCCATGGTAGATGGGGCCTGTGGGAAACTAGGAGCTCAAATCTCTCCCCGAGCAATATTCTGACACAGGCTTTTGAAGAGCTGAGCTGTCAACGTCAGCCTCCTGACCAGATCCTCATTAGCCAACACCACTACCAAGAGAACAGGCGAGATGGAGACACCTCTCCAGCACCACTCAAGAGAAAATGCCTTTCTTACTGAAAATTAATTTTGGAATAAGGGATTCATTGTGTGAGAACAAGGTGGGGAGCACATTTAGTATTGTCTGGTGAAGTGGGTTTCTCTCCATGAATCACATGCCGCACAAATTCTTATTAATGTGGATCCTAAGGAGTACTTAATCCCTAGGAGCTGCTTTAAGGTAAACAGAGCAATGTGGGGATGAGAGATATTCCCATGGTAGACTAGTTGTTTAGGGTTGTGTTTGTACATGCTGCTTGCAGCTGAAGTCTCCCATCACGACCTTTTGTAAACAGAGGCTATGGCACTGGGGCTGTTAACATGTAGAGAATCATAAGCAACTGACCATAGAGCTGGCTCCGAAACGGTGATTGGCTTCTGAATGATTTCTAAACAGGGTGGAATACCCTCGAGGTCTTATAGATCCCAAAGGTATTCCACCCTGTTTAAGTGTGCTCTTGATCAATTGAGGAAAAAAAATAACTCATTGTTACCTTACTGGCCTGGTACTGCTCTGCCCCGATTAATGAGCTGAGACATTTGAAGCACTCATTTCAAGTATGTGTGGTTGGTGCTGCTTAGGGCACACTGCAACTGGCAGCATTTATAGATAGCTTGATGTGACAACATCTATACTAATCTTAAAGAAGAATCTGAAGCAAAGTCCTCTTTGCATGTCATCTTCTAATTTAGGTGGGATGTTTTTAATAGAGCACTTGTTAAATGTAAACATTTTTAAGCAAGATTCATTTTTATTGAAAAAACAGTCTCATGTAGTAGCTGTTGTGGAAATTGTGATCATACCACATGATCTGTAATACCAGATAGTTTGCTAGATGTTAAGGAATTGTAGATGTTTAAATTTCTGTTTGTTGGAGTTTTCCATTTTTTTCCCCTTTTTTTTCTATTCAAATTTACTTAGGAAAAAAGGAAATGTGAATTTATACAATTCCAAGACAACTGGCCGTCCCATTTGCAAATGAAAATTGTGTGATATGATCAAAAGCTCCTGAAAGGTTACTAAATGGACCTTGGAGTGACATTTTTTTTGTCAACTACTATTGCTAAGGTCAGGAATTAACTTTTGTTATAACAACACTGTTATGAACCAAAACATCTAGAAGGTTACAAACCATTTTAAAGGGCTAATTTGCCAGTTTGCAACCAGAATCTCAATATTATAATATGGGGGGATATGAAAATTAATGGCATATATTTTCACTCTTTCTTGAAAGTTCACCCCATTGGTTTTTGGCTGAAAATGTGTCATGGCTAGAGAATGTAAGATCGTAGAATGCACTATTTACATTATAGATAGGCCTGGTCTGAACTTTAACATAAGAAGGAAAGTGGCATTTTCTCAGTCAATACTGAGTGAATTTACAAAAGGAAGAAAAATCAGTCTCAAATAGCTATTTGATTCAGGTCAAATACCCAGCTATATTTCCCTCTCCCAGCAGGCACTGAGTGAGCAGCCTGTTTTCGCACGGCCTACGGTACATTGGCAAATGGAGACCATGGTTTATAACAGTCATAAAACGATATGAAGGATGCTGGTGCAATAAAATTGCATAAATCAGTTTCGTGTTCATTTGCATTGATAATCATAACTCCTCTGGAGCCGGTCCAGAATAACGCAGCCAAGAATTAACATCTTGTTAAAGTTTAGAGGGCGTCCTCTTCCCCACTGAAGCCCTTAGAAACATATTTCAGCTGTATATCAGATGGAAATCTTCGAATATGTTTTTATTTTAATTTTTTAACTTGAGACATATTGGGTTTGGTGTCAGTCTGAAATGAATCAGAAGAGACAGTAGTTGTGTCAGCATTTTTAAATCATTAGATGCAATTTACATTTGTCTAGGGTCTTTCTTTCAAGGGAATAAAAACGGAGCAGCTTTTACTTGACATTTGAACATTTCCATGAGTTTACAGCATATCATGTATAGATGGTAGACCATACTTTCCTAATCTTTCACCTTCCATATTCCAGACATTAAGTAGCATCATGACATTTGGTATCATTAGTCTTTTTACTGTGGTCCTCTGAGGTATTCAGACCAATGGTATGGAACTGGGTCTTGTAGTAAAGACAGAATCAGGGTTCTGCTGTGGTCCATCATCCAGAAATAGCACAAGCTGTTCATCAGCCGCTCTGGGGCAGGGTGGCTACCAGAGGTCTTCAAGGTATTGAGAGGTCTGACTATGTTGGAATTTCAATAAAGCTGGTTCTATATAATGGAAAGTCTTGGCTAATCTGTCTGTAATTCCTCCACAAATCACTAGTGCATCAGTAGATGAATTTGTCTATACCCTGAAATCCATTTGTAGTATTCAGTCTTGACATCCAGATCCTGGCTTCCATTAGTTTTAGACTGTTGGACCTGTCTCACAAGCCTGAAGTGATGCAGTGTTCTAGATTGAAAATCAGATATATTAGTAAACAAAATAACTTATTTGTTTGACTTACTTTTTAGGAACCATGTTTATTGAATAAAGTATATGAATATATCACACCTACTTCAAGAAGCAACTTGCCAGGTGTGCGCAGGTGAGAAACTAAGCAGGATTTGAACTTCTCTCTCTAGCTCTTTTTTCAACTGTTACACAGCTATTTGTGGCACTTTTCCTGTGTGCAATCAAGTGCAACACTCAGTTGTACATGTCTTCCTGGAGAGACTGTCTGAAACTGTTCACTGTTATCTCACTGTTATCTCCATATTTACACAATATTGCATCTCCCCCCTCTCTATGATGGCTGGCTTTTCACCCCTCCTACAATTGTCGCCATTTGGAACAATCATGCACTTTTGATTTCAGACGTGGTTGGACAACGGGTCCAATAAAAAGGTGTTCTTTTTGAGCATAACCCAACGCAACAAAACCATGCTATTTTTTGGTGCTAAACATTTACTTTTACAGTTTGAATTTACGGAATTGGTACTTCATTCCCACTTATAACTTTACCCAGATTTTACCCTCTCCAAATGACATTTGTATTACCCGAGTCTAGTGATTGTATCATTTTTTTTAATGAAATTATTATTATTATTATAATAATAATAATAATAATAATAATATTATTATTATTATTATTATTATTATTATTATTATTATTATTATTATTATTTTATGATTGTTATTTTATTATTATTTTTATTTTATTTTATTTTCCCTTAAAAACAGCCAAATTTGGAAAGTAACAGAAGAAAGGGAAAAGAGGTCTATGAAATTTGCCAGAGGCTACTGGATTTTAACCATGATGCTTTGTGACTTTATTTTTTAAATCAGGACCAGGATCAGCTAGAAATGAACCTTTCCAGACAGAATTGGGATTGAAAAACAACACCAGTAATGCAATTTATTCATAATACAGTTATAGTTGGTGATATTAATGAATGATCTCAATGGCACATTGAGTGTATTTTTTCTCCATAAAGTACTGAGGGGGCATTATTTTTGCTGATACCAGAATGCATCTTTGGTATGGTATGGTATGTATAATTCATGAATTACACGAACGACATCCGACGTAGGAGTTTTCTGAAAGAGAGTACAGGCTATACAGAGTGCCTGGCAACTGTGTCTCCTGTTAGAAAAGTGTTCTATTGATTGAAACAGAGATTGAAATTGATTGAGGAGACTGAAATCACTGAATCACTCCAGTTAAAATGATGTTCCTACTCTCCTATTTCAATAATAATGCATTCTGCAAAGGGAAAGTATTATTATGGATAGCACTCCTCTCATGACTTCTCCAGGCAAATATCTATAGTCAGAGAAACACATTGCATCTTTAAGACATGGTCAAATACAAATACAGTAGCTTATATATTGGCGTTACATTTTGAAAATGCCGATGACATCAGTTCATGTGCTTGTGGGGAACTTAGACATGGCCACTTGGAGAAAGCTGCCAAGCTGCAGCATCACTTAAACATTCTGCTCCCAACTTGCCACAGTTCTTGAGCAACCCTTGCGAATGAAAAACATTTTTTTTTAATTCAACATCATGTTTTTTTTCTGCTCACTGAGAATCATTTTTCTTAATCCAAACAAAACCGAACCAACTTGTGTGTTCAGGACTAGCTATAGCTGTAGATAAAACATAAAATCATATGAAGTGCTGTACTGTTAACCTTGCTTCAGCTACTAGAAAGTTTGCTCTCTCACCATAGCATTCGTTAAATGCATTAGATCTCTTAATGCTGCATGGATATACTGCATGGTTCAAATGGAAGGAGGACTCTTTATTCATTACGTTGGTTGAATGGCCTCTACTGGACTTGGTTGCCTTCATAACTGGATAAGTGTGATCTATGAAATGGCTAATTGCCTTTGTCCTGATTGCTTCCGTGACCAGGCCATTTACTGTCTGCAAAGGCCATTTCCTCCCCTACTTATGTAGTATCCATCAGGAACACTCAGTCACTGCAAAAAAGAATATTGTAGATGATACTATTGCAATATTATTGTTTCGTTTTGTCAAATTATCGAAGCTTATCCCCTGAGAAATACCATTGAATGTGCAAACAGCTGAGAATGTATTACCAATTTCAAAGAGGCCAGCAGATGGTTATCTGAACACTCAAAATGGTCATGCTGCATTTGTGCCAGACAGCTCCAGCAATAGGTCAGAATGAGAAGAGAAATTAAAGATTAGCCGAGGAAATATTTATTCCCCCAGCCTAAGTGGACCTGAAGTTTAGGTACTAAAGGAGCAGGGATCCCAACTTTATTTTTGTACATTTTCATTTATGCAGTCGTGCTGTCAAACTGTGAGACTGACTCAATGTATGACACAAATGCAGAGTGGACACATTGTTCTGCCTCCAGTTTTGACCCACTGCTGCACAGTGCACAGTTAACATGACATGAGAAGACTGTGGACTCATTGTTACTAAATCTACTGTAAGTAGTCTGGCAACAACAAATAAAGTAGCAGATTTTTCCCCAAAGCCGATAATCTGTCTTCAGGTTATATTGGCTGTTTAGTTTTTGCAATTCTTTTGGATCCATTAAGGGTAGACATAAATGGCAGGAAATATAGGATTTGCTTGTTTTGTGGTGCTTATTGGGTTTGACAAACTGCATGGAAACACAGGATAAAACACTAAAATAGCTTGGTTTATTCACAGCCAATTCTTAGAATGTCCACTTGAGATTTTACAAAAAGGGGGTTTTGGCTTCTACAGTCAGACACCAGAGTCGCAAAATGTGCTTGTTGGCAAGGGAGATGGGTAGGAAGAAGACAGATTTGACAAAGTAAGGCTGTGATCACACATCAGTAGGTAAATGGCATGACAGTTTCTTGAGCAGCAGCCCGCAGAGTCTGTCATTACACTATTTTAACTTTTTTCTAACTAATGTTATTAATATGATGTGCAATCACTTTTAAACATGCAACTCTCTCTGAACATACATTTTTTCAAAGTATACAATTTTTTTTTCCCTTTTTTAAATTTTTTTTGTGATTAATGAATATATCATTTTTTTAATATGTCAAGAGATAGTGAAAAATTCCCATCACAGTTCTAGAGGTGACATGCTTAAATTGTATGTTTATCTAACCCACACTCCAAAACACAAAGGTATTCAATTTACAATCATACAAGACAAAGGAAAGCAGCAAAGCCTCACATTTGAAAAGTCTGAACCAGTAAATACTTGACATTTTTGCTTGATAGATAAATGATAAAGGACTTTAAACAACAACTTGATTAAAATGGATTCAAAAATACCTTATAATGAAAAGTTATATTGATGTATTGTGGATGCCTTCTCACATTAAGTGTGGTTCTCTCCGACTTGCTGCCTTAATGCATGCATATTGCCTCTCCTTCACTGTTATACTCCACTATAGCTGGCTTATTGACTGAACAAAAATCACCACTATGTCGATATATTCCCCACTCTGGCATGAAGGCACAAGCCAATAAAGTACTGGTTAGGGATAACTTAATTTGCTGATTGGAGTATTTGGAAAAACTGTTGGCAATAATCTTGCTAATACACATCTATCAAATTCTCCTATATTACAATATTTTAATGCAAATGTGGTAAATCTTCCCTGGCAACTCTAGCTATTAATGTTATTAACATCTGTGTGCTGTTGCCATTTGACTTAGTGTTCAGAATATGTTGCATTACTGTTCTTCCTACACTGGCATACTTTGCTAGTGAAATTTGTACCAGGGGTCACATTTAAAAAGATGATTCACTTTACCCTTTGTCACTATGTTTCTGTCTTTAAATGAGTCAGAGCTTAGCTTTAGCATGCATCAGTGGAAACCCAAGGCCTTTGAATAAATCAAATAAATCATTGCGCTCCTAAGTGGGTGTTCACTTGACTGAGTGTAACCTGTTGTGACCCCAACTGCTCCCAGCCGCCCCGAAGTAAAACAAAGATGTTGTTTTGCGCTCTTGTGCCCCACTTTGGCTATTTGTTTTATTTATGCCTTAAATTTCAGTGTGGCAGCTTTTGGAATAGATTCCCCCTGACTTGTTTCCCTGGTCATTACAGGAAGAAGTTTCTCTTGCTTCACTGAATAATTCCTTCTGGCACACTAAAACCCTGTTTGCCACAAACACCTTCCTTCCTATTTTCCAGTGACAAAACAACAAGAGACTTCAGACAATGAGTGCTGACATTTTCTGCCACAGGGTCCATTAGCACTCTCATGTGTGACTAAATATTGTTTTTCTTTCTCTTTTTTCTGTTAGCATCTCTGTACTTAGTGGGGGTAAAAAGGGACAAAAATGAAGAAGGACTTAATTCGAAAATGTGGCAATTTTATTGTGTTCTGTCATTCAGAGGTATTGTTGTGTCTTAAATTTTTGTGCTGATTTAGAGACTGAGGCAGTCTTGACAAGTGTGGTTATTCTCAGTTAAAATTAATGGGGTATTATGCTGATTTTACAGGTGAAGACCAGTTTGCTTGTCATGATGATGTCCATAATTATTATCGCAGCTTTAGCTTGAAACTTCAAATCTTTACCAATAAGCCAATGTTTCAAACTTGGGAAATGGGGTTTGATAGACATTTACTTGGCTGGGGTGGTCTAAGGAAAGATGCCATTGAGTTATATAATCACAATTTAAGAAAAACTTTGGTTTATTACAACTTGGGTTTTATTTTTTCACCTCTGGTCATCTGTTCTATCAATTATGATAATTTATTCACCAAAGTAATAGCTATATCGCTAAAAGTAGGTCCAGTGGGGCAAGAGACACAAGCCACCAGGCAATCAAATAGTTTTTAAATCAGCTGACAGAGTAGCCAAATTGTCGAAACCATTTTATTTGGAGGTAAATCGGAAAGTGAGAACACTCAGCTTAATGTTGCTAAAGGCCAAGGTATGGTTGAAACAAACTAGTTTGTAAGAAGTGTTATCAGACCAAGTCTGAAGGCAAACTCTGTTTATAGCTGTTCCAAATGGACTCAACGGCAGGTGAAAAGCCTAGCGTCACAGTGAGGGTGAGATACGATGAATTGTACAAATGGGAATAAAGGCATACACTTTCACACAGCGTTTCCAAAAAGGCATTCATGTCATTGCACTCAGTTGACCAAACGAAAAAGTGACAGAAGTAGATCGCCCAAATTATATTGTTATGAATAATAAGAAATACTATAAATATGTTTTTTCACTCACCTCCATACCCCACCAGTCCTGTCAAGCAGTTATATGGCTCTGATTTACCCGCTTTACTGGAAGTCCGGTCCAGTTACGTCCCTTTATGATGAGCCGCACAATCAGTATGGTGTCCGATGCTGGCAAGTAAAGAGCAAGGTAAAGTTAGACCTCCACTTCATCAGCTTACCCAGGCATTTGTTCCGTGTTAAGTCCACATTTTCGCCCCAGATTTGCGGGTGTTTCCCTGGGAGACTGGCCAGTTATCTCCTTTAGTCATTTCCAGGAATCTGTCAAGGATCTGACAGCTACATGTCTCCGGAGTCTCAACAACTGCTTAATAATCACTCACCAGGGTAACCATGAGTTGGTGAAAGCCAGGTGACCACTTGCTTTTGTTTAACTGTTTTGTTTCCTTCTTGACTAAAGCTTTAGGAGTTTTTTGGATTTTGTTTGTGAGTGAACTGAACTGAACTGGGGTTGGGAATACTTCCTTGTTTTGAGTTTTGTTTGTTCAATAACCGGGGAAATCCCAAAGTGGATTATTTTTGTTACTTTATAAACTGAACTGAATAATATGGAACTGGACTGAAATATAAATTTTATATAAAGAAGTTTTGTTTTGTTTTGTTTTTTCTTTCCCCTTTGCGCTAATATCACCTTGGAAAATTTAACTGATGTGTGGTCGACTTCAATTAGACTGAGTGTTTTATTCTACTGCCTTGCAGTTATAAGTAGATCGTGATCAACATCAGACTTCACCGTGAGGACTTAAGCTTCCTGGACCACAATTCAGAGCTCCGACTCACAGAGAATGACAAGTAGCCATCTGGTAATTCTTCTCTATAGACCTCTACGGTAGCTACATCCTGAAATAGCATCAAAGGCAAAGAATTGTCTTTTGAAAATGGGCTGTTGCATCTAGAGCACTAAGATCTCACTTGTATTGTCACTCAGGGGGTCTGATACATTTGGATACAGATTCAATCACATTCCTCTCTCATTTCAGAGAGGGGAAGGGAGAGGAAGCTGCATGCATGAGCCGAACAATACAAACAACTAAGGAGCACTTTTTACAAGTATTAATTGACACACAAGGGAGAAAGGCTTCTTATCTCCCTTACTTGAAACTAAGTACAGCCTCTGGGATGTTCTGAAGCATACTGACAAGATGTGGGTGTGCTTTCCAGAACCAAATTAAAACATGGTTTGTAAAGGAATGTGTGAAGTTGTGACACCGACTATGAGTCAGAAAAATTAACTTCTTGGAATGGCTATGAGTCGTCTTAGCTCAATAATGCCAATTTTCATGTGACACTGGCTGCAGGGCTCAATCCTCTGTTTTATTTTAAATGTATGTTTTTGAACTGTAACCTGTTACTATTCAATCTATTTATGGATTATTATAGACATCAACTTTATCTCTCCTGGCTAAATGTTCTTTGAGAAGGTAATTACTGAAATAAGGACTAATTCTCACAGCTTTAGAAGAAATATATTATGTATGTCATTCAGGTGGCAACAGGTCATGAAAGTCTTCAATACAAAAAAGTGAGAAAACCTAAAAAACACCCATTCTTTTAAAACTTATTCCAGTAAATACTCAGAATAGAGTGGCCCATTCAACTAAGGCATAAGCATAGACAAATGAATCAGATGACAGAAATGCAAAATGAGAGAATGAGGGTGAATAAGAGAAGAAGGGCCGGGTGCTTTGAGTCACATTGTATGTCGAGATAATGACTGAATATTGGTAGCCTTAGTAATAGATGCCTGCTAAGCTTTACACAGTTCTGTCTGAACACAGATCATTGTCCTTGTTTGACTTTTCTTTTTTTTTTTTTTTGACTTTTTTGGCTTAATGACAAACAAGGACAGCAATGACAATGCAGGAAATTGAGGAGGGAAATCTATAATCACGGAAAGCAGTTTCCATTTAGAATACATACCGACCCTTTTGTCTGTTGTTTTCCCCAGTGTCCCTTTCCTTTCTCCGTCTAATTTGTTATTCTGTCTTTTCTCCTTAGATTTTAAATATTAGCAAGCCTAAATACTGGATATGTCCTCTAGCTTGAAACGCCTCAAAAAGCTGCAGTTGTACATAGAGAAATGGCTATTGAAAGACAAGTTGGACTCATGCAATCAAAGGCAAAAGGCTAGAGCAGGATACATCTTGCTGCTTTTAAAATCTTGTCATTGATGGTAGCTGCTCATTTATAAATCCCCTGTGTTGTCTGTTTCAGTCCATTACGTCACGAGGATAAAATATAGGTGGTCTGAAGTAAATTATAGAGCAGTTGCGGATTCAGAACAGACAGGAAATAAGACAAAAAATGAAAAAAAGTAGATGGGAGCAAAGCACTGGAGTGAAGAGAAAGGCATAATTAAGAGAAGCTTACGTTTTGGAAGACAGATGGGAGAGAACAAGAGGTGGCATAAAATGTAGTGGAGGAGCAGACTGTGCCAAAAGATGGTGATATACACTTCATTCAAATATCCAATAAGCCAATCATGTTGTAGAAGTGCAGTGCATAAAATCATACAGACACAGGTCAGGAGTTTTAGTTTATGTTCACATTAAAGATCAGGATGGAAAAAATGCGATCTCAGTGACGTAGACCGTGGCAGTATTTCTGAAACTGCTGATCTCCTGGGATTTTCACACACACAACAGTCTCTAGAGTTTACTCAGAGTGCTGCATAAACAAAAAAAATCCAGTAAACTTGTCCTGCAGACGGAAACATCTTGTTGATGAGAGAGGTCAGATGAGAATCGCCAGACTGATTGGAGTTGGTTGACAGGAAGGCAACGGTAACTCAGATAAACACTCTTTACAACTGTGGTGAGCTGAGAAGCATCTCAGAATGCACATGTCAAACCTTGAGGCATATGGGCTATGACAGCAAAATACCACATCAGGTTCCACTCCTGTCCGCCAAGAACAGAAATCTGAGGCTGCAGTGGGCACAGGCTCACCAAAACTGGACAGTTGAAGACTGGAAAATTGTAGCCTGGTCTGATCAATCTGGATTTCTGCCGAGGGGCACTCAGATGGTAGGGTCCAATTTTGGCATCAACAGCATGAATCCATGGACTCAATCTGTCTTGTTTCAAAAGTCCAGGTTTGTGCTGGTGGTGTAATGGTGTGGGGAATGTTCCCGTGGCACGCTTTGGGCCCCTTCAATCATGGTTTGGTTGCACTACTTCCAGCATGATAATCCACCATGTCAAAAAGCAAAAGTGGTCTCAAACTGCTTTCATGAACATGACAATGAGCTCAGTGTACTTCAGAGGCCTCCCCAGTCACCAGATCTAAATCCAGTAGAACACCTTTTGGAATGGTAGAACGGGAGATTGACAGCATGAACGTGCAGCTGACAAATCTGCAGAAATTATGTGATGCAATCATGTCAGTGTGGACCAGAATCGCAAATAAGTGCTTCCACCATCTTGCCACAAAGAACTGAAGCTGTTTTCAGAGCAAAGGGAGGCCCTACCCAGTGTTAGAGTGGTGTTCCCAAAAATGTGCTCAGTGACTGTAAATTTAAAATACTAAAAGAAGAGTTGGTCCCCTCTGTGACCTAATCACATTTTAATTAGGTGAGTTGACTTGCGCCTTACTCTCAAGGAGTACCCATGATTTCTTCGAATTGTGTCTGTCAAAGGATTCAGAGCTGCAGTTCTGTCAATTTCAGCTACTTTTTTTTGACTAACACCTGGTCAGCCAAAAAGTGCGTGTGCAGCCTAAAAGAGATACACCACTACACTGCAGCAGTTGGAGCCACTACGTTCAAGTCTCCGAAACTAAAGTCTTCAAATTAATCCCCTGATGTGGTAGACTTGGCAAAGAATGGGCATACAGTATTGTCATTTATCGAGCCACGTGTGCTTTAGATCACAGTCATAGTCATTCATGGCCATATTCAGACACAGATAGCTCCCTCAGTGGTCCATTGAAGAACGTTGGAGCCAGTGAGCCTCTCATCAGCTATAACCCTGGAACACAAAAACACGTTGGCATAGGCTGGATGTTTTTCTAACAGACTGCAAATAGCCTCACCAACTATTTAAGAGAAGGGTTAGCGTTTCCAAAGTCATTAGCGTAAGAGCATTAGTGCCAGTCATATCGCATGCCATACTGTAATATTGATACAGGGATTGCTACATAGCCAAGCTTCCATCCTTTGTACTGCAGCCTAATTGTTGATATCTTGATCTGACCACACACTGCATGCATTAAAGTATCCTATCTTTCAAAGGAGGGGACAGATGGTAAGAGCTTAGACATTCTGGGGCATAGAGGACAGGAGAAAAGAACAGTTCTTCATGGAGGAACCTACATTTTCACTTTATTATATCTTTATCCTAGCATGAGCGCCTCAAAGACTTACATTATGCATTGCTCTCAGAAGACATTGTAAATGTATGTGTAAGCTAACATGACCTTATCCATTGCTGTGTTGTTTTGTTAACATACACACACACACACACACACACACACACACACACTCACTCTCGTTAACTCACTGCACTGCAGAAAGGGCACGGGCCTTTGACAGTAGAAAGCGGATTATACTGCAAACCAAAGATTCTTAGTCAGTTTATGGAATAGAGATGAGTGGATAGGAGATTTAAATAAATTAACCTTCAGTGAATTCCCTGCGGCTCAGAGGACTGACAGAGGGGGTCTGAAAGAGGAATTTTTTTCATTGTCAGTAAAGTTTATGAATGGTCATGGCATGATTATGGTGAGCTAGTGCTCGTCAATGTGCATGTTAACCTGAGATTGTGTTTGAAGCTCAGCAAAAGTGAACACTGGAGATATTGACAAACCTGGGAACAGAAAACAAAAATTAATTGCCATCCTGCCACATTACTAACCCTTTTTATTTTGTGTTTGCCCTTTATGTGTGACTCTGTGCTCCAGCTCCATATGCCAATGTATTGGTAGAGTATATATCACATGCAGAGCAGGGGGAAATTTGTAAGTGCACAATAAGATTTTCCAATGCTAACTAAGTTTCAAAATGTCATCGCAACATCAGGGAATAGATTAACCTTTACCAAACCCCAACTGTAAAAACATAATTCTTTCTACATACTTATAATGATATTAGCCTGATTGGTGTCTCTTAACATTATTTAAAGATGCAAAATACTGAATATCCTGGATATTTTCTCTACTTAACTGATTAGGATGTGACAACACACTGTAATAGTGTAAAAAGTTTTTGTGTTTTGAAACTGACAATTATTTCTGAGTGAAAAGTGTGGGGGTTTTGTTTTTGTTTGTTTTTTTCCCCAAAGATTTTCCTCTTATTGCCACATTGCTTCCCAGAACCAGCTTGACAGTCGTGTTGATGTTAAGTGTAATGACAGGTTAGATTTCTTTTTGAATAATTGTAACAAAATTTGATCAGTCTTTTAAAATGATCATCTTTGTATAATGTAATATTTTTTTTGGAAGTATGTTGGCGGTGAACATTAATCGCTCCACAGTTTTGCGCTCCATTTCCCTTTGATCCCTATGCAACTTTTGTTTCTGGTACTCTGATTTCCCTTCTCTGGTAACACCTGCTACATCTCCAAACAATGAAAGTGTATACTGTTCTTTGGGGATTAAAGAAATTATTACAGTAAAAAAAGAGTTTAAACAGGAGCCAGAGGGAAAAACTATGCCCACAGAGATACTAACATCTACACTGTGTAAATGTCATGTTGTAGCTGTCATAAAGCGCAAAATTAGAGCATAAACCCAAAAGGCTCGTTATAAGGGAACATGAGCAATTTGAGTAATAAAAATAGTCAGTTCCAGTTTTCTCAGAATTGTATATATTTTTAAATATATATATATATATATATAGATAGATAGATAGATAGATCTATCTATATATCTATATATATATATTTTTTTTTTTTAAATATAATATATATATATATATATATAGATATAATCTCAGAGAAATAATGTTTGCTTTACATAATTTTAGTGATGACTGCAATATCCTCTTAATCTGTTGTGTGCACAAACTATCTTAATTTAACAATAGCATCTTGTACCACCTCCCATGGGTAGAGGTCAGCATGGATTAACAGTGTCCTGTGACCACCATATTTACTGTAATCAGTCCTCTGTAAGACTTCCTGTTGTCACATTCCAAGTGGTGAGAGACTGAAACTCAAGCTTTTCCAGTCTAGGCTGCCGTCTTAATGGTCTTTTAATGGTCTGTGGTTATAATGAAAATAGGAGCTTTTGTTTTAGCAGGCTGAAGTCTGTCAGTCCTGATCGAGAATATGATTAGATGGTGTATAAAGACCTAGGGTGTATTCATGGTAATTAACTTCTTTGTGAATCCAGTGCAAAGAACTGATGAAGAAAATTTTTCACCTCAGGTGGGAGGTTTCAGATTTGAAGTAAAATTTTCATTAAAGGCCAGAACTTGAGAACTAGTTTTATTAAACCACCTGTCATTATCTTGGATTGCCATAAAAGCCCATAAACTGTACTTCAAGGCTGCCATGTTTACATTTTTAATTTGTAGTGTGACCACAGCTTGCATGGGTGACAAATTATTAAGGTTTTGCTGTTTTTTCAGCAAATGATAGGATCAGAAACAAAGTAGCTCTCAACCTTTAATTTTGTTTGTTAAAATTAGCAAAAACCTGCAGGACAGTAAAGCTGTACATAAAATGGTCCTCTGTTTGTACAGACTGTCTGTTGTTTTAACTGCTCTTTGTCTTTTCTATAAATACACAGGAAGTGAAAAGCTTGACTAATAGTCTCATGAGAATGCCGCAGCTGCTTGGCATGCTTTGCCATCCATTGCTAAGCCACATCAGTCAGACACCTTGTTTATACATCTGCTAAGGGCACTCATAACTTCAGTCTGCTACCTTTTTTAGGAGCCTTGGAGCTTGTGCCCAGTGATTGACACTCCAGGCTATGAATAGAGCAATATCTCATTTTATTGCGGTGACTGATCTGTGTACAAACCTTTTAGTGAGACTTAATAGAAGTCTTGCGACTTTGTTTCACTAGTAACTTCTCGGGTGACTGAAGACTAATTTGGGATCCTGTTTGTAGACTTGCCAGCTAACACCCAGCAGGACAAAGAGTTATAGCCCATGACCATAGCAGCCATCTTTGCAATAATAGCAATGTAGCATGATTCTGAATCTTATCAGAATATGACTTGTGATCTGAATTACTAATGTATAAGTGGATAATATGACCTCTCATTTTTTCATTTAACCCAATATTAGAATACTTTTAATGCCCTTTCCAACCCAACCACATTTTGCCTAAATGGTATGCATTCCTATTGTATGTTAATTGTTAAAAATGTTAAACATTCACTGTTTCCATCCTTTCAAATGTGTGGATTTACTGCTTTTCTCTGTTTTATATCATTGTGAATTAGATATATTCTGGTTTTAGACTTTTGCTTGGACAGAACAAGCAATTTGAGGACGTGACTTTAGACTTGGGATGGCCAGTAGTTGGACTGACAGTTTGGGCAGAAAGACTGCTGCACACCAGTTACAAATCCATAACTTCAGTGTTTTATTTGATTATATCAAAAGGCTGTTTTTCTGGCTTACGATTCAGATGACATTCATTGCCTATTCCCAGTAAATTGTCTGTCTATACTTACACTGTTGGTCAGCTCGCTGTACTATTCACTCATGTCTATTGTTGTTCTGAAGTTTAGAGAGTTTGGGAGCTCTACTTAAAAAAAAAAAAAAAATGGTAAAAGTATAAAAACTGGGCTTCATGTTTTTGACAGCTTGGGAATCTTTGCTCCCTGTTCTTTCTGTTGAGCTAAATCTGAATGAATCACGAATAATATTTTCCTGAATTAATTCAGTCAGGTAGATCCAATTGTGAGCTCACGACCTTGCAAACTGAAGCCATTTTTTTTTGCTGTTTAGCGTGAAAAGTTCATCCTATACACCCTCTTTAGATTTTGTCCTGATAGGTGAATTGGCTCAGCCACTTTGCTAGTTTGATGACACAAATCAGTGGAGCTTAAAGTTCCTCTCCTGTCATTGATAAATATCCTCAAAATTACATATTTAGAAGTTTTTTTAGAAGTTTAGAAGTTTATTTCCTTGAAAAAAAATCCCCGCACTGCCTTAAAAAAAAGGCTTGGATGTAACTCTACACTTTTTCCTAATAAGTACTAGTGGATCACAATGGCAAGTGGTTATACAGGAGTGATTCAGGCATACAGAACCGGACACCGACCCTGAAGACTATTCTTCCGAAGAAGAGCGAATTGTACAGGGTCGCCTACAAAGTCGATGTATCAGAATGGTAATGTATTTTATGTAGCGCTCTCTACAGCGTTAGAAATGTAATGGTAATGGATAACATGAGCCTTCAGCTTGGTTACATTATCAAACAGCTAATAATGTGTTGCTAATAAACCTTGGTCCACGTCACCAGCTCCCTCAGCTACTTTAGCTAACTTAGCTTGGAAAATACCGATAATGAGCTACACCTGGCCTCTCCTTTGATGATACCCCTTGTTTCAAACTTACTTCTGAGGTTGGGGATATGTTAATGTTGTGTGTCACAGTGTGGCCTTTTGCCTTGTTCAGATGAATGAATGTAAAGCAGTCTACATGGCCCATACTCTATATGTTTCTCTGTGCTATCTTAGATTAATAGGCCACTGCTTAGGCCTTCCCCCCACTTAAGCACTTACTCAAAATGTTGTGCTTTTGCACATGTCCTTCTGCTCTGCATTATGCATGTAAATTGGGTTTATTAGCTGATAATAGTTAGATTACGGGCTGTACAAACATGTTAGTGAGAGAATCATTGCAGCTCAGTGCCACATTGGTTAAAGCTGTGATCTTAACCTGAAAGATTACAGGTTTGATTCCCAGAGCTGCCAGTGTGTTTTGAAGTCATTATTAAAAACAAATTATGAACTCATTATTTAATGATGCTCATATTTCATGATTCTGTGTTGCAGCAAACTTGATTACCTCTGTTTTCAGGAATTAGTGTAACTGACCTAGATTGTTTTTTCCATATTATTAGAGGTTTCTACTGCTGCGGTTTCCTTCCCTGCCATTGAATTAAGGCATTACTTATTTTTGTTATGATTTGTGGGAGCTTGGGAAACTGTGGGGTTTCAGATTAAATTACCACTACACACCAAAAAGCAGTGTTTTTTACTGATTTTCAGTCACTTAAATTGCAAAAATGTATTTTTACATTTGGGAAGCTGAAACTATTGAATTAATTTGACATTTTGCTCAAAAAATGACAAACAATTCATTAACCTTCTGTCAATCGACTTAACAGGTAATCGACAAATCATTTAAGCTCTGTAAGACAAACAAATTATATTTTACATTTTTTGGTTTTCAAATGTTTGTTAGCTTCAATTTTACATCACAATTTGTTTTTCTACTCAAAACACAGGTTCATTCATTAGCTCTGTAAATTATGCGGCTTATTGTGTGACTGGACAAATCAAGTTGTTATTGTCGCAATCACTCAGGCTTAGCAAACATAGATTTGGTTATTGATTAAGTGTGTTATTAACCTGTTTTAATTATAATATGGTGACATAATGTGGTGCACACATTTCCCCAGATACTACATGGTCTAGATGCTCTAGTTGGTTTCGCATCCAGTTGAATGGTGTTTTAATGACCCACTGAGTTTCATTGTGTATTCTAATGGTCCTGTCTTTTCCTGGCTCACTATACCATTAATGGGGCATGTTGTTAATGGTTCCTTGATGTAAGATTAGGTCACTTTCATTTGTGATATTTTTTTGTCTCCCATCCAGAGACCACAGTGCATAAAGTTTGTCTCCCAGTTCCCAGCATTTTCATTTCCTTCCTTTACTCTGGAGCCCCTCTGCCCACAGCTTGTCTCACCCCAGCCTCCTGGTATTTATTGTCTTCCTCCCCTGGGGAGTGATACTCACTGACATCAGTCCTCCCTCTGGCCAGATGCTGAAACTTAAACACGCCATCCATCAGCCTACAGACATATGAGTAGCACAGCAGACAGGGTTACTGACCCAGCAAAGACATTCTTAATATAAAGGTTTACCCTCCCACATATATCTATGCACACTCGCAGGCTTCAGTCCTAAGCTCTTTTCCCACCCTTCGTTTTTAAATGAACATATTTCTGCTATGGGCCATAACTGTCTGATTACTGGTTCTCAACACTGACAACTGTTCCTAAGCTCAAACCGAGAGAACTAAGCCTCTGACGTGAGATAAAATAACGATGTACAACGAAAAACTGTTTTATTGAGACCGAATCCGTGGAATGCTTTTACTCCACTTTCCCCACAGAACTCAAGCGCCAGATACCCAAAATCACAAAAAAAGTACTGGATGCAGTCAGTCGTGTAGCTCATCTGTTTTAAATGACACATCTGAGTGCAGCAAATTTCTTTCTTCGCGATTCATCCTTTGTGCGTCCTTTTCCTGTTCTATTCTCAGCGCCTGTTTAGGGAAAAAAAGGTTATGAAGTTATGGAATAAACCCACCACTATGAGAAAAAGTTAACTTTTTGCCTTGATCTTGAACTGGAATATCACAGTAACTAGTGAGGTTAATTGGTATTTCCCTCTCAGCTGTTTCAGTGCCGTTTCACTCTTTCCATGGTCTCTCTTGGCCTTCCTCCACGGGAACTCTCATACGTTTCATGACTAAAAGGCTGGCTCTTTAAATATAAACTGTAGCTGTTTATTGGTGAGAGAGTTAACACTGGCAGAGTAATGGATTCATTTCATTCTCTAGAATGCTGAGTAGGAATTGACCTAAGAGATGTGTGTCTTATATGTGGGTTCAGACAGAAGATCTTCTTAGGCTGACTCTGTAGCAAATACACTGTCTGCTCTGTCTAAATCTAACAAATCTCCCACTCGCAGGTTTAATGTATTTTAAGGCCTTATTTCTCAGGTTGTGTTGTCTGGATTGTAACACAACCTATAGCTCTGCCCTGAGATAATTTATTTCTCTTTTTGTAGACACACAAAGAGAGAGTGAGAGAGAGAGAGAGAGTGTGTGTGTGTGTGTGTGTGTGTGTGTGTGTGTGTGTGTGTGTGTGTGTGTGTGTGTGTGTGTGTGTGTGTGTGTGTGTGTGTAAGAGGAAAATAGGTTTTGTACACAAATCTGTATTTGCAGAATAAACTAAATAGCTTATGCTGCTTCTTCTTATCTATTTTTTTTCTTTCTTTGAGTGTGTAAATTGTCTGATCTCTGTTAAGCTACTGATCAGTCTTGCTATTTATTGATTGAATTAATGAAAAGGGAAGACACAGTTGACACAGAAATCTATTATCTCATTAGATCCAGTCTTATGTGGAAACATGAAAATGCACCAACACGCATTTTAATGAAAATGATTCCTCCAAGTTTTCAGTGTCAGCACATCACTTTTTGTAAAGAAAAGCAGATTTATGGTTAAAATTCCTTATAATGAATATGTTGGGTTTTTTTTTTTTTTTAAGAGCATTGTCTCAGTTTGGTAATAACTGATGAGGATCTTTCAGACCTCAGGTAGAGACACCGTAATGTGGGTCTTAAGATCTGTTGTGCCATGGAGGGGGAAAAAAAATCTGAGCACAAAGAAGTGTCATGAATTTTTCATTAATGTAGACAAAGTGCAGAATAGCTGATACATTAAGCAGAAAATACAAGGTAAGTTGTTTTTCACTTATTTGGATTTGGGAGCAATCCCCACATTATCTTTGTCTCCATCTCTTACGGATGTAAGTGTTGTTATAGTCTTGTATTCACGATATGACTGTTGATTCTGTTATTGTAAGATAACGGTGAAAAAAAAACAGAAATGCTAAAGCAAACCTTGCCTCCATTGAACTGTCTGATAAATTGGCCTCATTATACAAAATATCTGAGCTTGAATTTTCCTTAAAATATAGAATTACCTTTGCATTAGTGATCAAATTAGGATGAGGTGCTGTTGGAAGTGGAAGTGCTATTTTGGTATGGAGCATTAGATTCTTTACAGTTCAGAGCATTCTTTCAGATAAGTATTCTTAGCAGTATTTGCACCATATTTTTACATTTACCTATTTTTATTGTTAGCTTTTGGCCTCGTTAAAATAGAACTTAATTGGAAGAGAAGGAAACGGTGCATGTGTCGGTGTGTCTGCACACACAAGATATTGATTGAGAAGTCAGCCAACTAGTATATTGTTGTCTTTCTGTGCCCAGGATCAGGAGAGAAACTTTCAGGCACAAAAAATAAAATCCTTTTGCAGAGTAAAGATTTCACTAAATTGAACTGATTTTAAATAACTACAAGTTCCAGTAATTTACTTCAGTAATCTCTTTCAAAGCTACACTGTCTCTTAACTTTGTATTAGAGCTGCAAACAACGATTATTTTGATTATGGGATTAATTTGCCAATTATTTTCTTGATAATTGATTATTGATTAGTAGGGCAGAAAATTGTTAAAAATGCTAGCCACAAAAAAGACATAACCACAAGGTCCTTTTTAATAGCTGTTTCGGAGCATATGATCATATCATGATCTTCATCAGCTGCCGGAGTTTTCCCGGTTGTGATGAGATTGTGGATCTTTAAATGTTTTTTTTTCTTTTTCTTTTTTTAAAAATATTTTTCAGTGCAGTTTAGGGTTTTATGTTTCAAACTTTAATCTTGACCTTGGAAGTATCAGTTGGGAAAACAATCTGACCCCAAGGTCCTTTTTAGTAGTCGTTCTGGAGATTTTGATCCTATCATGTGATCTTTAGCAGAAGAAAAAATGGTGGCATTTAATTTGAAAAGAATTTTAGTTTGAGAATTCTATCAGGATAATATTTCCATCTTTTGAACTAGATTGTACTGAATCCTGATTATTGCTTGTATGGTACCACTGTTGCCACTAGCATTAGCGTAATTAATATAGAAAAATTTATATAGTCTTCAATGATGTGTGTCTTAATGAAGCCCACAGGATCCGACATGAAAAGCACAGTAGAGCTAATATCTCATGTTGCATTCTTACTTTCACATTTCACAGCGTTTTCCCCTTTGGTCAGGAGCCATTGCTTTATCAGCTATAATGTGGCATTCTGTGTTGTCTGTGTCTTCCAGGACTCAACACTCTGCCCTTCGATCCAGCAACCAACAACGACCCTCTCCAGTTCAACAGTTCCAGCGGGCCACTGGTGACAGAGTGTCCTCCTCTGGAAAACACAGCTGAAAATAGCAAGAAGCGGAAGAGAACCATCCTGCCTCCAGGTATGGACAACTGCTACCTGGCCAGTATTTTGCCACAGGTGGAGGATTACTCTGTAGTCTAAACTCCTCACCGTTTTCCCCTCAGCCATGTTGAATTCTAAATGCAAGTGTCCGTAACCTTAAATAGAGAATGCTTTCCTTCAATCAGGAGAGCTCTGTTACAGAAGCTAGATTTTTTTTTACCTTGAGATTCCTCGTCCCTTTCCTCTACCAACATCATATAATTGGATGGGAATTGTTGCATAATCCTATTTGGTAGCAGTATGGTAAAAAAGTAGCTTAGTTCAGTCTTTGTTTTTTTCGATTAGCTTGCCATGTCCTGAGGCTCTGGTTGTCTGGCCTGTTTGGAGGTCAGGCAGCTGCAGCAGGAAACTGCTCCGCTGAGATTGTGTGCCTGACTGTCTGTTACCTTGCCAACGCCACCTGTCAGTCAAAACTGCAACACACCTTCAGCTTTGTCAAACACACACACTGGCCTGTCACATAGAGAGGGATACACTGAGAGAAGATTGTCTGCAAACGTGTGTTTTTGTGCGTGTGCATAATTAAACAGTAATTTGAGTTCGCTGTTTCTTGCCTGGTCTGTGTCAAATTAAAGAAGGACTTTCTAATTGAAGAATTAAAGAAGTTCTGACTAATTAATTGCTTTGTAAGTAATAGAAAGAAAAGGGCCCTTAAGACAGCGAGGTGTTGTTCCATGTTTTCTGCTTTCTTGGCGATGCTAATTGGACTGGATTAATACTCCACATTAACACGGCCCTAATCGACTATTCGTCTTTTCTTCGCATCTTCACATGGATGAGTTCACGTTTAATTTCATTTTAATTCACTGGCCACATCAAGCTTTAATTGGATAATGTATCATAGATGACTGTCAAAAAAATAACCAGTCTATCCAAATGACGGACTTGTTGAAATGTTGAAAGCTATACAAAATCTTTGAAACTGACACATGTATATACTTGTACATGATACAATTTTGTACTTTCAACAGAAATGTAGCAAAATAACAAGCAGGAGTGTTAATTGACAAAAAAAACAATAGCCTGTACATACTATACACAGAATATTTAGTAATGATGAGTTTGAAAACATGTGAAATGTGTGTTTTCAGAGTAGTAGGCTTGCAGAGCAGAGACAGAGTTAAATAATTATTTGAGCCCTAATAGTAGTGTAGTGTCTCAATGACACTGGAAATGAAGGCCATCAGTTTCTGTTGAATTTTTTCTTTTTTTTCTTTTTTTTCCCCCTGAAGACTGAAATCAGCCAGCACATCACTACGAGAGATTTCATCAGATGTGTTAAAAGCACTGCCTCCCTTCAGCTAATGTACTAAAACTGGGGTGCAAACATTTTCTGGCCAATGGTAATTAAAACTCGAGTCAGTACAGTCAGCTGGTAGTGTTGATTCTCACTACTACATGTTGATTCTCACGTTTTTCTCACATCGAGTAATCATGCAGAGAAGAGATCTACCCGGATTGTAAGATGTAGACATAAAATATTAAATACTTCCATTAGAGCAACATAAATCACAACATAAGTCCCGAATTTGTGTAGCTTGTCTATCTGTCACAGCACTCAACACTTTCTTTGACAGTTTGAATTTTTCAGACTACAGTCTTTTTGAGCTCCTCATTATCTGTGACATCGGCAATGCTTGGCTTCTTGACAGATGATTCGGACCACAGTGTGTGTGTCTGCAGTCGATGTTAGGGGACGCTTTCGACTCAATTTCACTCGTCAGGAAATTATTTCCTCTGTTGGTAGTAATACATGTTACACAAGCCATCAGAAAACTCTCATAGGTTGAATTGGGTTTCCTACACACTTTAAACAGAACTGAAGACACTCACTAGCCTAGCAACAGTAAGGCCACAAACAACCCATAATGCGACACTCTCTAAAGGACACGCTCTTTTCATTCAAAGAGAATATCTTGTGATGTGAACACATAATTGTTTAGTCCTCGAATATATTACAATCCATGTTTTTTCAGACGTATTTAGAAGAAAATCAGATCAGGTACATATTCAATAAATAATCAGTTAATCTATTACCAGTCCACATCCCTAGTCAAAACCACATCTTAATGCAGTTTAACATTCAATAACTTAAAATGTCAACTGTGTAAACAAAACCCCATACAATAATGTGTGGGGACATCAAGAATGTAGGGAGACATGCAGCTTTTAAATGTGCAATGAGTTCTTTCTTGTCAGGTTTCCCACTACAGCCTTGAAAGCTGAGTATCCTACAGTCATAAGTGTTAATTAGTGTAAAGCAAAATGACACAGTCAGTATAGTCATGCAGGTTTTTTCTGTGCCATTGTGCATGGCAGGAACTAGAGTATGTAATGTGCTCTTCTGTGGTCACATTTACACAACATTGGGAGGGGCAAAGATATTCTCACTCACTCAGAAAAGAGTTGACAGCAACAGGAGTAACAATGAATAGCAACATATTTGTGTTTGTGTTCTCAGATAAATGCCTGTTAGCAATAGCAACATATCAGCAGTAGCATATATATATATATATATATATATATATATATATATATAGATATAGATATAGATAGATAGATAGATAGATAGATAGATAGATATATAGATAGATATATATATACACACATACACACAGTCACTGTAGTATGTCCTACAGGGTGACAGACCATCACATTTTCTCATGGCATCATCGACAGAGCAAGAAGGAGGGACCCTTCTCAATCATTCCGCACCATGTTATTTATATCAGATGTAGTGACTAGGGGAACTTTCTTCCTCTAATATTAAATAATGCAGGAAGTTGAAATGGCCTCTTGTATAATGTGAAAGTGCTTTTAAGATTATTTATATATATATATATATATATATATATATATATATATATACACGTAAATAAATACTGCTGTGATGTGATGCTTTCTCTATATCTAAAGGAACCCCTGTTAGCACTTGTTTACACTATTTTATTTGACCTTGAACTTTTCCTTATCATACAGTTACATATATAAGTATTTGGAAAGCAACACAATTTTCATAATTTTACTTCTGTACACCACCACAATGGATTTGAAAACAAAGCCATCAAGTTGTGACTGAAGTGTAGACCTTCAGCTTTAATTCAAGGGGTTTAACAAAAATATTGCATTTACCTCTTAGGAATCACAGCCATTTTTTTTTTTCAGACCCATTGTGGTGGTGTACAGAGGCAAAATTATAAAAATTATAAAAATTGTCACTATCCAAATACTTATCTACCTGTTAAGCTTATTCACAAATTAGCTTTAAACTGGCCTCTTATGACCCCCGAGTCTGCTATCAGTTATTGCTGCTTGCTAGGTCGAATCCCGTGCGTAAAAGACTAGCAGTTCAGTGAAGGTCCAGAACAGCTGGAGATATATTTGTATTGGCTTATAGGGGCGCGATTCTGATCGTCTCCGGTCTCAGTCAGGTCCTTGAGCTCTCTGATGGAGCACAAGCTCATTAAAAGCCATGTTGATTGAGTCTCGTTAAGGGACCCTAATGGATAGATCTTTCTCATTACAGCTGCCTTTACACTTGATAATCCATCATGCATGTGTGCAAGCATCCATAGCAACACATACACTTTTCTTAAACATTGCGCGGTATTGCAGAATCTAAGAGGACAGCAAACTGCCTGTTTGATGTGGCCCATGAGCAATTCAAGTCATTTCAGACTTGTGCCACCCTGCTGATAGATTATTTACGAATGATCTACAAACCACCACACTAAGACCAAACAACAAACAGACAGATACACAATTAAGAGCCCTCACCTGTAAACGGTTACAAGAAAATCTTTGAAGTTTGATTGATATTCTGTTCACTCTGCCTCAATATAGACACTGTTAACTACACACTGGGACACAGTGCAGCTAGCTTGATATTTTTATTTAGTTGACTATGAAATGGCTCCAAAGAGATGAAATTCATTAGAAATCAGGCCCACTTGGTTGAAAATTTCGAGTTTGTTATGACTCTTTTACTTAGGCATATGAAAAAAATCAGTGTTGTGCTTCTCTGTCTTTGACCCAGTAAAATTGGGTCATTGAATAGTTTGACATTTTACCATGCTTTCGTTATCAAACACCACCGTTGTTATATAATTGTTCCCTCTAAAGTTACAGACGATGTACTTGGCCACCATCTTTGCTCTTTATCTTTGTGTGTTTATGTTCACCCACCATATGCGTGTGTCTTTTAACAATCCGTAGTAAGTGGTGCCTTGGGGCATCAGGCACACTGCAAGGATTTTCCTTATTCTGTTTTTTTATCAGTTTTACAGCACAGCCAGAGATGGCCATTTCCCCTCAAGTCCTGCTGTGTCTAAAGCTGCTTGTGGTGAAGAGAATGAGATTTTCGTTTTTTCAGTGGAGCAGGATTTCCCCTCTTACAATGAATATAAATGTCATTTTAGTAGGACCGGCACAAGCTGGATTTCATTATCTCATGCCTGTTATGTTAATGCCAATAATAATCTTTATTTGTGGAGCAATTTTAAAAAAAAAAAAAAAAAAAAAAAAAATTTGATTTACAGTGCGAAATGGAGATACAACAGAGTTCAAAAGCTATCATAAAGAAAAGTAAAAACAGAAATAAAAGTAGGCTTAAGTAGAGGAAAAAATAAAACATTTTTGGATTTAAGGCTGACAGCGATTTTTCAGGCTGAGAATGAGGTGTCCCACAGCTGCAGATAGCAAAGGTCCTGTCAACTTTGGCAATGAGGTGTGTTTTCACTCTCTGCACACAGTACTGTGCCTGCAGTCCCCCTTAACTGACATCTTCCACCCTTTAGTCCACAGTACGTCAATAAGAGCACAAACATTAGCCAGAAATAACTTAAAGGACAACAACACCTAGAGGAAATATCGTCACATCACCCAAACATGTGACATGAGGACATGCATCACCCTGTTAGCGACTTTACCGTATGAACAGCTTCCACTGGAATCTGTCTTTGTCTGTGCAGTTGCAAATAACTTTGTTTATGTGAAATAGCTCTTTGAAGGAGAACGCTTGGCCTTTGGCTAAATGGGTTTCAACTACCCTTGTAACAAGGTTGATTGACTGGAAAAAATATTGAGTAGTGATCAGAACTGAGGCATATTTTCAAACCTAAGGCCATGTGTATGGATTCATCTAAAGCATTTCCAATGCCGGCGTTAAATAAATCGCCTCACTCTCATGTTTTTCTGTGCATGGAAATCAATTGATTAAATTTTACCACAAAGGCCAGTTCACAGCCATAGATTTAGCAAATAAAAGAATTCCACTCTCACCAATCCAATCTGTTGTGCATTAACCTTTGGTGGGAGCTAAGAGAGAGGTGTTGAATAAAATGCTATTGATTCTGAAGGAGAAAGGTTAATGTCAATAAGCAAAGGGAAAATAAGGACACATGTTGTGTAAGAAGGGAGTGGCAATATTTCTCAACCCACTGGAACATCATTACAGGACATGTAGCAGCAAAAGTTTATTTGGACACATATTATTACATCCCAGCAGGAAAATACTGTATTATAATGGGGATGAAAACATTAAAAGATCCACTGTGGAGCCTTCCTTGTAAACCAAATGAGTTTTATTTATATATGTATTTGTATGCCTCCTTAAGGCCTAAAAACAGGGTTGAAAACCATATGTTTAACATTTTCTTAAGATTCTGGTATGTTCTGGCTTTACATCATGGGTCAAATGCCAGTTTTCCAAAACATTGAATTTGCAACAAAATGAACAGTTGTATATCATAATGTATACAATGTTTTTTGCATAGAATTTTGCCGTGAGATCAACACCTTGCAGATCACATTGTGAGGGGAAAGCAGTGGGGTCTTGTGAGTGAACAACCATCACATGGCACCTGGACGGATTTCCATTAAACTCAGTATAATTAAGTTTTTGAGGATTTCGTGTATCCGATGAAGTACTTGTGCCTGAGTATGATTAGGCGTAATTCTGAGACTCAGGCTTGAGCGTCAAGTACAAATTGTACTTTTCACAATGGTCAGTGTGACATAAATGTCGTCACTGGCCCACGTCCTCGAGGCTCCACAAAGTCCAGAATTTATAACTTTTGTGCATCAGCTGCTTATGTGTGATTACTTCCACTTATGTAGACACCCAAATTCAAATGTGTCTGCTGTACCCGTTCACATCTATTTTGGAGTAAACCACCCTTTACTCTTGAACCTCAACAGCTTCAACTACAGAAATATGCATGTCTCTGTACCATTTCTGGTGTCATAAATTTTAGTTGTAATGACATTGTTATTCTACTTTGACTTCGAAAGTGATTAAATAGTAGGAGACCACAAGCTCAGTCATTCTGAGACTGAGCCAATTCTAATTGGCTGGGTCATTTTTGCATGAAAAGGGGAAAATGAAAGAAAAAGTTTCAGCCATAAAAATGTTTCTGCTCTTTCCCTGCAAATTTAAATTAGACATGCTGGCTTTAATGACAAAATACTTAAGCAGATACCTTGTTTTTGTTTTTTTTATATATGCTTGTTAACTACTGTACTAGGTGACAGCTATGTAGCAAAGAAGTCCTCACTGACTTTTTTGTCACTACAGGGTCTCCTATGGAAGTACGTAGTCCACATTCTGTCTTTTTACTTAGGCCTCCTTATGATGAAAGGTTTTAAGTCAGACTGTATTTTTCTCTGTGGAGTGCCAGAACCCCAGAAATAAACTGCACTTCAGTAAACTGAATGTGGTTTCACATTCGAGAAAGCACTGCGTTAACAGTTTCCGATATTACGATTACCTGTCTTTGTCTTTGGTGGCTTTTTTTCCCCTGTTGCTAAGTAATGGATTCGAGCGTAAAAAATTTATTTTTTTTGTCACTGACCCACTACTGGCAGGCCAAAGAGCTGTTGGAAGGTAAATAATGTAATGGGCTACTTAAGCTGTCAAAGATGACAGTCCGTTGAAATATATGTCTGTTTAATTGTCCCAGAGAGGTGTGTGTGCGGGTGTGTGTATATGTGTGTGAGCACAGAGTGTCCTGATTGCTGTGTGTTGAGGCTGGGGGAGATCTACAGCTGTATGTCAGTCTTTTGTGAAGCTGAGGCCACACAGTGACACAGAAGATTTAGAGTGATGCTGATGGATGGGAGACACAGGATGACAGGCTGTAGTTAAAAATGAACACATTATCTCAACAGGATGTATGCAGGCATGTAGGCGGAGTATAAAGGTTAATGACTTAGTGATTCTCAACTATTCAGTTTGGAGGGAGCAGCTTCGTGCTTCTGCAGCTTTGTATGTCTACACAGTATATGTGTTTTAACTCTAGGGAGAGTAGAGTGATTGAAATGCATGACAAGCTTCAAAGGGGCCCGCCTCTCCTTATTCAACCGGGATTCCTCTGCTCCAGTCAGACCATAACAGTCCACTTGTCTCCACTGCGGCCCTAGGAGAGATAAAGACTACGCAGTGTCTATATGAACAGTATGCGCTCGCATAGGCATATCCAGCCTGTGAGAGTATTCAGAGAAGTGCTGTATACAGTGGTTCAAATCATAGAAGATTGCCTTTGATCCAGGTCAAAGTGGAGATATCAGATCCTATATTCTCCATCTATGATCTGATGATCATCGAGCAAGGAAATGAAATTGGTGATCATTCTTATTCCCTTTTCCCATTTCTCACCACCACGATTTTTTTAAATTACGCTCCCTTGCTCCCTGCCAGTCTTCTGTACACTGCAGTGGTCAGGGATTTAGTGCCACTTCACCCCATCTTGCGAAGCCTACAAACAAGTGAGATCTAAATTATTCACAATGCCAGTATGAGCTCAGCTCTGCTCTGTCCGTAGACTCACCCTAAAGCCAATGGTAAAGCCTGAAACAAGACTAAGGCTCGAAAGACTAAATATCAAAACAGAAATATTCACCTGCCTTTTAGTTCTCTGCTTGATCAAAGCAAAATGGGGCACATGGTCTCTCATTGTTTCACCTTTATTCAGGCACAGCATCAATGTGGGAAGACAAAACAATTGTCCCTAGGGATGAGGGGAAAAACTCAAGAGGGCTAAGGCCAAATAAGTTTTCTTCTAGCAGTGTATTTCATGAATATTCTCAATCCATTCTTGGTTATTATCTCTGCAGCTTTGATCAATAGATTTCTAATTAGGATATGGCCTGCAGGCTAGAGTTTTACAAATTGACAGTGTTGTATCAAGAGTCCCTGAATTACAGTTATTCTGTTCGATTCTTTTTCTTGAAGATTGATTGATTGATTTAGTAATTGTGTAATAAGCATACACTATGTAGTCTACTATATGCGTTTATACTCTTACCTGTAAATAATTTAAGGGGTCTAAATCTCACAAAAGTAAATCTTAAAAATCTAGTGACGCATAAGTTAAAGTTTTCTGTAACCCCTACAGTGCCTATAAAAAGTAATCACTTTGTAGAGATCTGTTTTCACTTCAAATCTACTTTGAATCAGTGCTGTAAAACAATAAAACATGAAAACGTCCAACAGGGGTGAATACTTTTTTTTTTTAATTTTTTTTTTATAGGCAGTACAGCTGCAGCTATTAGTTGATTAATTGATCAACAGAAAATTAATTGGCAAATAGTTTGTTTAAGTGAGCATTTCGTGCGAAAATGATCAATTTGATCATTCCAGGCTCTCAAATGTAAGACTTTGCTGCTTTTCATGGTTTTACATTATAGTCAATAAATTATTTTGGAGTTTCAATTTGATGAGGTCACCTTCTCTAGAAAACAGTCTAATAGGCACTGTAAGCCACATTGTTGCCAAACACTTTCCTGTCTCCATCTAGAATATTAGTAATATCTGTAAGACTTGCTACTTTGTCAATTCTGTCTCTTATTTTAATAGTGTATATTTATATTGCCTGATTACTTTTGAAAGACACTTGAAGATAATGCAGAGAAAGTCGACTCAAAGCACACCCCCTCCCCGTTTTACTTGAAATAAAATCTGCCATTTCCTCTTGTCGAGGGCATGTTATCTAACAGAGAAGGCCGGCCTGAGAGTTAAGGGCTCTGAGGGTTCAATTACAAATGTAAAGGCTGTTGAGAGGTTTTATCTACAGTGTTTTTCATAAAACCACCAGAGAATGTCAGATTTGTGCATGTCTGAGACGGCCCCAAAACGCCTAGGAATAACCAATAGGGGTTGGGTCAGGTAGGTCGGATTACCTGATGAATTATTGATATTATCTAGGAGGGTGAGCTTTGTTTCTACTATAAATTAATGAAAATTTGGTTTTGACTAACCTTGAGTGTTCTTTTAATAACTCGTTTAAATTGTACTAAGAGACTGTTGCGCCCCCAATATAATACTTATTCCCTTTAGTATAACTGGAGATGTTTGACATGTTGATGTAGCATGACACAATATCATACAGGATGCGGCATGTTCAGCTCTGCATTACATGCACACAGAGCATGTAATGGAGTTTTTTTTCATATTATTATTATTATTATTATTATTATTATTCTTATTATCATTATTGTTATTATGATTATTGTTATTATTAAATCACTTACAAGGCAAAACTAACCGAAAGAACAAGGGACTTAACCATGGCTAATACTTTTTTTTCGACTGATGATTTTTCTGTTTTTCTTTTCTTTTTTGCTTTTTATTGTCTGTGCTTCCCCACATCAGTTTACTCAGTAAGAAGCTGGAGGAATCTCCCTGTTCTTACCCATCACTATGCTCACCATAGCATGTTCATCACAGACACCCTGCAGCTCCTCTCCTCTTCTATCAACACCTCTCCCTCCAGCCATCACTCCCCTCCTCTGTCCTTCTGTCTTCTCTCTCATCCTTCAGCCGGGTTAACTGATCCACACCAGCTGCTTCTCACTGCCTGACATTAGTGCTGAACGTCTCCTCTGCCTCTCCTCTTCTTCATGCCATCCTTTTCCAACGCTGTCATTTCACATTGCTCTGTAAGAGGCCACAGCACAAGCCCTAATGTAGAAAAGATCAGTCCTACTTCACTCATTTAAAACCGTCCTAATTTAATATTACTGAACTGTGAGCTGATGGATGACTGGATTCACACAATTGAAAAGATGTTTTGTGTATGTTCACTTCTAATTGGGGGGAAAGGAGGCAAAAGAAACAAATTCAAGGAACAGTGCAGCAACATGACTAGTGCTGCAACTAACGGTTATTTTGATTATTTCACTGTTTTGTCTGAAATTGCCTGTTTTAATTTCCCAGAGCCCAAGCTGAACCTTGAGAATTCTTGTTTTATCCAACCATCAGTCAAAAACCCCAAAGTATTCAGTTTACAATCATATATGCCGAAGAAAAGCACCAAATCCTCACACTGGACAAGGTCAAGAAAGTATTTTTTTTTTAAATGACTGATTTGATTTATTATCAAAATAGTTATTTTCTGATCATCAACAAAGGCACCATTTACACTTGTCATTGTTAGTGTTGCAAAATCCAGATCAGATGTGAAGCACTTTAATTTACCCTTAGCTACATATATGTGTCTCTGTTGGCCAGATCATAAATCTGATTAGAATCTGCCTTCTCCAGTCCACAGAGAGGTGGTAATGCACTTGAAGCTATTTGGCAATTACCAATAACACCAGAAGAATAATAACTTCTGCACCTAAGAAGTTCCACCACAACAATAACAGTTTAGCAGCTAGCTAAAAACTATCCATAAGCTAACACAAACATATGGATTAATTGCTTATAGGGGATAAGTAAGAGGCAATAATTTTGTTGTCTACATATGCTCTTACTTATGCTGCTTCCTTTCCCACACAGACAATTCAGTAGTAGAAGTAATCAGGGATCAGGTAAATGCTCCAACAGCTCCATGTGCCTTCTTTAGGATCATATGTGTTGAAATCGCTGGAGCCGCTTGGGGATGAAATTAGCAGTCAGAAGGGAGAACGGCAGCTAATGGCAGTGTAACTTTAGCTGCCATTATCACAGGGGACAGACCATGGGGGACGGATGCTGTGAGTGGCTACTTCCACAGACTGCTCACTGATGCAGTTAGAGTTAGGAGAGGTACAGTAAATCCTAAATACACATCAGTGTAAGAGAAGATTAAACAGGATCTAAACGATAAACAGAACAATCGTCTCAGCTCTGCACATGAGGGCAGTTGCCCTACTTCTTGCTTGTTCATATTCCTTCATTTCACTTTAGGGTATGTAGTTTTCTCTGCTTTTTGAGAAGTAAACCCCAGCGATGTTTTGTATTCTGTGATCCCTACAGCTCACTGGGCATCAGGAGGTATACTCATTGGGTGCCACCCAGCCATAATTAGTGCATGATTATACCTATTTACACTCAACCAAGTGAGTGTTTGTTGATGCCAGTGCTCTTCAATAGTGAAGTAGTCTATTTGAAAGCCATACTAGGTTACAGAACATAAAAGATCAAAGAGATGATACAGAAAGTGGAATTACATTTTGACAGACAGTACGAACTAGACTTTTTTATTACATTTGAGCAAAGGCTCTGAACTCAAATGTCATGGGAGAACTGCACTGTGGCTGACCATGTGCTCTGACTCCTTTGAAGAAACACATGCAGCATGCAAGCAAGCAAGCAAAACTTTATTTATACACCACATTTTTTTGTCAGAGGAAATACAGTGTAAGTCAAGAAAACAAGTGTATACACAGTCTATAGTTGTGTGCAGGTGTGTTTGAACAAAGGAAAGATATGTAAATGACATCCCAATTGCTTGGGATATTGGCATTATGGACCAAACCTTTTCTTTAAAGCAATCCACTTCGTCTGTGGTGTTTTTTATTGTCTATTGAGGCGTCATCCTATTCTAACTTTTAGCTTCTGGGTGAAAAATTCCGCCTTCAGTCTCCCCTCTGTAAAATATTGAAAATGAAGCTACGTCTTATGAATTTGTGGCAGTCAAATGTGGTTTACAGATTTCAGTACTACTGCTCGAACAAAAGCAATATAGAGGTGAAACGAAAAAATAGGTTGTTGACATCAGTTTATCTTTTATCTTGTCAGTAAAAACTTGCAGTAGTTGTTAACTTTGAATAAAAACTGTATATTAGAACTGCAACTAATGATTATTTTCATTATCTGTCCTGTTGATTATTTTCTTGAATTTGTCAATTAACTGTTCTGTCTGTAAAATGTCACTATAAATTTTTTTTGTCTACGTAATGGTCATCACAATTTCCTGAAGCCCAAGTAGATGTCCTCATATGTCTTGTTTTGTTAGACAAACTGTCCTTAATTTAGAGATATTACATTTTTAGTATCATAGAGAAACTAAAACAGTAAATATTCACAGTTAAGAAGGTGGAACCAGTTACATTTTGACAATTTTACTTGAAAAATGACTTGAGCAATGACCATGAAGAGCGATGAATAGTTGCAGATAAATTTTCTGTTGACTGACTAATCGAAGTCAGATTATGTATGGTAATATGTGCAATATTTATAAAAGGTTTGACTCTTGAACTATTTGTTTTATCCTTACTTACTCGTCGCCTGTGAATTCCTTTCAACTCCTCTTATTATTCACCAACCTTACTGCAGTAATCTTGGCCTTACTTTATTCATAGAAGCACCTTTTCTTAATCAAAGCGGCTTTCTAAAGGGCACCAATTCTACTGCTCTCTAGCAATGACTGCCAAGACAAATGCAAAATTACATCATACAGCTACCTTTTGTCTGCAATGTGAGAAGCCTGATGGATTAGAAGAAAGTCTGCTACAATTCTGAATGTTTCTCCTTCTCTATTTCTCGATCCGAATTTCCAAGACACGTAAGAAGGACAGATGTACTCTGGCTGCCAAAGTCTAATTATATGCTAAGCAAGCCCCCTCTGTAACAATGACTTAAACTGCTCTGGATCTGGCTGCTGCTTTTGCCTTTCTTTTATTCAGTATCTCCCGCCTTCTCTCCTAGTTCTTGTCTGAGAGAGGATATTGTTCTTGTGCCTGGATGGAGGCGCGAGATGACATTGATTAAAGTTCAGATTACAATTCATATGGTCTTTACCTAGTTACATATTGTACACTGTCAACAGGTTGGGTACTTGGGACACAAGCTGCGATGTACACTTTTGAAACAGGACTTCAGTTTTCTGTCGGAAATTTGGCGTAATTATTGCTGCCTTCAGTGACGTATCTGGACATAAAGTAAAATAATGTAGTGAAGTCAATAGTGACACACCAGCTACGTAAATGAAAGCTAGACTGGCATCAAAAGGAATTATGACAGTTGATCAAATATCCTGACTGATTTCTTATTTATCAAAGCAGTGTTTTTAATATACACTCTAATTAAACTGATCAAATAAGAAATGTAGAAGGTAGCTAACCTGACTAAGATTTTGAAGTGTCAGCTCTCATACTGTATATTGCAGAGGCTACAGGGTATTCTAGTGTGATGATTTTTGTATCAACACAGCGCTAGTTGTTGTTAATAGGCCTTTGACATTCCCCTGCTTGGTTTACTTCCCCCTCAGGTGTGTTTGTTGTATAAGGACGGCTCATTGGTTTAATCTAAGGTCAGCACACCAGATGATTAGGGTTGTTAGATTTCAAAGTTTGTTGTAATGGAACCGACTGGAACAGTGTTTGAGCCATTTGTCAAAGCCACTCAAAGGAAATGTAAGGTTTTTTTTGGTAAAACTTGCCTCTACTTTTGCTTCTAACACTTTTTTTTTTTTTTTTTTTAATTCAAATAAATAATAAATAAGTAAAATCTTTTTAACTTTTACTTAACCAGGTAAATCCTATTAAGGTTGCAAGCCTCTTCTGCAAGGGAGATCTGGCCAGGGCCATGATATAAAAAAATTGCAGGACAAACAAAACAACACCAGGCAATGAATAAAACTATAATAAAAACCAATAACAATACTAAAATAAGATAAGAACATACTCAATTAACAAATGAGTCAATTATCACAGAATTTACAGTAGTCTTTTTGCCAGAGATCTCAAATTAATTTTAAAGTCCTTTTACAGTTTATCCCAAGTGGGTGGATATCCGTAGACATGAGCTACAGACAGCAGATATATCTGGTGATCTTACATTATGATTGCGAGATGGAACTCAGTTTGCACAGATATGATGGAGGCTTGCCCAGAAGACTTTTACAAATAAATATATACCAATGGCTTAATCAACATATGGAAAGAGATGCATGACCATAGATGTTCAGCAGTAACAGCACAGCCTGGTTGAATACAGAGGGAGTCATGGTTTGGCCTTGCTCCCACTTAAAGCCATAATACTGGGGGTAAGCAGTTAAACCCTCCTTTCTATGGTATTTTTGTTATTCCAAGCCAGTGGAAAGAGAGGTTTAGTAGGCATCAGATATTTTTTGTCTGCCATAAGCTCTCTGTTGCTGCCACTGCAGGTATCTCTCACGCCTCTAGTCAATCATAGCGCCATTAGAGAAAAGATGAACCACTGAAAAAAAACGCAGTGACCTCCATTCTTGAAAGCCTCACTAGAGAAAGCAACAGACCATGATTCATTCATTGCTCCATGACTCTGTGGAGGTCATTGTCTGCTAGAATCTTGTATGTGGTCTTAAAAGCCAGACCATTTGTACTGTTAGGTGTCTCCATTAATTTTCATGACCAGTGATCCAAATGATGATGACATGCGGCACTCTAAGCCATTGGAGTGACCGTAAAAGCATAATATTTTGTCATCCCCTAATTTTTCTTGTCTTGAATAGTAGAAGTAACATTGTTTTCTGATGATACAGCTTTAATTAAGTTTGAACAAAAATTCGATTGGCATAATTTAATGTAGTGTAAAGGAGGTTTGATTTTTGTGTAAATTGATTTTTTTTTTTTTTTTTTTTTTTTAGACCAAATAAAAATTGTTCAAATTTATCAGTAATGAAAATCGTTAGCTACAGCCCTGAATTTAACCTCATAATTGTAAATGTGGTGTAAAAGGGTAAAATGGTAAGAAAACACCAATCCTTCATGTGACAATAAGATAATAAAGTTATGTGACAAAAGAAAAAAGTCTGTGCAATGTGAAGTCATTATCTTGACAAGAAAAATCTGATGAGTACTGCATAAATAGAGAAAAAGACAGAAACAATGCATTTGTTCTGTTTACAGGTCTTCAGTTGCTGTGGAAAAGCAGAAGCACGTCATTGATTTCTTGGTGGAGATTGGTGAACAGATGTTTATAAGCAGAAATAATGCATCTTACCTGTCATCCATGTCGAGGAGCTGTGAAAAAGAGAAAGCAATCTCTATCTCTTACACTATAATCAGTATGAGATGCCAAATGCATTGTATTCCACACTTCTCAGTTATCTTTGATTTAGTTTTTAATATCTTGTGTAAGCTTACGTCTTAAGACTGAACACACACCCAGCTGGGGCCAAGTGAATTATGAAAGAATTTTGCAGGTTTCTAGTGTTTCTCAGCTGTCAAAATCATGCTAAAATATTGCAGTTTTCTGGAAGTGTGGGGTCTTTTCGTGATGCTTGCTCTTTTGAAACCTTGCTATACCTCCAGCCCTTCTTGTCACAACATTGCACTGGCCATCGTTGCTTTGACAGCAGACTCAAAGACACCTGCCTGGATGAAGAGGCGTGGCTAGATAAGAACCCTGGCAAGTTCACTGAGCTGTTGACATTTCCTCACAGCAATTCCCCTGGTTCTAATTGGCTACTGCTGATAAGATTCCCATGTTGTAATTGGCAGCTGCTGATAAGATGCTGTCAGCTGCTGCAGTAGTCAGCAGCATGGTGAGATGACAACAGCTCAGGAATTGTTGGGCGGACAAGGCTAAATCCAGGGCCTGAACCTTGTTTTCCAGAGATACTATTCCAGTCAAGGGTTGCCATACTGGCTGACAGACTTTTAGACCAGAAAATACTGCTTAAAGGCCATAATAACATATTTTATGAACCAGTTTCTTACTATGATTTATGGGGTACTACATGAACACAATTACTTTTACCAAAGTTTCACAGGTTTCCCGTGAGAGATTTCCATCAGTGAGGGTTTATCAGTGCTTTTCTCAATAGTTTGATCATGGTGGGACATATTTGAACAATGGTGATGTCACACTTTTCTCTACACCAAGAAATATGGTGTTGGAAACAAGTTGTGAACACAGCATTGATATATTAACACTTTTAAGTTGATATGGTTGATAAGACAACAGTTGCATATCAACACATCCAGCAGTTAGACAGCAATATCATCATTCATTTGGAGTAGTCTTGCTTCTGGCCACCTGGCAAGACACAGTCTTAAGGGAAAAGTGAGCACTGATACATTGGAAACATCAACTTGGATGTAAACCCGGTGGAATGTCCAGCATAAGTCTTTAAAGTTGCATGATTGAAGTTGCCAACTATGATGAAATGTAGCATTCTGCATCTGCACGAACCACCATGGCAACCAAAAAGAGGTTTTTAGAGCTTTTGTTGGAAACAGCTGCCTGCTGCTGCCAAAAACAAGACAAGACAGGGGAGAGTAAACCAAAACAATAAAGTTAAGGGCCAGACATCTGAACAATGAGCAGAAACTCACTATAAATCTTCGTAAAGCTGAGGGGAGCTGCTGATTCAGCTGATAATTCTCTGTAGGTTATTCATTACGAGCAACCCCTTTCACATTGTTTTCACATTGTCATTTGATTTGTTATTCTGAGTTATCCATTACAGTGGCTTTAATTTTATAGAGAAACCGTTGAGAACTGAAAATACCGTTTGAAGGGCTTTAAGGCATGGAATGGATAGAATGGACATTGCCATTCGCAGCAGCATGCTTCTTCCATACTCCTAAACTCAGAAAAAGAGTTAATCAAACCATGGTGACCTCTGTGATGCATTTGTTTAACACGTTATGCAGATCTCTCTGCATGATGTAATGCTACTGAGTGTATGTAACTTTGAAGGATACTAGATTTAACAACTACCCAACATTAGCTAGTGCAATTCCGCTGCAGCTGTCGACTTCAAGAAATGCCACAGAAAGATCTGACCTGCCTCCAATTGATGGAAATTGAGAACAGTCTAATGTTAACTGGCATTAGATGCATTATTTATAGTGCTGAATGGTATCCATAGCAACAAAGGACCCCATCACGTCCCCCAGCAAGTATGACATCATGAACAGGAAAGTCTGTTACTTACGACCCATATATACCATTATAAGATATGTCCTTTGATGGAAGCATTCTATCATTAACTGCCTAAACTGTCTTGTATCCAGGTCCTTATGGGACCCGGCTAGTCATGTCACAAAGATTAATTTTTCTTGCATACCCCAGTACTGTACTCACTATTATACAGCTGATTCTGCTGAATAAAAGCTACTTTTTTTCAGTCCATTTGGTCATGTTTCAGGCCATACTCAGATTTAGCAGATGTTTTTGCTGGAAGAAGTATATCGAAGTCTCCTGGGTTTGAGCTGGAACTGCTGATAAAGAGATTTTTGTGCTATTGTGTCCTTAATCTACATCTCTGTGTAATTGATACAAAATTAAAGACTATACTTCTCTCCCAACTTACTTCCTGTTTGTCGTCCTTGAACTGCAGACCATAATTCCTTATTGTCCGAATCATGCACAAGAGTATACAGGCATTTAATATTATTTATTTTATTTTTTTTAATTGATCTTGAGGAATTAATTATACTTCTGTTTTTAATTAATGGAATGCACAAGATTCTTTGCCTGGTGGACAGACTGCTTCATGGGAAATCTTGGCACAGTGCTGCAGTCCCCAGAGCTTGTCTAATGGAAGGGTATGTGGGCTTGTGAGTACTAACTGTGGGTGAAGGCATTTGACTCAGGTTCTCTCTGTCCAATTGAGGGTTAGGAAGATAAATCCACATGTTCCCAGGAGAATGAGGATACAGGCCTCTCCAGCAGCATGCAGGCACCTTTTAAAAGTAAAGTTAGTTGAAAGTCTTTAACATATTTCTGTCATACGGTGCGTCAGTCTGAGGAAGAATTATGTATTTATACCTTTTGCTTTGTCTCCTAAGATACCAGTAAATGAGAAGCGAAAACAAAAGTTGTGTAGAGCGCTGCTTCCCAACATTCTCTGTCTGTGTCCTCACAGCCCTATCAAATGAGCTCAAGTAACACTTTACTGACACTTCCTGTCATTTAATTTTGAATGGATAGTATACTGATAGATGTTAATTAACACTTTTAAAAGTGGATAATGAGACATTATGTTTTTTCTTAATAGAAAGCTTCATGGCCCTGAAAATGTTGACATTTTGTCTCGCTTGTTTTTTTTGTTTTGTTTTTTTGGTAGGTAGTTTGGACAAGTTTACATTTGTAGTACTAGCACTTGGAGTGGCAGAAGTTAGGCATTTGAACCATTTATTCATTACCTCCATCTGTTTCAACTCCTCTGCTCGACTCCTCTCATACATGCTAAATAGCAGCATGTAGTGTTGAAGTGTTACAACTGACTCAGGTTGGCTGGAAGCATAATGTCTTACAGGTTTTTTTGTTTTTTGTTTTAAATAAAGTCAACAATCTTTTCATGTACTCCTAGCAACGCCAAAAGTACCTCCTAGGGTCCACAGACTTCTGGCTGGGAATTACTGGTGCGGAGTTGTAAAGTTCATTTTTGACTTTGGAACAGTTTGACGAAAAATTCTCATCACAAGTTCCACTTACCTGGTCTTTCAACAGTGTCTCATGGCCTTCCTCAACAGGTGGAGTTGCTCAGTTGTCATTGAGAAGGTTTTGGTTTTATCACATGAGCTAAATATGGAACATCGGTCACATGATTAGAGCTGAAATAAGTCGAGTGACAGAAGATTAACTGCTAGCAAATCTGATAATCAATGAATTGTTTTTAAGCAAAAATACCAAAAAATCTGTGGTTCCAGCCTCTAAAGTACAATTATTTGCTGTTTTGTTGTAGCCCTTCAAGGAAATAAACTGATTATCTTTTGGTTTTGGACTGTTGGTTGGACAAAAGAAGCAATTTGAATATGTCAGCTTTGGTTCTGGGAAAACATGATAAGCATTTTTCACTATTTTAAGAATTTTTATAGACCTAATGACTAGGATTAATTTAGAAAATAAGCAGCAGTCTAAACTAACTGAAAACTAATCATAAAAATAATAGTTGCATCCTTACATGTGATAACACATGTGGGCTAATATGGGGAGAGATTGTAACCCCTGACTCCATGCAAGGACTGTCTCTGGCTTTGGTTGTTGCTGTCCTCCTTGGTCTTTCTCTGACTGTCCACTGACTCCTGGTGGATAACTTTGAGTTGGGTAGAGTTGTTTAGTTGTGGTTTGAGTTCATAAAGGCTGTGGTGTGCTCTGAAGAAAAAGGGCAACATGAGATGCAGGTGCAGAACCACTGGTATTATATAAAGGTTCTTGTGGAGGGATGTCATGAGGGTTTGTTAAGAAATGTAATAAAATACTGAATATCTGATCCTCGACAAAATTATACTGAAGTGATTTAATGTGATGTATAAAAGGCTGTACACTTCCCAATTAAAAGATATAAAACTGACTGTGCTTTCAAAGTTATTCACTGAACATTTATTTCATTTTTAAGAGGCTTCATTGTGGATGTGTCTGTCATAGACTTGTTTTACAGTTTGCTTCAGGACTTTTCCAGCCATTGATTAACCATGACCATCAAAGATGTTTTCTCTCCAAGCATGGCATAATATAACAAGCTATAAGGACTTACAGCCCTGTTATTCCCTTTACCACAACAAAAAGTGACAGTGCCACAGGTTTTTTTCTGAGGTCCTGGTCTCTTGTTCTGACAGTTTAAAAATTCAAAGGAGAGCAAAAACAGATTGAAAGAAGCTCTCCAGCTTGTTTTTTCTCCGGGAGGGTGTCAAGCTGTCCTTCAGGCATCAGTAGACACAATAAATTTCTGTCTCTTGTACTAAACAAGTGTTTGGCTGTGTAGTGACTACTTGTTAAACAGCAAACAACTACAAGCCTGCAAACTGGACACAGGCTGTCTGGATTATATGCAGAGTTTGAAAACACTGAGGAGCTCATACAACTCAAGCATTCTCCCATGTAAAAGCAAGGTTCAAGGATTCAGTTTAACATATAAAACACAGATTTTTTTTTTTTTTTTTTTCAGTATTCACCTCAGAAGTCCATGTTAATATGTATTGCTTGGGTCCTCCATTTTCCGTCTGTGCCATCATCTCCATATCCTTGGGGGAACAATGAAGGACATAAGGACTGACAGCATTGAGTAGGAAATTAATCAGGCCCTTGGAACTTCACACTTGGTCACTCTAGAGATTTCTGCCTGTGAATCTTGAGTGGAAAGGATGTGGATTTGTCTATGACACTCCCTTTCTTCCAAGTCTGTCCTTACTCTTTTAGAAGACTTTGCCTTGAGAGCCTTGGGATTTGCCCTCAAGCTGCTGTTTCACAATGGTAAACAAAAAGTTCTAAGTCTGCCGCTTACTGCTTGTCAATGTATTCAAGACAAAATAGGGTTGTGGAAGAGGTAAGTGACATTGCTAGAAGGGTAGCAAACACAAATCCTACTAATCAATAGAGAAATGTCTGTCTTTTATGTCTGTCCTAAGATTATCTTCAACCTCTCAAACTTTGCGGATGTATTGCCAAGGACCCAAGGCAGTGTCGACTGAAGTTTTTTGGATGAGCGTTTCTTGAGAATACAGACACAAAGTAATCTTAATAGTATTAAGAAATTAACATGTTCAACATTTTTAAAACCTCTTCTTTACCTCTTTAAGGTTTACAACTTCAAAATTATGAAAAGAAATAATAGGGTAACAAGGCAATCAAAAGAAAAAAGGAGAAAGTGTTTGTACTTTGAAATTAAGGTCTCGACAGGTCATGATAGGGCTCAATTTTTCAGTTATAATTTTCAAATGAATTCCATATTGTAATTTTGGCATTTTTAATGGAGCTGATGTGGTTAATGAAGGTTAAAATCGATAAATGCTTCACTGAGGAGTGAAGTCAAATATAAATCCCACATCTTCACACTGAGGCTCATCTACCAATCTACATATCAGTGGGCTAACCACTAAATCCAGCAATGCCAATCCCTGCTGTAATTTGTTTTGGAGAGCACTAACCTCTCACAGAATTGAGCACAGGGAAGGAATTTTACTCTGAGATGGAATGTGTGCTTAACATCACATCTGGGGTCTATTATGTTTCACAGCTGTTCCGTTTCCTATCAGATTTAACCAGCTCCGTACTATAGACTATTGTACAGTGTGGATCTGATCCATTGTTTTCACCCTGAACCTGGAGGCTTTCCATTTATATTCCTCATCCAAGTTACCATCTGATCCATTCTTAGTTTGTAAGTAAAGCTCTCAGAATTTTTATTGATCCTCTGTCTTTGCTTTCTCTTGGTTTGGTTTCATACTTTGGTCATTAGAGACTTCATTTCAGATAAATTATAGAGGACCAAGATGACTTGCTGTACATTTTATATATTATAATGCTTATATCTGTGGTAGTAGTTGTTATAGTAGTATTTCTCTTTAATAGTTATAATATGTTTAACAGTAGATATAGTGAGAAAGAGATATATGACAATTAATGAATAACCTCGGCCGAATCTGAACCCAAACATATACATGGTAATCACAGTTGGATTTTTTTTTCTGACACCTGACATGGCATTTTGTGCGTAATGCTCCATGGGTTTTCCTCAAGCCTTTGCATTTCACATAGGTTTGCTGCAGTGATTTATAGAGGAGGCGGCCTACCTCACCTGACACAAAGACCATCTCTGCTGGGATTTAATGTAAATTTCTATACTTTTAATGAAACAAAACCTTAACCTTAAGGGGTAGAGAACAGAAGCAATATTTTACACATAGAATGCCGAATATTTATTTATTTTTAAAGTGTATCTGTTGTTCAGGCAAACAACTACCAACTACATTGAAAAGAAGACAAGATGCATCAGGATCTGGGTGGTTTACCATCTCAGCTATGAGAAACCCTGCAGATTGAATATTATTCAAATAGACTGTGGAACAGAATCTAGATAGAGTTAGATGTGAGTGGAACAAGTATCATAAATATCTGTTCCCCCTCAAGTGGACCCTGAGATGCTCTTCAGTAATGTATCTTGTTACTGTTTGGTTTTTCTGATGTAAATGGGAGTGGATCTACTCAGTTAGTAGGAGAGGAACAATAAGGGCAGTCATTTTTTGCTGCCTGTTCCACAATGTTTGTTTCTTTTTTTTCTTCATATCTGCCCATATTAATTAATATCTTTTACTGAAACCCAGAATTCAGTACAACTCATTAGCAAGTGCGTCCAGTCTCCACTGTTCTGCCACTGACTCAGTCATAGGAGCAGTAGACACTGAGGTATTGAATGTTTGTGGTGGTATAAATGAAGTCTCTGTTGCATTGTTCTGTTTTTGTTGAAAACTAATTATTTTAGTGCAACTTGCTTACCTTACGGAATTCACTTACCTTTGATGTTAACTTTAGAATTACTTGTTACATCTGTAAGAAATTCCTGTTTTGTCTGTTGGTTGTTTTGCTATGTCTGAGAATAGTTTGATTTGTCTGGTGAAAAGATTCGGGAGACCTGAGTGTCATGCGAATTGCTTGTCACATTCTGACAATACTGCATAATGGGTGATTAGGAGTTAAATTAATTTAGCATATACGTGAACGTAGCTGTCTTATTTCATTAACGTCTATGTTTATCTAAATTCACTACCAGTGACATTCCTGGTCCGGCACTGAGGTTTAAAGTCTCACTAGATAAGCTCATATGAAAGTTTAGCACCCTGTGAATTTATCATTTCTGTTCCAACATATAAGTTTTACTCCCTGCTGTCACACTGCTGTGAATTACTCACTTTTGAAAACGCTGCAGGAATTTTTCCCTATTACTTCTCATGAGGAGCTGAATTCCATTCCCATTCTAATTAGTCATGCTAAAAGTTATAATACGTTTTTAATGGTCACATCACAGCTGAATTTGTCTTCAGCAAAATGTGTTTAAAATTAATATTTGACCAAATGTGTTGCACAATTTTGTAATCAAATCAAGATTTCCATATTATCTGTTGAAAATATTTGTACCTTTTAATTATTTAAAAAAAAATTTCTGCTATGTTATACTTGAGTGGACTATTTGTTGATACTGTTCTTAACTTGATTTAAGGTGTAGTTCAATTTGCACGCTTCAGTTTTATCTAATCATGAATTGTGTGCACTATGTTTTCACTGGGAAAATCGAAAAAAAAGAGAAAATATAAATAAGCACCACTTATCAATGAGTGATCTGTGACTGCTCTCGTGGGTTATATGTCCCATTGATCCCTGTCAACCCTGATGATCTGCACCTAAACTGTTTTGCTTTTAAGCTGCTGGGCCCAATGCACGGGCAAACACACACACAGAAACTGACAGAGGCCAGGCCACAATGGCACTGAGACTGGTCAACAGGAACAACATCATGTCTCTCAGCCAGTGCTAATGCAGTCCCTTTCCACTCAGCTGAGTTTCCCTGATTGCTCAGCTCTAAAAGAAATGAATGGACTGCCAGTGACACGTTGATCATTTTATTTGAACTATAGATGTGTAGTGGGTCTAACTCTGAACTGTGGTTTTTAGTGGACATGGACCACATTGCCCCAAACTGTCGTTCAGCAGTTTACTGCAAGGCTTCGTCATAACTTCCAGCAATTGTTGAGAAACACAAACACTCACAGGTTCTCTCTTGTATAAATGCTCTCTGTGCCTTCCCTGGGAAAAGCCCTGAAAGAAATGAGTGGAGGAAGACAGCAGAATATGCACTAACATTACAGAAAGATATAAAATATTCTCGATAAATAAATAACCAAAATACAGTCTTTCTGGAAAACGGTAAAAGTAAAGGGTAAAAGTCCAGAATGAAAAGAGGAAGTTAGCTGAAGTGCACCAATTGGTACAGTTTTTAAAAAAAAAAGTCACTAGGCTTGCACTATGCTTCCTGTCAATATTTTATCATTTTATTTTTAAGTTATTTTCCAAACAAAAATACCAAACATTCCCAAGTTCCAGCTTCTAAATTACAACAATTTCTCTGCCTTACATGATAGTAACTGAATATCTTTCGGTTTTTGACTGATAGTCGCACAACACAAGACATTTGAAGATCGTAGATTGTAAAGAGCACTTTTCACTATTTCCTTGCATTTTATTGATCCAAAAGTTAATGTGTTAATTAAGAAAATAATAGGCAGATTAATTAACACTGAAAATGATTGTTAGTTGCAGCAGTGATATTCAGATCATAACTTAGCTCACTACACATGCAAAGTATCTTCTTTCTATGGTTCCTCTGGTTCTTTCCAGATAAGCCCTGATGAGGTTCACCGTGTTGAAGCTAGTTTGTCTATGTAAGCCATCTACCAAAAGTAACAGGGCGCTTTATTGACCTCCGGTTCCTTGTGAAGTAATCGCACCCCGGATTAAGCATAGTTCATCTGGTTAGAGCAGTTTGTTTTTATACATTCAACTATGTTTATCACCTAAATTAGTGGCCCAGGTGCTTTTTAGTTCAAAGACTGTTTTTTTTGTTTTGTTTTTTTTTCCTTTTGCAAAGCCAACTTTTAATGATCTAATTTCCCGTTTCATCTCGCCCTCTTTAGATTGTTGTTCTGGTAACAACATCGCATCTGTACCGCACTTTGTATTTGATTGCCTACTCACAAATCAGCATTTATAGGTGTGACAGCTTGGCAGTGATAAAAAATATTTCAGATTCATAGTCTCTACTGCTTTTGCTCATCTACCCCCTCCAGCACAGTGGAATAGATGCTGTACATCATTTGCACATTAAAATGAGAAGCCATTTCTCCTCCCCAGTAATGAGATCTGTAGGACTTTTTTTTTTTTTTTGTAACGGGTATATCTTAAATGTAAGATAGGTGTTTGGAACGAAGTGGACATCACAAACATATTTTGCATTGAGCGTCATACAGTTTTATATAGTGCCTCAGTCTTTATGTGCATGTTCAAATTATTAAGCCAACAAATGAAAAAGAGACACGTAGACCTACTCCCATCCTTAATGGTTGTCTCACACATTTCACAGCTGTGTTGCTTTTTTCTCCCAGGTGTGAAAGAAATACAGGACAATAATCAGCTTCTCTGTAAGTCCAAATCTTCACTATTGTCAGTGTGAGCAGAAGGAATGCCAGCAGCCATCTCAGTAAACTTGTTCATTAAAGTAACTTCCTGTCTCTTAGAGCTCATCATTTTCAGAGATTAGTAGCAGCTGTTTTGTTACATCATGAAGATCAATGGTGCACTCAGTTTGTTCCTGCATCTTGTCAGTATTTTGCAGTAGTTTTCCGGCTTGTAGATGTCGGTAGTGTTTTAGTTAAGGACGCCGTTAGTATTGATGATTAAATTAGAGAGGTCCAGATTAATCTGTTGTGTGTTTAAGGATAGGAGGTGAACGTGTGAAATGTTTATCCTGAAATTACCTTTGTCCCACCTGGAAAATTTTAAAAAAATGGCAGGAAATGCTGTAAAAACCAACCAAAATATTTCCACTTATTTTTCTTGGGAGATTTCAGTCTGCCTCTCTGCCCTACCTGTCACCCTACCTGTGAACTGTTACTGTATTTATTATCATGATAAGGTGTGAAAGTAGGTGCTCAAGATGAGATTCCAAGTTTTAAATTCATTTAAAACTTGCTCTGTTTGCAAGCCCTTTTAGTCCAGTGTCTCTCCCGTGATGTGTTATTTATGGGGTTTTTTCAGCAAACATCAGGGAGGTTAACCATCCAAGCAGCAGGAAAGCAGTAGCTTAATGTTTTTCTTTTAAGGCGTTCACCCTGGACTCCTATTTATCTGTATTTAAAAATGTGTGTCGACAATAGGGGTGAGCATTGTGGCTTTAAAATACTGTCATGATAATGAAAGGTATTTCAGCGATAACGATACTTATGATTATATGACTTGTAATCGCATTTTCACCATTCAGCCATGTGTCTTGCAGCTGTACATTGTTATATGATATGTCAAATTTTTATCACATTGAGATTTATCCTGGTATTATCATGAGCAATATAATATGGCACCTAATCGATTTAATCTTAACTACTTTGTGTAGAGCCAGTGAGGAGTCTGTTAGATTAGATACAGATATTGTTTTGCATTGGTATGATTGTTTGGAGTAGGTGTATCAACAGGGATCATGTTTTAGTAGAAGCTCATCCCAAAGGGTGATTACATGGTGGCAGCAGTGGAAGAAGCAGTACTGCATTGTTTCCATTGTCTGCTCAGCCTCAGGACTGGTTAAGGCAACGTACCAATTGTTCCGCAGCAGAGCTGAGAGTATTTTTTTTTTTTTGGTCCTGCAGCCCCTCAAGTCAAACTCAGTCCAAACAGAGTTTAACTTGGTTCTGCTTGCAGGTGAAGAGTTACATCTATCAAAGTCGCCTCAGCTTCAGTTTTTCTGACCAGTCAGAAATGTCAAAATCTAACAGCAGTATACATGGGTACCACAAGTCAAGTCAACAACATTGTAGGCTTAAGTAGTGGAAGTTTGATTTTTGCCACCTCCAACAACCTAATCACTTGCTTTGCCAAAGCACAGTGGTACAAATTTGCTGCTTACACTTCATCCTCACAATGTGACCACCATCCAACTGAAGCATTCAAATGTTGGCATTTTAGAACCATCACCAGGCAGGTGGCGTTGATTTCTTTACCAAACAACAGTTTCACTCAGTAGCCATGCCCTGTTGATTGGTTCCCATATTATTTTGAGTACTTTGTGGTGAGGTAACAGCTCATTTAGAAATCTGTTCTTTTTCTCTTTCATTCCCTTTAATCTCCCATCCCTATTTCCCAGCCCCAGATATCAGAATAATCTGTTCTTGTCTGTCACCTCTCTCAGCCTGATAAGGAAGGGAAGAGTCATGCTCCTGTCCAAAGAACTGATGTTCACTTTGACAACATTGACACAAACACAAGTGCCTCTGCTCCATTTGTATAGAAATAGCTCCGGATAAGGAAATACAAACTGAGGTTATTTACTATAACTAATCTGCCCAGGGAAGTCTTCTTCCTCATTGAGATAAATGCTGATGTCCTCAATGCTTTTTTTTCTTTTTCTCTGTTATTCCCTGTTCAAGACCATAAATTCATAGTTCAAGAAAGCTTTTGTAATATCAGGGGTTTATGGCTCTGCAGCTCTTCGTGTCCACTAGTGTAGCTGAGTCTAATCATGCAGTATATTTAAAGGAGGCAACTGCAGCATCAGCCATTTCAAACCCATCACTGAAACTCATTTAGGGAATTGAAATTAGGCATTTAGCTGTACTTGCTAAGCAAAGACTGTTAGAGTCATGACAGAGCAGCTTTAATTTGTTGGTTTATCATGTCAGCATTATTATCCAATCCCTCTCAATGTGGATGAAGTGTTGGGAATGAATATAAGGAGGATTTTATCATGTTTAATGTAAACATTGTAGCAACAAGAGCAGCTTTGTCGAACTCCAGACTCTGCAGTTGTGCGTGAATGTTTGCCCCTGCGCCACCTCTGTGCTCACGGATGGAAAGCTATATCAATGTTGCTGCAGGGTTAAAATTAAAATATTGAACTATAATTACATTCCCACTCATTATGGGTCAGTACATGATCAGGACTCGCTGGGGTGTAGTCCTCAAAATAAAGTCTAAAATCAACTGCTTATTAAAAGTATAGGTAATCTATACATAATGTTCTGCTTGCTTGAATTGCTGATTCATCACTGTCTGTTGCTTTGTGGTGATTGACAATTTAATGTAGTACACATTTGGGTGACCGGTTTGCTTTCATTGATCAGGTAAAGACTGATGTGTTTCCTTTAGATCTATATAAATGTGTGTTCAGTCTGCTGGAATGGATTTATTAATCCGTTGGAGCAGGTAAGGACTGTAATTGATCATATTCTGATGAGGGTCTCTGGAGGTCAGATGAGCGAATGAACAAATAATTTCAGTCTTGTGGCGGGAGCAAGTAGGATTTTGTGCACTTTAACTCAATGGACTAAATCATTACTATTGCAAGAGGTCGAGTCTTTATGTGAGTAAGCACCTGACTGGACAGTAATGTGGGTCAGGTATGCATTACTTTTTTAGCATTTTGTTGGATTTTCAGTGACCTTTGAGGTGGATTGGGTCCTGGTTGGTTTTTGCAATCCAATTTTGGAGGCGGTAGTTTGATTTGATAACCTCCGCTGCCACCATCTCACTAAAGCCATGGTCACCACTTGGACACAGAAAGGCAACATAGATTCACTCCCAGCCATCAAATTGCAATGTATTTGCAATGAATGCTGGTATCTGCGTGCAGCTGTTTTCCGTAATTTTTTGCAGGGCTTTAGGGACTCATAATACGGTCAGATTGTTAAAGCTGCACAGAATGTGAGTAGGACCCTGCCCAATTTAAATTCTCTGCGCAGGAAATGCCTGAGGTTTTCTCAGGTTTGGAGGTTAATGAAATAACTATTTTTTTCTGCGTTAGTATAAAGCCATCAGATAACCAATTCATGGTTAAAAGATCTAATGAAAGTCCTCAAACTATTATTTCCTGTGTGAACACGTAAGACTGATAAAGGAGTAACACATTAAAAGAAAAAGCTTTGTTAGAGCAACTGAAATGAGGGCTGAATAAGTCAGAATCAAGGCCACCTTACTGTTCCAAGGAAGTTCCAAAACAACCTAACTAGTCTCAGTGGACATAGACAGAATCCACTGTCAAGATATATGTAATTTTATATAGCAATATTGATATTTTATTTTTATATCAACAGTTTATCAATCACACTACAGGCATGGGTGTTTTTGTCTAATCCATTTGATTTACCTGATAAATTAAAAAACTTATCACATTGATGCAAAAATCATACTAAAATCAGATACTGTCGTAAAGCAGTCCTGCTCATTGATGTGAACCATTGCCCCTAATACTTCCAGAAATATTCAAGGGGCAAATGGTACAGCCAAATCATTAATTGCCCTGTTGCTTACCTATACTAACCAGTCAAAGACATTTGAAACTCAAAAGTATACACTGCACTCCGCAAGGAAAGGTTTTTCTATAGTTGTAGCATCGCAGAGTATCGTCACAAATGTATACAACCTTTTCAAAGGTTGTATACAAAATACAATATGATCAAACTATCAAGACTAAGCAAACTTTGCCAAAACATTCTCCCAACCATGCACCGACACATTTACCTTACAAGGTCCTAAGAGAGGTTTCTGTAAGAAATACGAGAGAAAAATGTCTCAAATCTGAGTTACAAAATTGTGCTTCTCAGCCAGATTTTTCCAACCCAAAGGCCCATTCGGAGTGAATTTAGTTCTCTAGGGAGGTGGGGTGATTTTAAAATTACCGTATGTGGGTCATGTTTTACTCCCAACCCAGTAATATTTGTGGCCAGAATTACATACTGTTTTTCAGTCACAGAGTTTTTTTTTTCTTTTTCAACAGGAAGAGCTGCTTGTCCAACTTTTTATTTATCGAATCATTTTAAAATTTGACTTTATGTGTGAAAATCGAGGAAGTGGAGAATGTTTTATGTAATCACCAACACATAGGCCTATTCTTAAGCCATTAAGACATCAAGAGAGCAAGACCAAGGTAGTGTGGTATTCACTTTTGGCTCGTCCAGCAGAATATCCATATCTATTACGGGCCACATCCTCTACCATAAGTTCGAAATGGTTGAAGTGCTGTCTGGAACGATGATTAAATTACAGAGGAGCACACGGAATTTTTTTTATTTCACACCTGCCCCTTCGGAGTTAATCCTGTCTGAGTGGGGCTTCAGTATTTAACATTTTGCTTTTCCCTGAGGTGTGACACGTGCTCAGTGTCCATCTCCTTCTTAGCAGGATTTCTCAGTCTGAACTCCACTCTTTTTTAATAGCATCAGAAGTTATCGAAGTGATTGGAAAATAAATGGCCGAGGGAGTTTCTCCCATGGATTTTCTTTTTTTTTTTTCTTTTTTTTTTTTTGCCCCCTCCTGAGGCCAAGCTCTTTTCAGGCTTCTTCTGTCATTGTTACATCTTCATTTTGTTGTCTTCTTTTCTGGCCCTAAATGAGACACAGTGTAGTATAACACTCAGGGCACTCTTCACTGTGCCAGCACTAATCACCAGACCCCTACCAGTTTTATCATAATTAACAGATCAAAGAAGTGGAGAGAAGTGCAGTCATACATTATTAAACAGACACTGTTCGTGTGTGTGTGTGTGTGTGTGTGTGTGTGTGTGTGTGTGTGTGTGTGTGTGTGTGTGTGTGTGTGTGTGCATGCTTGTGTATGATAGACATATAACTAACTAAAAAATAATTGAGTGATCTTTACGACCACATTCCTGTATTTTCAGGAGGCTTTGATCATTCGTCAGAGATAAAGTTGTACAAAATGTCCTCTAAACAGGGTTTTCTACTCATGCATGCATCTTACCCTTGTGTTCTTAGGTTCTTCTCACATTATGATGACCCTTTTTTTTTCCGGGTGACCCTGAAGGTGGTCAGAAACACACATAGACAAACACACACAGAGACAAACATACAGACCTGCATTCAGGAGAATATGAAGGTCAAAGAGGCAACCGCTCTAAGAGAGCAATTTTGCACTGAAGGCTTTTTTTTCTACTTTGTGCTTTCCATGCATAAGTATGGATTCTTCACACATCCTTCCAAATGGAAAAGGACAGACACTTCCTCTAACACTGAATATCACACTGAAGAATCCCAAGGTAGCCAGTAATAATTACTTGGACTTTTATTTTTGCCTTTTGTTGGAGGACATTTTTTGAAATTTGATTGCAGTCATCTGTCTGACATTATATTATACAATATTTGTAGGTTTTTGCAATTCCTACTTTCTGGTAATACCTGTCATCAAGTCTCTGTGCTGTATTCATTGCTGCAATGTTCCAAGCTCAATTTGAGGTACCTTCCATTTTTCTACTTCACTCTTCTTTCATTAATTTTGTCTTGTCGGCATCACATCTGTCTATTAAAAGTGACCTTTTCATTCAGTTTGTGACTCTGTCCCTCATCTTTTTATCTCCTTCTCTGATTTGCTCTCTAGGGGCTGTAATAAACCTGTAGTTAGCTGTTAAAACCATGTGCATTTTAGACTAAATGGCCCCTAGCGTCTCTCTGCCTGCTGTTGGGGCTTACAGCCAATGGGCCTTAAAATGACTTAATTTCCTATCTGCCTCCTGGGGGAGCTTTTAGGGAAGCTAAAAGCTGGTCACAGCCCTCAGAGAGTGAGTATCAGGAAAGCTTTGGGCTAGGTTGGACCCAATCTGAATAAAAATTTCTATCACTTTAATTGCCATGGGCCATATCCATACAGAATCGTATCATGGTGATACTAGTGTAGAGTTACACTCAGGGCATTGTCCTGACAGCATGTCCATTACTCTTTGTTACTTTTTATCATACATATTTAGGCTTATTTTCCTTGTTACACTTGTGGAACACTCTGTTTTTAGTGGTATGTGTTGTCTGTTATTTTCTTGATTAATTGATGTGATCTTTTGGTCCATAATATATGAGAAAATGGTAGAAACATTTCCAAAAGCCCAAGTTGACATATTCAGATTACTTGTTTTGGCCGACAAACAGATCACAACCTGAAGATATTAAATGCAAAAGAAGGGGAAAAAAAAAGAAAACATCAGTTATTCACATCGAGAAGATGGAAACGGTGACCTTTTTGGCGTAGTTTCTTAAAACAATTATTTCAACGATTGATTGATGATCAGAATTTAAGTTTCTGTCAATTGACAAATCATTGCAGCTAATTTGGTGGACCAGAAAGTATTATCATCCCAGTTCTATACCCAGAGGCCACATTCTGAATAACTTTATGATCTCCATGTTACATTTCTCATGGTGCTACATGTATTACTTAATATTAATACTTAAATTGCTATATTATTTTCACAATAAGTCTGATGATTTGGTAATTATAACATCACTACATTTGGAGAATCTAATATAGACATCCTTTGAGAAGAGATAAATGTATCTGCCACCTGTAGCTCTATTTAAATCTCGCCAGGCTTAACCAGACTTATGTATATTAAGCTCAGGTCTACAGAGTTCTACAGTTGGACTTCTGTGTCATTAGGTCTTGGCTACACATGATTAGACTGTTCTGCTTATATAATTAGATGTGGCATTTGTATGAGCTCTAGTTAAATCAAGCCAACAGGTGAAAATAATTTGGCGTATTTTCCTCTTATCACCAATGATTTTTCACTTTCTCTGACCTTGGAATAAATAAATAAATGCTGGTATTCAGTTAGGTACTTTTGATTCCATGTAGAGAATTGGCCTGAAAACAGAGTGATCAAATCCTTGTTTTCAGTTAAAAATATATGCCACAATTGATTCCCTCATTGGGACTATTCTTCCTGGCTTCTATTCCTCCTGTCGGGCAAGGTTAACTTATGTGCTGTGTGCATCTGTGCCTGGGGGTGTGCTTGCACATGCGTGTATCTCTCTGTTGATTTTTCAGCAACTGTTTGTTATTCCTCCTGCAGCTCTATATATTGATGCTGTAGTGTTGGATGGTTCCTTTGTGGGAGCCAAGGCTGACTCCTGCCCTCAAGGTCACTTAGCCGTACCACAATCAAAAGCCCTCAGTGATTGACGCACAGAGCAGCAAGCCTGAAAGGTATAAATCCTTCGTGGAGGAAACAGTGTGTGTGAGTTGGGAAAACATGAGACAATGGATGGCAGTCGAGTCGATGCAGGACGGGCGACAGAAAAATCAAAAGAAGAGAGTTTAGGACAATGAAAAGAAAGAGAGTGACACAGATTATCTCGTGCATTAAGTCAATAGGAGCAGAGGGGCAGACAGATGAACTGTAGGCTGTGTGACTGAAATGCAGGCTATGTCAGCACGGTCAGAAGGCTACTGTAGAGAATTTAACTTGGGCCAGCTTTAATAGTACACTTCAACATCTATGACCCATCCAGTCACATACACAAGGCTTGAATGTGAGCCGCAAAATCAATACATACTCTGTGCTGTAGTGAGGAACAGAAATTAATTCTGCTTAAATGTCTTTGACCTGTGCAATGATTTCCAATCAAAGACAATGCCTTGTTGTGTTTTCACTCACAATTCAGTAGATTAGATGGGAGGACAAATGGACCTATGGATTTATTATTTCAAAGGAGGAGGAGGAGTTGTAATAGTACTAGTAATGGGGTTGAGCAATATGGATAACATCTGTACATATTACATAAATTTCATTTTCTGGAAATTTAATCGAGAAACCATTTATTGATTGAATAACCAGATGAGAGTTCGCACTGGGTGATATTTGCAAACAGATAATGTGATTATTTCTGAAACAATAAATCAATTATTTGATTAGCCAATCAGCCGAAATGTATCATCGATAATGTTCATAATCATTAAAGTTACTTATCAAGCAAAAATGCCAAGCATTTGCTGGTTCTAGCTTGGCGGAGTGAGATTTTGCTGCTTTTCTCTGTTTTATATAATTGCAAATTAGCTTTTGGACCGATACCTGGACAAAATACACAGTTTGAAGATGTCAGAGTGTACTGTGGGAAATTGTGATGGCCAGTTTCAGGACAATTATTAATAATCTTTTTATTTAAAAAAAAAAAAAGTTTTATCAACAATGAAAATAATATCAGCCCTGATTGTAATATTTAAAAAAAATACCTCAGTATCAATGTATAAGGATATAATTAGCATCACAGCTGGTGCTTTGAGAGTTTTTTTTTTTTTCCACTTAGAGTAACTGTAACACAGTAGTAAAAACCTGCAAAAGACAAGATGTATGATATATCTCAATATTATAATTACCAAATCCAACACAATGTTAAATCCAAAGATATTTAGTTTACTATCATGTGCGACACAAAAAAAGCATCAAATCCTCATACTTGATACGCTAGAGATAGTAAATATTGGTCGTTTTTGCTTAAAAAAATGACTGAAATGATTATTCAGTTATCAAAGCAGTTGTCAGTTAATTTTCTGTTGATCAACAAATCTATTAGTTGACTAATCATTGCAGCTTCACATATTACCAACATAATTTCCCCCCCACACCTCTAATTTGCATCATCTTACTCGGCAAAAACGAGGACTCAGTCGGACTGAGGGCATCACCTGTCAACCCTGAGTGTGTGTATCCATCCACACTGCAGTGATGACAGTTGACGCGCTATAAACTGTATTAAAACTGCTAAAAAAAACCCAGCTCACCACCTCTCCTCTCCTCCTTCATTTTAGGTCCTCGAAAGTGTCCCCAGTTAAAAGGGTTGTGTTAGTTACCAAGCCTGTGGAGTCCTCGTCAGCAGCATTATCACAGCAACACACAGACACAGGCGGTTTTTATCAGGGCTCTCTATGGCAGCGACAGCAGAGAGCTCTGAAATTAGTAGCTCAGAGAGGGAGGCAAAGTGGCAAACAGAATTATTACACATCGCCAGCTGTGTCTGAACACCAGGAATACCAACGTAGTGGTTGCTGTGCAGACAGACACACACATTTATACAGACAGAGCAGACTGTTATCTCCACAGCGGGCTTTGCCTTGGACCATCTGAGGTGCGAAGTGTGTGCAGGGTGCAGATCTTTTCATTATTAACAGTAGTGTATGCTTTGGCATCGGGAGAGAAGAGGGCAGCTTGGCTTAGCCAGCAGTCACAGCAATTTTACAGGTCCGTCAGAGAGAAAGAGGTCGACCAGAGAAGAGAATTAAAGAGCATTTAGAGCTGTGAAATAACCTGCTGGTTGGATGTATGATGTGTTCGCCTTGACTTTACTGCAGGGTTTGTATTATGGGATTTAAATGTGTTTGCTTTATAATGCTACACTTGGTAGAAAACCGTGAGTCTGGGGTTGTGAGTATGCGATGAAGTGTGTGGATTTGTCATGCTAAGTTGGAGATTTTTCAAAGTTTTCCAAGGTTTAGTAGCTGAGCGCCTGGCAAATGCCTGATAGGATCAGCATTTGTGCTTAGTGCCATGATAATCTTGTTTTACGCTGTATTATTTTGTTACTGTGGCTTGCGAATGAAAGCACTGGCGTACTCATTAGTGGAAATTTTGTATAGATTTTTTGTAGTTATATGAATCCATTTTTATTTTTTGATCGGCTTGTGCTCTTGTGAGCATGATTCAACCTTTTTTGTGACAGTTATTTCAGTCATACTGCAGCATTTCCAGTCGTCTCTGAGTACATGTCACTGGGGCGGGAAGAAGCCAGGCTGTTAAACCTCCGTGCAGAAACTGGACAAACGGCAACATCAGGATGAATAGTTTTTAATGACAGTGTTGTTGGAATCACGTTGATGTCAGACTGACATCTGACTCACAGTAGCCTCCCTTCTCTTCTCCTCTCAGACAGAACGCGGAGAAGAGGTATCTGGAAATTCCATGACAGCACCACATGATTAAAAACAATCTTCTACCTCAGGCTTGGCCGCAACATGATTACTCATCTGGCATGACCCAGTATCATGATGATTAAAATGTCATAGGAATGATACTCAGTCCTCTCTCTGTCCCCCCTTTTTTTTTTTTGTCCTTCTGCAGAAGGTATCTGTAACATGACAATGGACTCCAACTCAATAACAATGCCCATGTCGGACCCCAACGCCTGGGCAACAGCCATGAACAACCTGGGGATGCCAGCTATGGGAATGACTGGACAGCCACTCATGCCAGGTAACATACTGCCCAAACCTCACCACATTGACACCCAAACCGGAACCACAGAAGCCATTGTGCTGAAAGTTTATTTCAATATTTCACTGGCAAAGACAGTACTGTGGTATTATGTTTGAAAGCTATGGGAATTTATTATTTACAGGCATCCTTACTCAATTGCATTTGATAGTGTAATTACTTAATGTCCTGTCATCTAATTTTATAACAACATAATTTTATGTAGATGTATTCACTTGAGAAGCTGCTACTCTATTCCCAACATAATACTTTTGTTTACTTTGGGTGTTTTGTTTTGTTCTTCCTTCTGGATATTTTCCCTTTTTAAGAAATAGCAAAGTGTTGATTATTTAAAAAAAACAGATAGAAGAACTAAAGGAAATTCCGTGTAGAAAAGTAATAAAAACCTCAGTGAACCAGAGTTTTTAGCTTAGGTTTTTGTCTAAAACCTTCTTGTGTGACGCTGAGTTTTAAACTCAAAGATTTTTCAGTCCTGGCGACACCTGTAGTTACTGATGGTAACAGCAAATGCAGTTTAATACTATAGGTCAGAGAATTCGGGGGGGGGGGGCAATTGTGTGTGTGAGCAATTGTGATCTGATTTTATGCTGTACACGCCATGAGTCTGCAAACAACAGGGCACAGTGAAAGGAGTTGGTGACCTCATCCTATGTACAGCCTGTTCCCAGCAACTCTTCATCTAACAGCTCACTGTGACCGCTCCTTCTTGTTCCAGTAGTCCCTGCAATACTTCAAACTGATCTACTGTCCAAAAACGCTGAAAGTGACAATTGTCCTGTTTTGTAGACACAGTTTTGATGAAATGTAGCAGTAAGTGCTAAGCTCACTTTCCTACGACTACTTCACAATAAAACTCAACTCGTGTCTCGCCATTTAAATGCTTTTAATGTGAAGCCGCAGCAGTAGGAAAGGTTTGCATTAGCAGTAACTTAATACATTATTTCTTCAGGGGAATGTTGCCACAGACAAACAGTTCATATTACTGCAAATATATAAATATTGCAACACTCAGTGGGCCACAAGCTCAGTCACCAATGTGTTACGTCACTCAGCGATAGATGGTGACTTAAGAGAGATTTATTTGAATGAAAATCTTCGCGATTGCCACTTTAAAAATGTGATATGTAAAGTGGAAGGTTTGTTATTTAGCAACACTGTCTTTGACTGCATTAGCGTTGAGGAGTGTAGAATATCTGCCTTGAAGGGTACGGAAGTGGATTCTTATGTAAGACTGCATTGCTCATCTAAAATAAGTATGTTAGAATAAACAAGATGAGCTGAGTCACCAAACTGGGATTGTGGAGCTGTAATCTGTCATACTGTACACAGAAAAGCACGCTCTGTCTGAAGGAGGCTGATATCACTCAATACAGTATCATATGGGAACAGAGCAAAAGTAGCAGGTTTTGTTTTCAACCCTTTAAGGCTGCGTGTTAAGCTTTACAAGAGCTGGTACAAAACAAAACAGACATATCATCCTACTTTCAGCTCCTCTATTTATATGACATAGACAGGTAATGTGGACTCTAGAGACTCTGAGCTCAGTACCCTCCATTGACAAAAAGTCTGTTGTCATTGGTTAAATAGCATCTTTTTAAGTTTGAAACAATGTGGGATTAAAACAATGAAATTTCAGTCATTTGATTATTTCTCCTGTATAATAGAAACCTCCAGGAGCATTTTGTAAGCACAGGGTTGAGCTACTGGATTCTGATCTAGCACTATAATATTCAGCCTTACCGATTGCTCTGTTATCTATAAAATTACGTTCAGCAGCACCCTCCCACTCTCCGTCTCTGAAGAGTTATTCTGCCATGTCTCTTCTCCCTCCTAAGTAGAAAGCCTTTCCCTCAATCATTTTATAAATCACTTCCCACTTCTTAGCTAAAATGCACTTTCATACTTGAAATATGCCAGGCGTGTGTGTGCGCGCGTGTGTGTGTACGTGTGTGTGTACGTGTGTGTGTGTGTGTACGTGCTCGGAGATGAGCAGTCTTCCGAACGCACTCCTTGAGAAATATTAAGGGAATCACAAAGACACACACACACGCACACAAAGGCCTGGCATATTTGAAGCATGGCAAACAAAAGCCTTCCCAGTAAAAAAGAGAAGAGACAAGGGAAGGGAAGCAGAGGAACTGAACCTAATGGTAGAGATGGAGATGGAGACTGGACACACATCCGTTCAAGAGTCAGTATTTCAGATGAACCGTGCATTGAGGGTGACAACTTCCTCCTATTGAACTTCATCTGCAGGGCTTTACGGCCTTTTTTTACAGCCGACGTTTTAACTTGTCATGGCAGGGAACGCAGAGGTGTAACTGATAACATTAATGATGGCTCCGTTCGTTTTTAAGTGTGTTATTAAGCCACGCCAGTGATGAAGCAAACACAGTGCCAGAGCCCTTAAACTTGCACGCATAAATGGAATGCAGTAATTAGTGCAGTTATTAGCTGCACCTGTGTTTGGCAAGGTCAATTAAACTGCTCTTACACTTAATCAGACCCGCTGCCAGTTCTTGTCCGCAGTCATACTTACAACCTGGTGCATATGGGGGGGACTGAGGAAGAGATCTTGATTTGTGTGTGAGGGAATAAGTTAAAGGCCCTGCTCACCCACACAGGTGTTTGAGATGGACAGAGGTGGGAGGTAGCTCAGTACATGCACTCAAGCACTGTACTTAAGTATAGCTTTGAAGTACTTGTATCTTACTTGAGTAATTCCATTTTATGCTACTTCATATTTCTTTTCCTCTACATGTTTTTACTCCCCTACATTTATTTTAAAGTTTTAGTGACTGGTTATTTTGCAGATTCAAATCATTCATGCTAAATTTATTCTACAAATAAATTATGATGTATTATTATACATTAACTACCCAGCAGGGTATAAGGGAGTTAAAAATAGCCTCAACTTTAACAGCTGCAACATTGAAAGCATACGTACATTAATGCACTGATAATTAAAATCCAGTAATATAATGTATATTATTCTGAAATGGGCCAATCTGCCTAATGATTAATTTAAGTACATTTTGCTGCTAATACTTCTGTACTTTTACTCAAGTAAAACTTTGAATGCATGACTAGTAACAGACAGTTTCTACACTGTGCAATGGCCACTTTTAGTTAGGTAAAAGATCTGAGTACTTCTTCCACCACTGAAAACGGGAAAGGTTCCAATGTTTACGACTGAGCGTTCAGTTTGAACAGCTCAAGACCATTGCAGGATGACTGCGGAGTTGGTCAGCTGAGGGTAAGAAACACTCTGTACTGACGGTATAGACGAATTTCTACTAAATTTGGAAAGATGGACTTTCCCGGTCCCTGAGTTTCCCAGGCGTGATTACAACTTGGATGTTGAAGTGAGTGCTAAGAATGATAAAGGCACTATTTGTCTCATCCTAACAAGTGCAACGAACTAAGAAGAGTGGGGGAGATGTCAGAGAAGCACAGTTTGTACACACCCACACAGTCCTGAGGAAGAGCTCTAATCAGGCAAAATAATTAAACTGTTCTGAGTGGGTCTACCATGGGAGTGCAAGGCCTTTAAGCCTACACAGCCTCGGCTACCAGAAGCAGTTTCGGAAGGCAAGTGTTGAGATGAAAGAACAGGGGAGACAGAGATGGATCAGGTGGAGACTTGGGAAAAGAGGACGTCTGCGTTTCTTCTCTTGGATCACCCGGAAAACAGCTGGTGTTTCCCTCTTCTTCCTTCCTTTTTCCTTCCCTATCCCCCCTCCCTCCCTCACCAGCCCAAATTATCCAACGTTTATGTCATTTCATTTATGCCTTGTAACAGCTGAGTCAGCCGCTGTAACCGAGAGCCATATTAGAGCACACGCTGTTCATCTGCTCTCACAGAGCTGAGCTCCCTTGCATACTTAGTCTGCACTTAGTCGCACTGAAATGCTCATCTGGGCTCAAACTGTCTATGGTGTAACTGAAGGTGTATCAGATCCAACAGTTGACAAGTAATTATAATAGTAATGTATAGTAATATTAATGTAACTGAAAGCTAATTTAAAACTGAAGTGATGTTTTTCTTCCCCAGATGATTGAGAAAACTACTTCTGATATGTAAATTTCAGAAATGTGCTGCTGTTTGATCATTCCTCTACACTCCTAAGGGGTTTTACATATATAACTCACGGGTGTATGTATTCCAGCCGTGCATTTTTCACTTCACTCAAGCCAAAAGAACTTTGCTTGTTGAACCCCAGGAGAAATATGTAAGCACTGCTTTTCTTTCTTGCCCCTTTTTCTCAGTTTACAACAACTCATGAGGACAAAAAAAAAAGTCAAAGTTGGCCCCGAAACACGTCCCAAAACGTGTACATTTTTTATAAACTATTCCATTCTGCATAAGCTGCACCTTGTACTAAACATGCCTTCTGCGCACTTCTTTTTTGCTGTTTCATGCTTTCTAAAGTAAGCCCAGTCTTCTTGTGGACTCTTCCTGAAACCTCTGTGAGCACAAAGCTCTAGGCACACACACGCACACTTTCACTGATGTCACAAAGTCTCATACTGTCATGCAGCACTGGGTACCAGAGCACCTTGTGCCTTTGAAGTAATCCAGGTGGATTAGTTGTTGATTCTCCATCATAACTGAACATCATCTTTGTCTCCGTTTTGTTTCACCTCTAAACAACTGGGGAGAATTAACTGTCTCTTTTTGTCCTTTCCTGCTTGATCCATGAGTGTGTTTGTTCATATCTACGAGCAGTCATATGTTTACTGCATGTAGGTTTAAGTGTGTTTTTAATGTGTTAATTTCAGGGTCAATCAATGAAAGAGACTGCCTGTACCAGAGTGCTTTCATTACACATTAGAGTTTGCCACTGTTTCATCCTCTGTGAGCCCGGAATGTATTTCTTCACCATACTCTTTTCTCTGTCTCCTGCCAAGTGGATTTATCCAGACAGACAGCTGGATAAACAGACCACTGTGGGCAGAGCCCTCAACACTCTGCAGCCTCACAAAGCCCGGTGCACATCTACAATGATGACAGTTTTATGTCTATAGATGGACTGGGCAGGGGTTGTGTATGTTAGACAGTTATTATAACATGTTTGTATTAGAAAAATGTTTGGATGGAGAGAAAGACTGGACTCAGGCATGAGTCACGATTATACATACTGTATGGCTTCAGAGCACCGACAAATTCTTCTCCAATCCATATTTTAACACTGCTCAAAAAAATTAAAGGAACGCTTTTTAATCAGAGTATTGCATCAAGTCAATTAAACTTCTGGGATATTGATCTGGTCAGTTAAGTAGCAGACGGGGTTGTTAATCAGTTTCAGCTGCTTTGGTGTTAATGGAATTAACAACAGGTGCACTAGAGGGGCAACAATGAGACGACCCCAAAACACGAATGGTTTTCCAGGTGGAGGCCACTGACATTTTTTCCCTCCTCATCTTTTCTGACTGTTTTTCACTAGTTTTGCATTTGGCTAGGGTCAGTGTCACTACTGGTAGCATGAGGCGATACCTGGACCCTGCAGAGGTTGCACAGGCAGCTAAACCCCTCCAGGATGGCACTTCAATACATGCCATTTGCCAGAAGGTTTGCTGTGTCTCCCAGCATAGTCTCAAGAGCATGGAGGAGATTCCAGGAGACAGGCAGTTACTCTAGGAGAGCTGGACAGGGTCCTTATCCCATCAGCAGGACCGGTATCTGATCCTTTGTGCAAGGAGGAACAGGATGAGCACTGCTAGAGCCCTACAAAATGACCTCCAGCAGGCCACTGGTGTTAATGTCTCTGACCAGACAATCAGAAACAGACTTCATGAGGGTGGCCTGAAGGCCCAACGTCCTCTAGTGGGCCCTGTGCTCACTGCCCGGCACCATGGAGCTTGATTGGCATTTGCCATAGAACACCAGAATTGGCAGGTCTGCCACTGGTGCCCTGTGCTTTTCACATATGAGAGCAGGTTCCCTCTGAGCATATCTGACAGACGTGAAAGGGTCTGGAGAAGCCGTGGAGAACGTTATGCTGGCTGTAACATCGTTCAGCATGACCGGTTTGGTGGTGGGTCAGTGATGGTCTAGGGAGGCATATCCATGGAGAGAGGCACAGACCTCTACAGGCTAGACAACGGCACCCTGACTGCCATTACGTATCGGGATGAAATCCTTGGACCCATTGTCAGACCCTATGCTGGTGCAGTGGGTCCTGGGTTCCTCCTGGTGCACGGCAATGCCCGGCCTCATGTGGGGAGAGTATACAGGCAGTTCCTGGAGGATTAAGGAATTGATACCATTGACTGGCCCCCACGCTCGCCTGACCTAAATCCAATAGAACACCTCTGGGACATTATGTTTCGGTCCATCCGATGCCGCCAGGTTGCACCTCAGACTGTCCAGGAGCTCAGTGATGCCCTGGTCCAGATCTGGGAGGAGATACCCCAGGAGACCATCCGCCATCTCATTAGGAGCATGCTCCAACGTTGTCAGGCATGCATACAAGCACATGAGGGCAATACACAGTACTGAGTACCATTTTGAGTTGCTGCAACGGATTTTCAGCAAAATGGACCAGCCTGCCGCATCATTTTTTCACTTTGATTTTCGGGATGTCTTTGAATTCATCCCTCTGTAGGTTGATAATTTTGATATCCACCAAACGATGTGGCATCCTTTTGTTCCTAACACATTACCCAGTCCATATCGGTATAGATATCCAGCATGATTTTTTTTCCCATTGAGATCTGATGTTTTTTCAAAGTGTTCCTTCAGTTTTATTGAGCTATGTATGTATGTTGGCGGTTGTACTGTATTTACCTAATATTCTCATTCTGTCCCGCCATATTGTGATTTTACTGTTGTTACTTCTATGTCCTCTGCATATGACATTTATTGCATTTCCATCCGGAAAGAGGGATCCCTCCTCTTTTGCTCTTCCTTAGGTTTTTTCCTATTTTTTTCCCTATTAAAAGGTTTTTTGTAGAGTTAATCCTCTTCCAAATCAAGTGTCTAAGTGGGGATTCAGACCAAAAACAGCCCTGGATTAAAACAACACAGTGAGGGTGAGCTGTTTAACATAGCAGTGAGGCAATGAATTATGATCCAGGAAGTCCAGTTTGAATAAGAGTTTAATTTGTTTTTAGATCTTGAGATACCAAAACAATGCACAACAGTTTGGAATACTCGCGGGCAGGATTTGCAACTCTGGAAAGTTATCACAGTAGCAACTTTTTTATCTTTTCTCAGGGCAATTGCACGTAAACAGTAGAAATACTCCATTTACATTTGAGTAATCTACCAGGATACCAGCCTTGCTGGATGACGTCACATTGTGTTGCTGCTAAAGTTGAGCCTGGTTAGATATTTTTGGCAGACAACACCGCATTGTCACCCGTGCTTCAGCGATGGACTTGCATGGAATCAGGAAAGAGGGTGTTTAGAAGCAGCCTTCTGAGGTAAATGTGTGATTTTGGGCTGTGAAAATAAAATTGAAATTGACTTGACTTGTATAGCCCAATATCAGCTGGTTTCTGACCCAGCCTAAACTCTAAGACATTCCACCCGAAAAAACTCAAGGACATAAGGAAAAAAATAGTAGAGACCAACCCCTCTATAATATAGGTACAATCCAGTAAATCCAAGGAATGTGTACTATATTAGTACTTCACATCGCATTAAGTCCAAGGCGCCAAGTAGGTCGGGTAGGGTTTAAGGGGAAGGGTAAATGGACAGGGCAGCCTGGATGATGAAAGTGACAACAGGAATAAGTTGCAGAGTAGCTTGAAAAGTGGAGGAGGCCCAGCTTTTTAAAGTGGCTTACGAGAGAAGTGCAAGACAGAGTCCCGGGAGCAAATAAGAATTGTCTGATGGGGAGGAGCCGCCAGGGTAAACTTCAGACCAGCAAGGAAGAAACCTGCGGGACAAATGAAGAACAATATCGAGCAGCAGGCGAGTCCTCAGGGTAGAGCTAAATGTAGGGTGGGGTCCATTGTGTCTCAAGAGGAAATATTGATTGTGTGTCCTGCCCTCATAATAGCTGTAGCTGCAGACTGAGATTCTGTTTTTTATTGTTACTATCATAGTGTACACTGTCAGTATCAGTTTTAGTGAATTGGTGCTATTTTGCAGGCTGTGTACAGAGTTGACTTAATGCATGACTCTTCTGTGGGGCGTGTAGAATAGTGGTTGTTTTAATTTTTAAAACCCCAAGATGTCAATAGTAAGGTGAACCACTGTTTACTTGTGCAGCAAAGCACTTCAGACCAGAGGCAGAGTTCCTGTGGTTATGGAAAAGGTGAAAAGTCACAGAATTTGATAGCAAGGTTTTGTCCTTTGGTCAGATACAATTATGAGGAATGAGCCAGGTTTCAGAAATTTGTTTTGGTTTTTGTAACCAAAAAATGTTCAACAGGGAAGTTCAGTTGCACATAGGTCTCGTTATGTTTCCATGATTATCACCGATAGCAGTGTTACCAATTACATGAATTCCTGGTGTTAGGCTGTAGTTATCTCATTAGAGCAAAGAAAAGGATCCTCGGACACTCAAAATGTATTCTGTCGTGAAAATTAAAGAAATTAGAGTCATGTCGCATGGTTAGCAAGCTCCAAACCTGGTAAGTAAAATCCCAGATATAGTGTGAGAATGGCAGCAGTAACGGCAGGAGTAAACATCTGGTTTCAACATCTTCGACATCTAACAGAGACAGAGAAAATATCCTATGACAGGGGCGTTGACCATGTATTTCCCCATCCCTCATCAGTGTTCTCCCTAGCACATCCAGACTATAAGCAAAACCAGATGTACAGCTATAAAGTTCCTCTATTCCTCTGTAAATACAGACCTCCCAAGAGGCTTTTCATTATCCAAGACACTTGGATAACACACAGTATGTATTGTACCAGTAATGCAGTATGAGTAGCCAGTACAGTTGGCCTTGATCAAAAGACTACACCAGGAGTTTACTATTTTTCTGACATTAAAAAGCAACATTTAGCTAAAAGCCAGACTATAAATACATAATTTAGATCTGTCTGTCAGTTTTTGTTGACACTCGTAGAGTTGTTCATTTCAGTCTATGTTTTAGCATTGAGATCACAGTAGTGGTGTTGTACAGGACTGCTATATATTGAGAGGCGTTTCTTATTTTTTGCCCACCTAATGTATGTAAATGGGAAGGACAGTATATTTGATACACCTTTCTATATCATGTAGTCCAGTACAACCACACCTGTAACATTGAATATAATTGAATTAACACATTTCTGACAATGCCACCAAAAACTGAAAATAATTAACTTTGTTCGAATTTGTGGCAGAGCTGTCGTATTGAATTGCAACAGATTGTACAGGTGGCCACTGACTGCATATACTATAAATAAAACATTAAGACCCTTAAATAGCAAACCACCTTTCAGTGATGAAGCTTACTAGAAATAGCGGTTATGCTTGTTTTTTCTGTTGCCTGGTTTTCTAATTTTTGTGTTTGTCTGACCTTGAAAGTTAAGTGTTTTTTGCCTAACCGATAACTGCACAGCTGCCCAGTCCTGTGTAACATCTTAGGCGTGTGTAATAGGCTTCCCTGAAAATAACAGATGTCTATATTCAAAGGAATGGTGGATTTGATTAGTGAATTTGGTTTTCTCACATTTTGAGTCAAAGATGTGTGGAATTAAAAAAAGATGCTAGCTGCGCACACACACACACAAACACACTCACCCGTAAGGAAAACATTTAGCTTTTTACACACATGTATTTGCAAGTTTATCAGAATTAATTTAGGTTTCACATTCTTATGCATGAAAATGCACACAAACTCAAACACCCTGGAGAATAGATAAGCAGGCTCCAGGGACAGACGGCCATTCCCTGAATAAACAACCACTCCTTTTGTCTGCTGCATGCCGCTTGTCCTCATCCCTCGCCCACAGTTGCCACAAATCACTCCACCACTGTACACACATAGACGCAGACACAAAACCACAGTGGAATATATGAAAACTTACGTGACTCAGTGTCATGCCTCATAAGCAGTCATCTAAACACACACACACACAGACACACACACACATACAAATATGAATCAGGGTCTTCTCACAATAGCTCACCTCAACATCAGGAAATACTTTAGATGACAGTCATTCCTTTGCCATAAGCATTGTCCAATCCTTGGACTGGTTGTTGTGTCCTTTGCATCTCTTGAGCAGAGGAGCTGCACTGGTACAATGCCAGAGGATTTTGGCAGAGTGTAAGCAGACAGAGTGGAGCGGCAAAGACCTCCCTTACTTTGGATATACAGTATGTCTGCAAAAAATAGAGCAGTAGTTATAGGGCTACTAAAATGGGACTTTCTGACAGTTATTCCAGTCCATGGCAGGTATATTACATTATAGGCTAGATATTGTTAAAATCTAGATTTGTTATGGATATTTGAGTATGGAGGTGCCAGATAAAGAAGATGGATTTTGGAAAGCAACATAAGGAATCAGATCCTTATTTAGATGCAGTGGAATAGGGAGATGGAATAACTTTTATAAACAGGAAAGAGTTTTTATTTCTATTCTGCATGTGGAGAACTGCTCTTGTAAGAGAAAATGAAGTCGGAGATCTTCATATGAAAATGCGAAGCGGGTGACTCTTGGCAGAGATTGGTTGCGGCAGATTTCAGCCACTGGTACGGTTCCAGATGGCGTGGCTAGCTTGCCTCATTAGAGAATATTATCCACCATGCCTCACAGCAACCACCTATGTCCCCCACCAACCCCCAACCTGCTGCTAAATGCTAGAAGGGACATTTACCTTCGAAATCACAGAGGAGAAAGAAGGCAGAGGGGAGAGGAGGATAACATTAACAGCAAGGAGTTTCACACAATCGAATGTCTTTTTTTTTTTTTTTTTTTTTTATAAATCTCACTGCACCTCCTGATTGGTGAGCAGCTCCAAATGTCATTACTCTGAACAAACCTCCAGGAAATAGATTGTTTAACATCAGAAGTATGTGATGGAGAAGAACGAGAGGTAGAAGGGAGGAGAACGTGTGCAAGGACCTTTGGCCAGCTTTGTGTGTATGTGTGCATGTGGTCTCATGCATGTTACTGTTCAAGGAAGAGGTGTTAGCAGGGAGATGTTCATGAATATCAGCTTACTAACATGAGAGAGTATAGAGACTGAAGCTCATAGAGAAGCATGGTAAAAAGGATCTTATGGCCATGTGTGCTCTCTAAATCTCTTAGTGGAGTTTCTACCAAGTAAGAGTCCTGTTCTTCCTCCCGTTCCCTGAATGCACAGATTATTGGGTAGTAGTATATGTGTTTATATTTATCTCAGCTGTACTGTTTAATATAAATCATTTATCTGAGAATGTAGTTCTTTTCAAATAGATTTCAAAGAAAATTTCATTGTCTTTTAAAACCAGGTGTACTTTTTTTTAATATTCAAAATAAAAGGTATAAGTTTAAGTATAAAATACAAAAGCAGAATTTTCTAAATTATTGAAGACTAGTTATAATTCAGCTTTGTTTTCTGTAGATGTTCTCCACACCAAGGACCTCCTCTGCAAATGCACGAGAAATTCTAAAATTTCTCTCAAGTTAGGGCTGAAACTAACAATTATTTTCATTATCATTTAGTTTTCTTATTATTTTCTTGATTGCAGTAATTGTTTGGTCTGTAAAACATACAAAATACTGAAAAATAGCCATCACAGTTTCCCAGAGCTCAAGGTGACATATTTTAAATTGCCTTTTTTTGTTCAACCCAACAGTCTAAATTTAAAGGTATTTAGTTTACTATCGTAGAGGAAGTTAAAGTAATAATCCTAGACCATAAAAATATTCAACTGTAAATTGAAGCCTTGCCAAAAAGTATCCAAAAGTATCAAAACTTGTGGGGCTAATTCTAACTACTTTATACACTGTTGTAAAGTTAAATCTACAAGAATGCCGCATATTATCAAGATCAACACATTTTGTATATAAAATCTTAATCTGAAAAGTAAGGCTGGAAAAAACAATGATTTTCATCATTGATTTTTAATTTACTGATTGTATTCTTGATTAATTGATTGATTTGTTTTGTTTATAAAATATCAGAAAATGGCGAAAAATGCCTGGAACAGTTTCCTGAAGCCCAATGTGACATCTTCATATATCTTGTTTTGTCTGGCCAAGAGACCAGATTCCAAATGATGACAAATGATGAGCTGGATGGGGGAAAGCTTGGCATTTTTGCTTGAAATATGACTTAAACAATTAATCGATTTTCAAAAAAGTTGCCAATTATTTTTGTCCATTATCTAAATGATTAATTGTTTCAGCTCTACTGAAAAGTAATTTGTAACTGTAGATGTCAAATGAATGTAGTGGAGTAGAAGTAGAGGCGGTCGCATAAAATAGAAATAGTCAATTGAGAAAACAACTACCTCAAAACCTAAAGGTTATATATGCGATATTCACTTTCACTAGATGTTGCACCAGCATCTCGGACCAAAACAAATGCTTTGTCGGCCACACGTAACATTCTGTAGCTATCAAGTTACTTAGGTGTTAAGGCGAAGAAAAGCCAGTTCCAAGTCAAGTTAGAGGCCTCTAGCAGCTCATAGGGCTCTCCATCTCGGAAAAGCCCGACCAATATTGACTCTGGTCTTACGTCTTTCTTTCCCTGAGGCCTTTTCAGCCAAAGAACCTGGTTTCTTTGGTGGAGGAAAGAGTAGAGGACCTCAGATTACAACGCACACAGGGAGTGCGACTTCATTTTCTGCTCAGTACGCCACTGTATCTTTACACAGGAAATAGTTGTTTCCTGCTATGTTAATGTTTAAAATCTTGTATATATAGCCTTTAAATAGTGTGTGCGGAAATTCACTCAGGATATTGTCTACTGACATTGACAGAATTGACTTCCATAACAAAGCTCAGTGTTAGTGTTACTGCTCACTTGCTCACTCAGACCTTAGATTAGACTTGGTTTCACTTACAGTCCTGGTTGAAATTATTTGCATCTCTGAATTTTAAGTACCGAATTTAGAATACCTTCAGAAAATTAATGCAAATTAACCAATTTTATAGCATCAGAATATTTAATAAAATGTCCAAAGTTACTAAACAACAACAAATAAAATGTTTTCATATATTGAAATAAAAAATGCATATATAAAATATACGCTTAACATAATTATTGGCCTTTTTGATGTATTTAAATTTGGTCCTCAAACAAATTAAAAAACAGTGTTCCAGTGTTCACATGACCTGAATTAACCAATGAATGACTGTTGGGGCTGATTGTTTCCAGTTTCTTCTTCACAAGGGAGAAGACAAGAGAGCTGTCTGAGAGCATGAGAAATGCTATAATCAAAAAACATAATTCCAAAGACTACAAGGCAGTCGCCAAAGATCTTGAAATCCCTGTTTCAACACTTCATAATGTTATCAAGAAGTTTCACAGTCATAAAACTGTCGCTTCCAGGATGTGGCGCTAAGAAGAAACTCAATGAGAGAAGTCTGCGAAAGTTGTTGCAGATTGTGGAAAAAACACCACGCAAGACATTGAAAGAGCTTCAGGCTGAACTGGAGCAATCTGGAGTGGTGGCTTCAGCCTGTACCATACGCTGCACACTAAACCAAGTAGGGCTCCATGGGTGAAGGCCAAGGAGGCAAACGCTAATGAAAGAAAAAAAAAAAAAAGGAAAAGCAAAAAAGAAGGCAAGACTAATGTTTGCAAAAACTTTCATAGTTAAGCCACAGTCTTTCTGGGATAATGTTCTATGGAGAGATGAAACCAAAGTAGAGCTCTTTGGAAACGCAGTGCATCAGTTTGTCCATAAACGACAAAATGAAGCCCATAAAGAAAAGAACACCCTGCCTGCACTAAAACATGGTGGTAGCTCTATCATGCTGTGGGGCTGCTTTTGTGCCTCTGGTACTCAAGGCATTGAATGTATCAGAGTAATGATGAAATCAGAAGATGACCAAAGCTTTTTAGAGCGAAATGTTTTACCCAGTGTCAGAAAACTTCAGCAGGACAGACAGGATGGACTTTTTTTAAACTGGCCAATAATGAGTCCTGACCTAAATCCCACTGAAAACCTTTGGGGAGCACTAAAATCTACCACTGCAAAAAGGTCACTTGTGAAATTAAAAGAGCTCGAACACATACGAAAGGAAGAGTGGCAGAAACTACCAGCAGACAAGTGCAAGAAACTTCTAGATGGCTACAATAAACGTTTAGAGGCTGCCATTGTTGCCAAAGGTTAGTGAAGGGAGCCAATAGTTGTGTCTGAGGTACATTTTGTGTTTTTCACTATTATGCAAGTTTTGTTTTTTTAATTTTCTTTTGTTCAGTAACCTTCGACAGTTTATTAATATTGTTTCATTTGCATTCATTTCTGTAGATATTCTAAATTCTCTTACAATGCAGGGGTGCCAATAATTTCAACCAGAACTGTAAATGTCTGATTTCTCTGAAATTTGTCTCCATTTGTCTCCAGCAGACCATTTAAGCCACAAAAGTCAAATATGTTAATAGGTTAGTAATCCAAAAAAAGTACACATAATGGAGAGATCTTCTGGCCAGAAGCATAATTCCTCCAGTAGCCACTAGTCATACTTGTACAAAATGATTGTAATGTTGAGAACTAGGGAAAAATCTAAGTATAGGCAATGCTACTGTTTGCAGCTTTATGTATAGCTGTATTTGGTGTCAAACAGGTTTGAGGACAGTGGTTATGTGTTGCTATAACATTTCTTTAAGGTCCTTGGATTTGTTGTGATATTAGATAGACCAACTGTGATTTAGGTCCCCACTCATCCCTGTAACATTACAACTAGTGGTTAGTGAATGGAGCTGCCTGACTGCTTGTTCTTCTATATTTATGAAAGTGCAGCCCAGTGCTCAGTGGCATCAGCTGTTTATTAACTTCATTCTACCTTCACATGATCGGCTACAAATGTGATTTAGGATTGATTTCAAAATCTTATCGATCTCCTGTATTGTTACCATTGGACCAAGGCCTGGCTTTTATTTTTTAAGTTTTTATTCCGTGGCATTTTCACTGTGATAGTTTACACTACAGAAAAATAGATGGTGACAGGCAACAAATGACCCAGGTAAGCTTTATACCCAGGACATTGCCATTACAATGAATGCACCGTACTGAACTGAGTTACCACTAACTGAGTTAACTGAATTTAACCCTTTTTTTTTTTAAAGTGAAATAAATGGAAAATGCATTAATAAAAGCCAGCATTTCCGTAACAGCCACCCCCTGTACATGGCACAAGTGTTAAAATTGCACCAGCTGTTACATTCTTCGCCTATGGATGACAACATCAAAATATCAACACATGCAGATCTGAAGTTGTAAATCCTTTCCTTTCCTATAGGTGGTGCAGGTTGACATTTGGGGGAAATGGTCTGACTGCACTGCTCTCTGTTGTGGAGAATCTGCAGCCTGTTAGATTTAAAGATGTGAGTTTGCGAGTGACTTAAAAGCTAGTAGTATTACGTTCTTTGCACCTAAATAAATGATAAAAAAAGGATACATCATACCTCACTGACTTTAGTAGGGTTTCTTAGTGTTGTGATGGTGCGACTGAAGGTTTGTTTCCACCAAAAGTTTCAGGAACTTCAATTTCCCAAGAATTAATGCCAGGTTACTCTCCCAGGGATATAGTTCCTCCAGCGCATTGCCATTTGCAGCCAAAGCCCTGGGTAGATTAAGCAAATTAGTTATTTCGGTCACCTTTCTCATAATTTGAATACATGTGTATTGTTGTCCTCTGCAAAAAAGGGACAACAAATCCTGGACTTAGTCGTCACTCCGTCTAAAAGCAAAGCAATATGTATGCAATTATGGGTTTTTAAAAATTCTGTAGAAAACACTAGCATAGTTATTCATCAGCGACGTTCAGCACTTCAAGCGCAACCCCAAAAGTTCCTGAACCTTCAGAAAGTAGTACCCCGCAAACAGAGGCTTAAATTAATTTAAATCTGCAGCATAACAGCAAATCGCTTAGAAAACTGCATACATCAATACATTAGATGAAAAACACCAGTCTGTTGTGTTCATCTGTGTCTACTTGCAGCACTCACTGTAATGAGTAACACTGAAGTAGGGAGGAAAAAATGGTATGTTATCGATGAAACATGTCTTCAAGCTATATTGTCGAAACATGGTGATGAGAGAACTCTGCTGTAGCTGGAAATCCTTTTTTTACTAAAAACATTCCTGCTACATGCTTGCTTCAGGTCTCAGGCTCTTAAGTGACGAGGACAAATGCATAGACACTCACACACACACACACACACACACACACACACACCAACACACTCCAGAGGGAACATGAGCAGCACTGCAGTGAAATTGCACCAGCCATGCCCTGATGTAACCAGATTGTGTCTTCCGTATGACCTAAAATCTGGTTTTCTTTGCACTAATATACAACATATGAACTCATAAGTATGTTTCCTTATTTTAACCCTGAAACAGTAGAGCATTGGCTGAGCAGAAAATTATTTCATGAAATATTATTGCCAAGATATTTTTTACAATGTTTTCATCTGTAGGGCAACCTCCCACAACACTGAATTTAGTCTTGGTGTATACTCTGTTTTGTTTCCTCAGTCCTCTAATATGTAGTGTTCGGCATTCCGGCTCGCTATTGTAGCACCCTCCCATCTTCCATCCACCTTTTCTTATCGTCCCTTCTGCTATCCATCTTCTTTTCCTTTACCTTAATGTGCAGAAGAAGTCATCAATCGCCTGGCAACTAGGGACCCTCTTATCACCTGTCCTCTCACTCTGACTCCTAGTTAGAGACTGATGGTGAGGTCGTCAATAGACATATAGTTTCAATCCATTTTCCTTCAATGTAGTTAATGTAGGCTCCTTTTTTTCTGTTTGGACTGTTTTCTTTTCTCTATCTGGCCTCTATTTCTCTTTCCTCATTTTTGCCTTTCAGCCAGTTTTATCGTTCCACTATATTTATTACACCCTCTCCTGCTCCAGGGACCCACTGCAACTCTTCTGTAATGTGCATATTTCTTTATTCTCCTTGACTGAGTGTCATTTAATTTATCCATTTTGTCTCTTACAATAGATTTAGAGGAAATCACTTATGAGGAAATGTACTATCTATTTCCGTTAATGGTGTATGCTGTAGAACAGTAAATATAATTTCTCCTTCACTGGATATTGTTTTTGAAGATCAAAACAGTCACAGCTGAAATGGAGCCCACATAATGTTTGCTGCTGTTATTCTCTGTTGGAGGGAAATATTATAATGAACTGAGGGTATGAATATTTAATTAAAGGCATAAAAATCTTCATTCACAATAAAAACTTGAATTTAAAACTTAAAATTAAAATTCATCGTTTTGGTTTACATTTAAAAGCTTAAACTGTGTTAAATTCGAGAAGTCAGTTCGACAAGTCCTTTTCCGTGATGTATATTTTACTTATTTACCATTGAACACTTAAGGGATCTGTGCTCTCTGGCGTCTGCTGCCACTTTACCCTCCCACTGTGTTGACTGATACCGTAGGACCACATCTGAGTACTTACAATCAATACTGAAACCTGGAAAAACAAGTTGGGAAAATCTAGAGGAACACGCCAAATATGAATATTTTAACTTGTCATTATTTGCTTGCATGTTTACACATTTCATGATCCTCATTTCATCAGCTGTCACAGTCAGCAAATAACGTCTGTCAAATTGTTTTTAGCCAGTGTGTCAGATTGATTTTGTTATATGTTTAGTATATTACAGTGTGTGTATAATCTGTAGTTAAGGATTTGTTATAGTGAGCTGTGCTCCTGCATGCATATACACAGGTGCATAAACATTACACACCCTGCAGCATAATTGTCAACTCCAAATCATCTGCAGGTGATGTTGAGGCACATACTGGAGGGCAGCATCATTTCCATTTCAAAAAGCTCCATACTGGGACGCTTGTGCACATAAAAGCACATGTGGTGACTAAGGACGCCAGTGTTTGTGTGTGTAGGTGTGTGCATATTTTCCCAGCTGCAGTGTCACAACATTGTAAATAAAGCTTCTCTGTTATGTAGGTTTTAGAACCAACTGTGTACATTATCTATAAGGTCATCACACAAACAGCAGGAGTGACAGTGAAGAGGGACTCAGTAAAAAGTTATTAAAATATGCATGTTGTTTACGAGATGATTTATTCATGAATGGCTGTGTATTCCATTATGTGCTGGCTGCTTGTGTGTCACTGATTTTGACAGAAGAATCACTCAGGGAATAAGTACTCAACGTGAAACGGAACTTAAATGATTTGGTATGGGCTGAAGTGATACCTGACCAAAGGATAGCTGTTGGAAACAAGTCTGCCCTTGAATGTTACTGTGAAGGTGTTTCTTCTTTCCTATCTCATTCATATTTCTCTCTCGCCTTCAGATTTTGATCCCAACCTTGGTATGATGGCTGGAAGTATCCCCATGAACCCAATGATGCCTGGCCTCGGTATCGTGCCTGCACCACTCTCCCAGGATGTACCAGTTGTCAAGGAGATCATCCACTGCAAGAGCTGCACCCTGTTCCCCCCGAACCCCAGTAAGCCATAATATCATGCTAATCCTACACCAGCTCCCTCGAACACCACGACCCCAGCCTTTTCTTTCTTTTCTTGCGACTAACAATTAGTTTCATTATTGATTAATCTGCCAATTATTTTCCGTGATTAATAAGTGGGTATGTTAACAGTCAGAAAATACTGAAAAATCCCTGTTATAATTTCCCAAGTTGGCATCTTTAAACCGCTTGTTTTTTTCATGTTCAGCAGTCCCAACCCAAAGATATTCAACTTACTACCATACCAGACTAAGAAAAACTGCAAATATTCATATTTGAGAAGCTGTTCTCAGGCATTTTAGCTTAAATGATTGATCGGTCATTTAAATTGCTGTTTAATTTTCTTGAATGCACAAAAGAAACTGAACATCTTCATGGCAATTTACTTTGTATACCCAGCTAGAAGTGTGATGTGCAAGCTATTTATATTTATCTCACCTCCACCTTCCAGTTTTCCAGAGTTAGAAAAGAGGTAGTGGGGGGTCTTTTGATTGATCCCACCTTCGCTTTTCAGATTTCCTGCTACAGAAAAGTTGCTGCCTGGGGACTTTTTTTCAAACAAGTACATGTCATCTTCAAGGTGAACTAAAACAAAAGCTCTTCACCGCAGTAGCATTTGGGAGTTTACAATCCTTTCACAAAACAAAACACACACTCTTGCATTCTCTCAGGCAAATATCGTTATTTTAACCACACCCATAAAGCTGTTTTTAAGATACGCCTGTATATCTGTGGGGTGCATTATGGCTCAGTATAAACTGTAACCTTCACAATATGGTGCAGGCAGAAAAGCTGATTAAAAGTTTGACTTCACTTAGGAACATCTTCCTAGCTAGTCCTCAGGAGCAAAGGTAGAGAAATGAACCAGATACTCTGTGCCAGGGCACATATAGAACCTGAGGCTGAGTGAGGGATCAGCTCGTCAAAGAATTACCCAACAGCTTTGGAGCCTGTCACAGTCACTCTGTGACACAAGTAGAATTTTTCTGTGTTGTATGTCGCATGATATGGACACATTAATTGGAAAATTGATTTTATGGCTTGATACTTAGGTCTAAGATAATATGCGACCCCAAAATCTCACACTGATTCAATCCTTAGTGATGCATGAGCAGAACACATAATTGCGGACGTTTCTTTTGATCCCCATCTCTTCTTAAGATCTCTTTGCCTGTCGCCTATTTCAGTGTCACAAGACGCAGTTCATCTCTAAGCCAAGTAAGTTGAATCTGAGGAAAACTGTCTAGGCTTGATTCTGCTTATGAAAGTCAAGTCTGTAAGAAGCCCTCAGAGAACTGCTACCTAAACATGGTGGATTGTGCATCTGTGACCCTCAGAGTTGTGTTTTTGGGGCCAGCAGCTCCTGGTAGCCTCTCTCAAGGCAAATTGGTCCAGACTTGGGTGTCTGAAGGCAATTCAAAGACTTGTATGGATTGGTGTGTCTGGCATGATTATGGCTTGTCATCAATTCTAATTTTCATGGGCAGAATCTCAATGCTGAGTAGAGGCGTAGAGAGTTTCTACCATGGGTACCACTGGATTGCATTTCTGCTTGGTGTCAGTAATGTAGTTCTGTTGACTTAATTTTAACTCTCCCCTCCAGCATGATTGGAGTGGTTTGCAGACATTTGTGGAGATTTTGGAGTGAGAGTCAGCACCTTCAAATCTGAACTGGAACACCCCCTTCAGTTTGGGTCCATGTATCTCAAGGTCTTGTTCACAAATGAGGTTTAAGGCAAACATCACCGATATACCTACTTTATTTTGTGACTACAGAGGGAGCTGCACAAAGTCTGATTGATTGCTTCATGTGACATCGCTTGGGGCAGCGGTGGCCAAGGCTGATGTTTGGAAATAAAAAAATCTGGATGTGTGGAGTTAGACAGAAATAAGCTTACCAGACCTGTGTATCTTGCTCAGCTTTGCTTGAGACTAGTGGCTGGAGGCTACATTAGGGGCCATTCAGATGTAGCGTCTAAAAACGCCCGGAAAACACCAGCCATGCCGCTTTCATCCTTTTATCCTAAGTGCCTGTGAGGTTGCAATAATGCTGAGCCTTTCAGAACCCACAATCAAAACCACCTGTCGAATTAGTAGTAAGCCTCACTGACTAATCTAACTTAACTAAGAAAAAAGTCCAAAAAAAAGATAAATGGATTTCCAGCACGTTAACCATTACAACTAGTAATGTAAAAAAAAAAAGTATCATCATGCTCACCAGTTACCCCAAGTTCTGAGCTGATATACCTCCACGCATTGTTCCTTATCTTGTACGATTATAGTCGGCCGCTCTTCCATCTTCAGTTTGGCTGACCTTTCAACCAGATGTTGTGAAGTCCTTGGACAGAAAGGGTGAAGAAAGCCCTGTGGAGCAGAATGGTTGCACTTGCTGAAATCGAAAAAGTTGAGATTTTTCAATCTCTGTGTGCCGTGGACGCACCAGAAAAAATAGGCGTGTCGCATCGAATTCGCACCACGATAGCATCGCTTTCAGTTGTGAGCGCGCTTGACACGCGTCTCCGCTGAAAATAATGAATTCATGCACACAAAAGACACTACATCTGAACGGCCCCTTAGCCACCATCAGCATAACACACCTGGATCTCCAATCTTCCCAGACATATCCCATGTCTCCTTTTCTCTAGCCATGCCCTGCAGCTCCTCGGGGAGGATCCTGAGGCATTTTCAGGCTACGGGGGCTTTATACACTCTACAGCTTTTTCTGGGTCTGGTCAGGTATAGTAGCATACATGTCTCACTAAAGCTGTGTCACCTCCAAGTAGGATGGAGCTGATGGGGGAATAAAGAAGAACGTGATGATAGAGAGGCATATCATTATTTCACACCACATACTGTCAAAAGTGCCTTTGGATGCAAAAGAGTGATGTTTGAGGACAAAATTGTCAAGACATGAAGAAAATGTTATAAAATCTCTGCAGTGTGTGTAGGGCTGCAACCAAATATCTTCAGTTTAATATCATAGAAGGTTAAGAAAACCAGGACATTTTCAGAACTGAGATGCTGGAACCACTGAGCTTGAGTTTGACATTTTTGCTTTTGAATATACTTCGGCACTGAGCCTACATACAGCTTGCTGTAAAAAATGTTGACAATTTCTTCTGTGTGGAGTTATTTATTTAGGGCTGCAACTTTTTTCATTATTGATTCATTTGATTATTTTCTCAGTTAACTTATTAATTGTTTGGTATATAACGTGTTAGAAAATGGCCAAAAATTCCCATCAGTTTCCTAGAGCCCAAGGTGATGTTTTCAAATGTATTGTTTTGTCCAATCAACAGTTCAAAACCCCAAAATATTCAGTTTGACACAATATAAAAAACAGAAAATCCTCACATTTAAGGCAGTTGAAGTTGCAAAACTGTGGCATTTTTGCTTGGAAATGACTCAAACAGTGAATCAATTGTAAAAATAGTTGCCAATTAATTTTCTCTCTACTAAGTGATTAATTGACTAATCATTTCAGCTATATTATTATAGAATAAAACTGAGATCCGTGGTATTGACAACTCTTGCTCTGAACCAGAGATGTACTGGTGACGTAGATGGTTTGGAGGGTTATATTATATAGTATGTGAGGAATAAAGAAAAACAACCATTGATGATGGATGCATTCAGGCTTGCGGCACATATCACATCCTCATCAAGCTCTTTTCTTGTTGTATCCTTCTCCTTTTTCTTGGGTCAAACCCTCCCCATTCAGCCATGACCCCTCTTTCACATTCTTTACTGTCGCTTCCTCCCACTCACCTATTTATCGCTGAAGTGGTATAGTACCGTTCTTTTTTCTCTGAATTGTTTGCAAAGACTTGACGCTCAACATTTGGACCTGTGGACTCACTTTGATAGTCAAAATGCACATCAAACTCTGTGTTGTCTGTCTCTCATTCTTTCAAATTTCTGAAGGTAGTCTGAGAGATATTTTATAATTGCCTTTAAGGTAAAGATGAAACATGTTCTTCTGAGTTTTGAAGATACTAGCAGTATGCACTAGTGTTACATATGCACACATATACACATCTATTTATGCCTGAATGTAGAAGGATGTCCAACTAGTGGAACTTGTTTTGTCCTTCCGATTCTTTTCTTTCTAAACTAAAAAAAGTGCCCAGATAAACTAAAACAAATCTTCGCCTATTAAAAGTTATAGAAATTCTTCAGCTCTTCAGTTAATTGTTTTAATTGATTACTCTGTTTTCTTTCTTTTTTTCAGTATTTTTTTCCTTTGCAGTCTTGCAGAAAGATCCTTTAAGTAGCCTAAATATTATTGTGATGCCAGAGCTGCTTGCCCTGTCATTTTCATTAATGAGAAAGATAGTCTTCCATAAATAAATAAAACCCCAAAAAGCAACTAAATAGCTTTAAAAAAAAAATCAGAATAGATCAGTCATCGAAGACAATAACAACTGACCAATCAACAAAGATGGGAGGTCCCTAAAGTGTTAGAATGTGCTGACAAAGGGTTCTGTTTCTCCATGTGATAGATCTTCATATGTACAGCTTAATGCTTATTGTTTGTTCATGTGTGATGTGATGTACTAAACACGTTTACTTGAGTGTGTGTAAATGTAGTTTATCTTATGAATAACAGTCCTCAGCCGGTTGAAGCCTCATCCCTGTAGCAGCCCCTCGCACTATGAAAAGGTGTTTATCCAGTCCAGGTGATGAATAGTGATAACTTATGTTAGAGTAGCAGACCAGTGGGTGGACACGCAGACAGCAGGCCTGTGGGACGGGGTGGACTGAGAATCAGCTGGTATGTTTCATCCAGCCAGCTTGTTGGTCAGTCAGTGATTCTTATGATATCACAATACAGTGTGCTACTTTCCCAAGATTCAGAAGCTACAATAAGTATGTTGTAAGCATACAGAAAAAATGAAAATATTATACATTATAATTCAGTCCAATATAACAGATTCAATTCTGTCGTGATTTTTTTGAGGTAGTTTGTTGTGTTTTTGTATTTTATTGCTTTATTTTACTAGTTCTTTCTAATATTTTGATCCTCAATAAATGCAAATAAGTTGGACAAAATATTAGAATCATAATATAATGCAGTTTTCAAACACTCTACTTTCTCTTCATAACCTGTCATTATCTTGTCTCTGTTTATTCAGTTGCCCTTTTTTTCTACTGCATCTACCCTCTCATCCTCTCTCTCCTCAGTTTCTCTGCGATTTAAAATGAACAGACTCGATGTCTTTGTCTCACAATTACTCAAAGGGACAAACGTAACAAATTAGAATTTGGAAAAATCTTACTTTTTAAACTCTGTCTGGCACCCACATGTGAGTGATCTGCAAAAGCTGCTCCCTCCATCCTCACCCTCTCTGTCTCTGCCTCAAATTCATGTGCTTATTTTATAAGCATAAAAATCCAGTTACTTGAAATCCAATCATTCGAAATCATGAATAGTTTATCTGAATCTTCTGCATAGTGCATTTGCATAAAATGCCCTTACGTGCTAAACAGGTGGGGTTCAGTAGCACAGTAGCAAACTACCCAACAGAAGCCAAACTAACTGAAATTTTCCATTACAAAATGAAACAAAATTTATTTAAGGTACAACATGACACATTAGGTTACTGCTGCACTGCACCTGTTCTCCTTCCTCTGTCCTCTCTGCTCTCCCCATCATCACATCATCACCATCAGCAACACCTGGGCCAAAAAAGACAGTTAATTTGAAACGCTTTGTTGCATCTGCCAACAAAGATTTTTGTTGCTATTATCGCCTTTTTTCACCACCTCCACCTTTTCTATCCATCTCAACTCAAAACTAGTTTAATCCATCAAGGAATGAAACGTCAGTCAATATTTTGCTTTAACAGTCGCATTTCAACAAAAGACGAGATAGTATTAGCCTGTGTGTTTGTGTGTTTGTTTGTGTGTGTGTGTGTGTGTGTGTGTGTGTGTGTGTGTGTGTGTGTGTGTGTGTGTGTGTGTGTGTGTGTGTGTGTGTGTGTGTGTGTGTGTGAGAGAGAGACGAGATTAAGAGAGGGAGAGAAAGTTGAAAAAAAAAAAAGGGACAGTGCTGGCATAGACTCAGGACTGAAAGTTTTGTTTCAGCTCTTCAATCCCCTTCCCCATAATGTTGCATGAGAATACAAGGAGTTCTGACAGCAGGGGGATTATGAGCTAATAAAATCTTTTTAAGCAGAAGAAAACTCTGACTTTCGATTGTTATGTTTTCAGTGCTTGACATCCATGTGCCTTTTTTCCTTTTTGTGGAGTACATATTACAGTACGTTGTGTTGTTTATTACAGGGCTAGGGTCCCTCTGTATGAAGTGACTGTCAACAGTTCTTGCTGGAAAGCCAAATGACCTCAAAGACACGAAAAACAACCACTAAGAGATGAAAATTAACACACAGAGAAAACTACCATAGGATGACCACAAAAGTTCACAAAAAACTACAAATTCAAAATGACCATGAAGGGACAAAAAAATGCCCACAAAAGGACCACAAAGAGACACACTCTGGAATAAGACACTATGTGTAAGACACTATGTGTCTTACTCCTTTGTAGGAAGAGTGGGGGGGGCTTTTACATGTCTGTGACCAGGGGCCCATTTTCTCATAAACCGTCAATGGAGTTAATTTGCCATTCATTTATTACATTGAAGAAACACTCTAACCATTAATAACGTGCAGTTTGTTATTGCTGAGAACCAAGGCTTTAAACGTGGAACATTATTTTACTAATGACAGTGAGACAAATCTGATGCAAAATCTATATTACGGCACCCAACCAATGCTCAGTCTTGAAATCCGTTTGATCACACTTGAATAAGACCCCAAGATTTCTGAATTACTCCGCTTGGTGCTGATCAACCAGGCCCTCATGATGCACTCTAGTTACCCGACCAGTTCTTTTCAGCATGTCAACATCTACAGGGGTGGGAGGATCAGTAATAGTGATTTTAAGGTCTTTCTAGCAGATATCCAGAAATACATCATCCTCAGTGCTCCGCTGATTAGCTCGTTCACTCCTCATAGACCCTGCTAATCACATTCATCATGGATGAGAAGCCTGATCTATTGGAGATTAGATCAGTCAACACTCATCTGTGTTGAATAAGTGATTTCTGCAATGCAGGGGACCTTCCACATGAGAGGATTTGCAATCACTTTGTAGCCAAAAGGATTTCATTTTCATGCATGGAATGGTTTGATATTAACATTTATCTAACCAAAAATGATCTGAGCATATTGCTCCAAGTTGTTATTATTCATGCATTAAGCTTTATCATTTTTTAGGTCATAAATGCTATGTTTTAAATATCACTTAATTGAATTTTGTAGCATCAAGCTCCAGAATGTGGTCTGTTTTCAAGGTCTTTGATCCCATTATAGATGGGTTTCTAGTTTAGATGTTGGTGTGACTTGACTCTTATTCTTCAGTGTGAATGTGGAGTTTGACCTCAGGGACTTTTTGGGATTGATTTGTCATTCGTGGCTTCTGGATATTATGTAATTTCTTTTGTATAATAAAAGCAATGAGTCTCAATGAGTTATTGGAGTGCCACGTATCCCTCTTTCCTTCATTTTTTTTTTTTAAATGTACAAAATAAGACTTAGCCCATTTCTGTTTGTATGATTGGCTTTCATTTTTGTTACATTCTCGTATGTTTTACTCATATATTTTACTTCTGTGCATTCTAGGTTTTTGTTATTTTGTGAACCTGATGGAATCATTGCCATTCAAATTGTTGGCATTTAAAGTAAGAACTGAATAAATATAATTTTGAATGGGTTCTTCAAGTGTGCAGGTACTTTTTTTTTCTCTGTTTTTTCAGAAAATATGATATTATTATTTAGATATTCTTTTATTGACTACACATACAGGCATACATATTTCTTTTTGAGTAAAAACAAAAGACAAAAAAATCAAACCTGCTCCAGAGGTCTGTCAGAATGATTTACAGCAATAGCGTATTCAAATAACTGTATTCTTGCCTTTGGATATGTTGTCTTCAGCTTCTCAAAAAGCATAAATCATATTCAAAATCGAGTTTGTTTGTTCCTGGGCAGCTGAATCATTTCTTGAATTTTGTGTACTTCGGCTGTATTACTACATAAATGCAAAAATGCACACAGTTCATCATTCAAGTTATTTCTTCCCAGCTCAATCTTAACCTTTGAACCTAGTATGGGTTGAGACATGATTGCATTATCTCTCCTCTGTTCCCCTACTTCTGCCCAGACCTTCCCCCTCCAGCCACAAGGGAGCGCCCTCCAGGGTGTAAGACGGTGTTTGTCGGGGGACTGCCAGAGAACGCCACCGAGCAGCTCATCATGGAGGTCTTCGGACAGTGCGGTGATATCACCGCCATACGCAAAAGCAAGAAGAACTTCTGCCATATCAGATTCGCTGAGGAGTTCACCGTGGACAAGGCTCTCTTCCTGTCAGGTAAACTGTCATTACTCTAAAACCTTCATCTTACTAATTGTGTAAGCGCTTATGGTATTAAGTTCGGTGTATAGTGTTAATTAACATGCCACTTAGATAAATGTCAAGCAAGAACAAATGAAATTGCAAAGGGGGCCGCTGGAAGTAATACTCCTATTCATTTCTCCCATAGAGAATGTTATGTGACTCACTGAAATGCTTGGATTGTCATGAAGATCGAAACGAAAAAGAGCAACTCCATCAGAGAAGTTACGATTGTTTGATAAAGTTGTAGGTACAAGCCCGTGTACATTAAAATTCCCAAATTACATTTAGGTAAGAAATATCCAGTCACAGAGACAAAAATTGTGTTACGTGCACTGCCAACTGTGAGTGAAAGCCTTTGCTGTTTAGACAAAATATTTTACAGTCTGTAGTTTAAATACAAACCACTTTTGGATTGTGGGTAAATTTGGGATGAATTCAGCATCAGTGGCATCGTGTTTGGTCACAACCGAAACAACAAAGTATTTTGAATCTGCTGCAGATCTGATTCATACCTTCTTCTCCACAGCAACATCAGCAGAGGCTCATGGGTATTAGAGTATTTAGAGCTGTCTGCCACGCCAAACCTACACAAGAATTATGATTTTTCAGGAGAAAAGCTGAAATAATTAAAACTAGTGTCCATACGACAAACCTAAAGGATCATTAAATTATTCAGGATACTCCCATGTTTTGATGTCAAAGAGATCATGACAAGAGAATTTTGAAAAGGGAATTATAGAGTGGAGACAAAAATACAGAACCAGCAGCTTCCCCCCTCCACTCCGCAGTGGTTAAGAATAGTTAGAGGCCCAGAAAGCAGAAGATATAATTGACCTATAAGGCAAAAAAAAGAAAGCTTCTAACCATGTGATACAAGCTTATCGTTTCCTACCTTATCTTCATTGTTGCAGCAGCTTCTAGTGCCCAGATGTCTTAAATCTCCCTGTGTAAACTGCTGGCCACATATTCCTACTTTAAAAACCCAGTTTAACCCATCAGCCAATTCAGTAGTATTCCCAGCATTATTAAGTGTGTATTACGTGTGTGTGTGTGTGCATGTGTATGTGCGTGCATGTGTGTGTGTTTATGTGCAAATGAGTTTGAATGACAGATCCTGTTATTTTGTCTGCCTCCATTCTCACAGTGAGATGTGGGAGCTGAGGTCCATATATTAGCAAGATGACGGAGTTGTGTAGTTTTTCCATAAATAATACCCCGCCCCCACACACACACACACACACATAAACACCCTGTGCAAACACAGTACCCAGCATTGACACACGCTCCAGCACTGAGATCCCCTCATGTGAAATATTGAAGTAGTGGTATATTGGGAGCCCGAAGCTGAGAGAGCGGACTGAAGCAGAAACCTCCAAGCCCGTGCTCATTTCTTTTCATCCGCCACTGCCCCCCTTCTTGTGTGATGAGAGTGTTTGGCCTCTCAGTGAATCACACTGGGCATCATTACTGTGTCCAGCAAGAGCACACACTCACATATGTATGCAAACACACACACTGAACACTCTCTGATCATTTCAACCAATTAAATCAAAAAATGGGCATGATTTCACTTCAACTCTGCAACCAGCCATTAGTGAAAATTGAGCAAGGAGGAGAGAGTGGGGATAAGAGGGAAGTAGTGATGAGAAGAGGGGGTATTGAGGGATAATGTGGTCTTTCAGCGCCGCTAGAGAGGATTGTGCCCTCCCTAAGTTTCTGTCGTGTATTGACAAAATCCTACAGCTACATTATACACTAATCAGCCACAACATTAAAACCAGTTACCAGTTTTAATGTTGCAGCTGAATAGTGTGTAATTATGTGTATGTAATTGTGTGTGTGTGTGTGTGTGTGTGTGTGTGTGTGTGTGTGTGTGTGTGTGTGTGTGTGTGTGTGTGTGTGTGTGTGTGTGGGTGTATATATATAATTATATATATAAAATGTATATATATGGGACAAAAAGATGCATGGTTTCCCTAATACAACTGATTTGTCTTTTTTTTTTTTTTTTTTTTGCTGTTTCGAAGGTGTCAGACTTCAGTGATTATCATGTATATTTGTCAGATCTCTGAGAAATGAGCATAGTTTAACAATAGAGTGACCGTTCAATGTGAATGGGAAGCATAAGGTTGACGGCTGTCCAACTTAGAAGCATTCAGGCATTGCACTGCTACAGTGGTCCAAGTTGGAAGCTACGTAACTTGACTAGGGATCTTTGTCACATGTCAGCCTCGTCCCTCTCTTCCTTTGTTTCTTGTTGCTCTCTGCTGTCAAATATTTAATAACAGGTAACAAGTACAAGTACAGCTGAAGCTGATGGGACTGTCATTAGTTCTGCAGGTATTTGGTCATGAATCAAAGTATTGATGACATCAAATTTTGACCTGATGATGGCACTAGAGGAAAAGTCAGGGGATCACCAAAGTCTATAGGCTTTATCATTTGGGGACCATGAATGTCTATGCAAAATTTTAAGGCAATCCATTTAATAATTAAGATATTTCAGTCTTGACCAAAGTGGTGGACCGACAAACTGATGCCACCCCTAGGGCCATGCTGCTAACGTGGCTAAAAAGAAAAATTTAGTAAAAAAAATTAGGGGCATTTACACACCTGCAGTATGCAAAGCACACTGTGAAAATGACATTAAACTCCCTGAGCAGACAGATTAACTCACTTTAATTTGTTAAATTCCCTGCTGTGCCATTTTCTTCTTCCCATTAAATTTACATATTTCCTTTTCCACTTCTCCCCATCTCCTTTTTGTTTTTAGTTTTTAAATTTTGACACTTTGTCTGCCCAGGTTATCGTATCCGTTTGGGCTCCAGCACAGACAAAAAAGACACTGGTCGTCTTCACGTGGACTTTGCCCAGGCCAGAGACGACCTCTATGAGTGGGAGTGTCGCCAGCGAATGTTGGCCAGAGAGGAGAGGCACCGGCGCAAGATGGAGGAAGATCGCCTCCGGCCGCCCTCTCCTCCTCCCATCGTCCACTACTCTGAGCACGAGTGCAGCCAGCTGGGAGACAAGATCAAAGGTTGGTGGACATGGCAAAGCATAAAACGTACAGTATACTGTATGCATGATATATTAGCACAAACAAGAAGGAAATGAAGTAAAACCTTGACACATGGAAGTAAAGTATTTTGTTTAACCATCCTAAGGGCGTTTACAAATACAGCTCGAATTCCAAGTGTCACATTGTTAATGAGCAAACTCGAGTGAAAATTGAACCACTGGTGGCACTATTGCAATTCATGCAAACCCCAGACTAGCAAGGTAGGGGATAGGGGGAGAGGATCAGTTGTGTGTGTGTGTGTGTGTGTGTCTGTGCCTCCCCATGTGTATGTGTATGTATGCTTGCATGTGGATGTGTATTTGTGCTTGCAGTGGGCACCCACTGACATTACAGGAACAGTCCTACAGCTGGTAAAACTGACAAAGCAGTTCTGTGATGTTGTAACAAATTCAGGGAAATGTCTTTCAAAAGACATTATACAAACGGTGTAAAATATTGTAACACAGTATATCAGTTTGCTCTCCGCTCAGCACATTCGCCTCTTTCTTATCTTGTCCTTTCTGCTCTACTCTCTTCTCTGTCCTCTGTTCCTCTCTGCTCATCGTGTTCATTTTCTCTCCTCTGCTCTACTTCCCATCTCTTCTCAGCATTCTGTTGAGTTTCTGGCTGAATAAACTTGTGTCACTAATGAGCAATGACACTTCCAGGTCTCAGTCACAGTTGCCCGATAACAAAATGGCTGTGACTTTCTGCCTCTCTACCATCTGCGTGTGTCTTTTTCAGCTTTTCCTTCCCTGGCCCTGGTGTAAAGATCTCTAACACAGTGTCGTTTTAGCCAAGTTTCTGTTTCTGATCACTGTGGGCTGCTGTTGTGAAACACATATCCTGGCTATTTGCTGTCGATTCAGGTTTACTTATTGGCTGGACCGCAATGGCGGGACCATCCCTGAACACGCGACGGTCTGTCACTGACTGAGGGATGAAGTTACACTATTGGTCAGCCGATTGCCGCATGACTGAGTGATGACATTACACCATTGGTCCGCCAGCTGACTGTTTGGGTTTCCCTATTGGCAATTGCTCTTTCAAAATGAGTAGTGCCTTTGTCGCTACATTTACCAACTTTAAACAGCCCTTTAGCGACTTTTTTTTCACAAAAGCACCTAGCGACAAATCTACCGACTTTTTGGAAAAACCTTAGCTACTTTTCCGTAGAAGAGAGTCGCCAGTATTGCCCCGCGAGCGCGTGGTCGGGCTTTCCCTTCACAGTCACACCTCTCTATGTATGTGATTCAACTGACCGCACGGCAGCTGATGTAGACATGAATGGGCTGTCAGCACTTTTTCTCTGCGTGATCATTTTACAAGTAAATGTAGCCGAAATCACAGCACAGCTGTTGTCTTTAACATGCGTACGGTGATTTTGTCAGACGACGTCACGGTTATAAAATCAGGATTTAAGCAGTGCAGAGCAGCAGCTTGGAAATGGCTTGGAAGTGACTGCTGGTTAACATGTGGTCTTTATGGGCTGTATTTCAGTCACTATTTCATACTTGTTCCGTTGTCTGACAACAGAAACAGAAAAACATGTAAATGAGAACAGCTTCATTGGGAATTTGTCTGTATTAAAATACTGCACATTTTGCACATGGCCCATACACAGTCCAGCCATGTACTACGTTTTGACCTAGTCTTGTTTCCTGAATCTTCCACCCAGAGGGAACAAGGGCTTTAACTTTTTTCAGTGCCATTTATATTCCTGGACTCCAAACCCAGTTCCTCCTTTTGATGAGAAGAAGCTCACAGAGGAACTTTTTACCCAGACCACCTCTAAATAGGTTTCATCCCCTCTTTTTTACTTCTTTCTTAATGTCCCTCAGGTGTCTTTAAAGTCCATAATGTTTTTTTTTATATATATATTTATAGTTCTCATTTTTCCTTTTCATCCAGCTTCACAGCTGTCTCTTTGTTCCCTAGTCCTCTTCAGTTTTAGTTTACATTGTTTTGGTGTCCCTTTGTTCACATTAACCCTAACTTTACTATTTCCACTTTCCTCTCAATCAGACAAGAAAATGTTACATGCTATTATATTTATTTAAAGTTATGTGTATTTTGCTGTTCATTATATGAAACAACTGTTATCTACCAGAAAGCAAGGAATAATTTACATCATCATGGAATATGACTGAAATGCTCACTTTTATAAGGTTTTGTAATTGTTTTCAGCCATGCACCAGTTGCTTGCAACACCTTATGTGTCCTGGGGCTGTAGTGGAAAGATTCCTTTTATTTTCCTCTATCAAGTCTGACTCTTGCCTTTCTCTATCTGCTCCCCTCTTGGCCAGACGATGGCAAGTTTCCCGAAGCAGTGCGTGTGCTCCTGACCTGGCTGGAACGAGGTGAGGTCAACCGCAGGAACGCCAACAACTTCTACTCCATGATCCAGTCTTCCAACAGCCACATCCGCCGGCTGATGGGCGAGAAGAGTCAGCACGAGAAGGAGATGGAAGAGGCCAAAGACAAGTTCAAGACCGCTCTGGCCGGCATACTGGCTCAGTGTGAGTCTTGCGTCCTCGATCACACACACTATAGACTTGGATGTATAATGCAATATATCCTATAGATACTGTAAATATTCTTTAAATGAGATCAAAGATTAGTTCAGGATCACACTGGGAGAGTAACTAATTTAAAGTTTGCCACTAGCATACTCCTTGTCTTGCACATATGTGCACGAGGAGACTAATAATGAGTGGCTTGGCTAAGTTTCTGGTTCAGTGTAATTTTCCCTATTTCGGGATAATGCACACCACATTAACATATTATAGGTTACAGTGCATTGTACAGCTTGGCAAAGGCAAAACTGTGCCTGGTGTATTAAAATCCTCCAAAAAAGTAAGTATAATATTCTTCACAGATGCCCATTAACTCCCACAAGATGCACAGAGCATGGGTGTATAGTATTGTAAATACCAATACACACTGTGGATAAAGGTTTTTTAGATCAATAGCCTCATAGAAGCCATCTTGTGTGGTGATGATGACTCGAAGGTAAGTTTAATTTGTTTCCTAATGTTGGTATCCTTGATATCACTAAGCCACTAGGGATTCAGTGGCGTCCTGCTCCTTTTTCATCGCTTCCAAGACACAAAATATCTTAAAAATCAGAGGAATAAAAATACTGGTATTGTTGTTAACATTCATGGATGAAGAGAAGACTGGAGGTGAATATTATTCAGTTTGCCGTCAGATTAAATTAGTAAGTAGTCCCAACACATTCATTGCATGAACACAGCAGAGGCCAAACATCACAGTAAATGCATGCTTAGCTAGTTTAAAATGGATAAAAGGCCAAAGGCAAATTAAACTGCTCTTATTCATGGTTTACACAACTTGCATGTTAATAGAATGTACAGTGCATACAGAAAGTATTCAGACCCCTTTACTTTTTTCATATTTTGTTATGTTGCAGCCTTATGCTAAAATCGTTTAAATTCATTTTTTTACCTCATCATTCTACACTTAATACCCTATAGTGACAAAGCAAAAACAGAATTTTAGAAAGGTTTGCAAATTTATTTAAAAGAGAAAACTGAAATGAAATAACTATTCAGACTCTTTGCTATGAACAATGGATCTCTGGCTGAGCCCCAGAGATCCTGTGCAGAGATGAGAGAAACTTCCAGAGGGACAGCCATCACTGCAAGACTCGACCAATCTGGGGTTTATGGAAGAGTTGCCAAACGGAAGCCTCACTTCAGTGAAACACACATGAAAGCCCAATGGAGTTTGTAAAAAAGCACCTAAAAGACTCTCACACTGTGAGAAACAAGCTTCTGTGGTCTGATGAAACCAAGATTTAACTGTTTAGCCTCAATTCTTATCCTCATGTGTGGAGGAAACCAGGCACCGCTGATCACCTGCCCAATACCATCCCAGCAGTGAAGCATGGTGGTGGCAGCATCATGCTGTTGGGGGTGTTTTTCAGTGGCAGGGACAGGGAGAATATCAGCATTGAGGGAAAGCTGTGAACAGAGCAAAGTACAAAGATATCCTTAATAAAAAGCCTGGTCCAGAGCGCTCAGGAGATCAGACTGGGAAAAAAGGTTCACCTTCCAAAATGACAGTGACCCTAAGCACACAGACGAGACAACATAGGAGTGGCTAAGGGACGACTCTGTGAGGGGAAAAAATGAATTTTAACGATTTTAGAATAAGGCTGCAACATTAAAAAAAATGAAAAATATGAAGGGGTCTGAATACTTTCTGAATTCACTGTAAACATTCTTGAACACAAACTTAAAATCACATCTGTTTTTTGTTTTGTTTATTGTTTATTAAGAAAATATTACATGTAGAAGACATAGAGGGTGTATGTGAGTGTGTGTTTTTTTTTTTTTTTTTTTGTATAAGCCACAGAGAGAGAGGCATAGTTGTTTTATTAGCCATCCTGTCTTGAATTAGCCATCCTTCATCATTTCAGCCTGTACAAACACATTCATATTCACTTTGCCTTCCTCTTGGTGCATTGCTGGTCATATTAATGATAACATAGAGAATGGCCTCCTGTGAGGAGGTTTTACAAATTTCACCTGGGAACAACTCTCCGCCTAAACAAAATAAATTCAGCCTGTCTGGTCTTCTAGTTGTCTGTCCGATGGAATATGTCACCTTAAAGGGTAAGTTCACCCAAGTCACAGAAGACATTTTCTTACTTAATCCTTAGTGGTGTCCAATCAAGTTTTCATTTTATGTGCCCAGGTTTTGAGATATTGGTGTATCAATCTTCATCTTCTATCAAAACCTCAAAAGTTGTTCAACAGTGTCCCTTTTACTCAGGTTAATCCATAGACCTCTCTGAGGACTTTCTATTTGAACTACTTGCTACCATATTGAAAAGAAGTAGAATACAAAAATATTTTAACATACCACATGCATATAATATACTTGCATATAAGCTGACAGCCCTGAAAGTGTGTCTGTACCATTCCTCTCTTCTCCGCCTTCACCATCGATGTGCTCTATCAAATTACAGGGTGCAGTGAAAATGCTATTGATCCCGGTAGTGTTCTCTCTCTCACTGCTCAGCCAACACACACAGACACTTAGCTGGTGGTCTTATTGACTCCCCCCGTGTACATTAGGACCACTAGGATATACAGACCACCCATACAGTCCTCCGTGACCACACACATGACAACATATAGATAATTGAGAGGGGAATTAATGCGTTGATACACTGCAGCTAAGATAGGCAAAATATGTAGACCCGGAGCAGCTGTCATGATAAATATCACATGTAGGACCAGTGGAGACCTCAGACTTAAAGAGCTGATCCTAATAAGACACTTAGACAAGAAAAAAAAAGCTCACACTCCCCTGTCATTCTCTTGCTGTACTGGAGCTTTAACTTTCAAGGCTTGAAGCTTACTGTAATTCATTTTTAAAAGAAGAGAGAAATCTGCATAGGGAAAGTAAATCAGGAATACTGTGCTACTTCAACAAGGTGTTCCCTGGGCAAGGTTCTGTCACGGCCCACTGCTGTAGTGGAGCAGCACAGTGGTCAAGTTGTCAAAGCGGTAAACTTGAAATAGGTTATTTTTGACAGCAGCCAACTGCTTAGCAAAATTTCCCTTGTTTAACAGATGTTTAACAAGATAAACTCTACAGCCATACTAACAGCTCTGTGAGCCTGTACCTAGACACAGCAGGTTTTATTCAACATGCTGATGTTTAGCAGGTATAATATTTATCACTTTCACGCTATATGTTTAGCATGCTAGCATGCCAATACTTGCTACACTAAATACAGCTAAAGCCATATAGTATGAGAATGTCAATAGTTTTGCAGATATTTGGTTGTACAACAAAGTATTGGACAAATTAAACTTGATCTTGATCAACTTTGCTGATCTTGGGCTCAACAAAGTTATGACAATTCATCCTTATAGGGACATGATTATGTGTACCAAATTTCAGGGCAATCTATTCTAGTAGTTGTCAAGACTCTCAAAACCAAAAATGGTCAACATTATGACGGCACTACAGTATAAGTCAGAGGATCATCATAGTTATTAGGATTCATCCTCAGGGCACCAAGGATATCTGTACCAGTCTGAAGTCTGAACCAATATGGTGGACAGACCAGCATTGCCATGCCTACTGTGGAGCCACACCACTAGCCTGGCTAATCAAAATCAAGTCAGTAGTGGCAGAGCTACTGTTAAACCGCATTATTCTGTATGAACTAGTGTATCATATAGCATTTAAGAATGTTGGAAGAATGTATGAATTATTGATGTTAAGTTTTGTGAGTGGGAACTATCTAACCAACTATCCAAAAGATGATGCACTGGCATCAGTTGGTAAGTAGATCTGACACTTGCACGCACATATATAAACACATATAAAAACACACAAACACACACACACACACACACACACATTCTTTACATCCATAGCTGACTCCACTTTCTCACTCCTCTGCTCCTTCCCACCTGCCCTGTCTTTCTCTCTCTCTCTGTCTCTGGATGGTCTCTGGTCCTTCCCTGCATCCTGCCACAGTTGAACAGATTGTGTCTGTATTCCAAGCTGCTTCCAAACAAAAGGCATGGGACCATTTCTCCAAAGCTCAGCGCAAGAACCTGGACATGTGGCACAAACAAGCAGAGGTTGGTAAACTTTGATTTAATTCTGTCGTTCACATGATTTATGGAAAATTAGACTTTATTCTATTTTTTTTACACCTGTCTTATTGTAAAGTTCTTTATTTTTCTATTAATAGTTATAATAGTAATAGTTAGAATGCTCATATTAGGGCTACATTATGAAAATCAGAGTGAAACAATACAAGAAAAAATAGGGGAAATCAGAAGTGAAAAGCGCAGACTCCTTGTTACAGTAAGTACTTTGAATGAAGTCAGAATACAGAACAGGTGCCTGCTCACTCCAGCCAGTGTAAGATCCAGACACTCCCAGATCCAAACCCCTTCCTCCTCCTCCCCTCCTCCACCACTGCCCTCCCTCGTGAAGGGATACAAGATGCTGGGTGAGTTTTCCATCTCAAAGGGTGTCCAGGTGTCACAGGTAAATCTGTACAAGCCTTCTCCCCCTGCAAAAGCAAATTCGAAGTTTTTTTTTTGTTTTTTTTAAAGTGGATAATTAAGGGGAACATCTTGAGACATAAACGCGTATTCATTTTCAAATATAACAACATTTTTGTCACCCACTATCTGGTCACCATTTCCCATTTCTTCTCTCCGCCAAATGGAGAATTAATTAGCATGATGATAGGTTGTATGTAATGGAGGGCCTGGAGTTTCTGTGAAGATTGTCAGTCATCTAGGTCATGGTATTGTGCTATACGAAGGCAACTTGACTTGTTTGAGGTTCTTGCGGACGTTTCAGCTCCCATCGTAAAGGCTTTGTTAGTCATAAACTGAAGAAGCCTTTCAAACAAGTCCAGTTGCCTCCGTATAGATCTTAAAAAGAGGGTCTGGAGTGTGTTGCAGTCCGGGGTCTAATGGACCTCATATGATCATATCTGATTGGTAAGTTGCTTTGAACCTCAATATGAAAAACAACAATATAGGGTGTACTTTTGAGTCTAATTCAGACATGCACACGCATAATAATAACAGGATCTCACACAGCAGAAGAGCCAATCAACTTGTACAAAAACTTCTCTTTAAAAGGTAGGTTGCAAAGAAAATTTGTTTCTCTAATGTTCAGATATGCAGCAGAATCATGAAAATAGTCAAATAATCTGAAATTTAACCATTCTGTAACAGCAACTGTTTGTTAGAATTTAACATGCTTGTAATAGATTGTGTGGAGGTCTCTGAACACACACTTGATTAGTAAGTAGAAAGCTGAAGGATGCATGTTTATATGCAAATACTTGAGTACATGCCTGGTTGTGTGACATCAGACCAATTTTGTATTGCTGTCTTCCCTGGCTTGGACCTTAAGGGTCTCTCAGGGATCTATTCATCGGACAATGGCTGTCTTCTATACATACACTTTGGCAGGAAGTATTAAAAATCTATTACGGGGATGGCAGAGCTTTTTCATCGGGCCCCAGCGATCTGTCCATTCTTTCCCAGACTTCCTTTGTAGAGTTTCTGTATAGACAGTGCATACACCAAGGAGTACAGCATGACCATAGATGCAAGAGAAGAAACCACTGTGGATGGACACTCCACTGCTGAATATGTCCTCATTCAGAAAACATTGTTATGAAAAAATCCTTTAAATGACGTCATGGTTCAAACATTCTTTGTATTTTTTTATTTTCTGGCTGGATTACACTCTACAATACCTGTGAGAATAGACTTTGCCGTTCAAAGTGAAACCACATAGATTATGTGTGTGTGTGTGTTTGCGTGTTTTTCTCAGAGTGAGAAGCGAGCCAGACATATGTAAGTTATTTGGATCCAAGCTCTTGGTTCAGCAGTGCCCCGAACTGGGTCTTTATTTCTCTGCAATTGTCTGTTCGGGTTTAAGTACGTTTATGCACTTTGGAGAGTTAGCCCAGAATCAGACCACTGAATAGTCTGTGTGTGATAGGTGAGGTCACACTCAACTGGTAAAAAATGTATTCCTCCTAAAAGTAATTAAAATAAAGAATAATAAATGACTACTAGTATTTGAAAGGGGTCATTCATTGCGATGAACCCAAAGATGATTATCACCTGACCGTTCCCCTCCGCTCTACAGTGCTCAGGGGCGTTCAGCTCGTTGTTTTAGTTTTGCAGTTGTTTATGGCCTACAATTTCACTGTGTGATTCACTCTTACTTCTCTCATTTGCTCAGCATTGTTTTCCAATAGCAGTAGGCAGCCTTTTTTTTTTTTTTTTTTAGCAAAAGCCAGGTTTAATTTAGACCTAATATAAGTTACTCACAGATTTAACATTAATAAGTGACAGCTGATAGGATGAAAGCAATGCTCAGCACCGGCTAAAACTGAGAGGCTACTAACTGAATGTTTTCTACACAGCTTTGCCAATTACTATTAGTGTCAGAGCTTAGTGAAACTGTGCATTTTTCCAAGCTCAGCATCTGAACTGAGAGCCACTCACCACTGCTCCCAAAATATATTTCACGTTCACACACGCTAATTGTCACTGGCTTACGCCGCAGGGTGTTGCACTGTAGAGCCCGGCGTTCATCAGCATTATTTTAACCAATACTGATCCATTAAAATATTCCCAGATCTACGAATTTCACATTCATCATATAGACATGCCTTAGGGGCTGTAGTGTATAGGACTGGCAGCCACTGGCCAGTGAAAAGAACATAGGTAAATAAGTACAGTTGCTCAGAGGTGGTTTATCATCAAATAGGCAGCCTGTTTCACTCTCAGTCATATTGTATATTCAGTATGATTCTCTGGCCTGGAGGTGATATATGGATGAACAAGCCACAGTGCTGAGTAGCTGCAGCTCCCAGGGAGATTCGAATAACAGCTGCCTCCCTCTATCAGTGTTTTTACGTGGTGTGTGTGCTTGTGTATGAGCAGTTGGTGTGTGTGTGTCTGTGTGTTTGCGTGTGTCTGCGCGTGCGCACACCACGTACACTCTTTGCTCCACACACACCAGATGGTTGTGTGTCTGCATGTGCTTCTGTGTATAGAGTACCTGTTTGACCTCTGCCATGGGCTCAGGCTGATAATGTCAGCTGACAGATGGTTGTAAGTTTATTTACTCTTGGGCATCTTTTTGCTCCTTTTAGCTTTTTAGGAGTATTTTTCAGCTTGTTGTGAATATTTCATTCATTTCACTCTATCCACTGGTTTTGTTTCTACATATATACATGTGTGTTTCAGTGTGTACTTGTTTAAATTGTTGAGTACGAACATTTTATCTGTTCAACTTGTGATCTTTAACATTTTAAATCTGACGTGATGACCAGATATCCTTGTTTATAAAGTTGTGTGTAACATGCATAAATCATGGGGGGCAGTAGACTTAAGCAAGGCTGTGATAGGTTACTAAAGGTCAGTTAAGTGTTACTTTTTGTGCAAAACCAGTATATTAAAGTACAAATTTCCTATTTAATCATTTAAACAAGGGAATTACCCTCATAGCATAAACCACTTTAAATCTAAATACTTTGAATAAGCAAATTTGAAGTTGCAGGAGAGACATGCATCCTGAAAAGATGATATTGACTCTTTACCAGTCCTGTTTCGCTTTCTCTGGAGTCTACAGAATCTTATTGCATAAGCTATGTTAGCTGTGATAAAGGTTCGACACTATATATAAAAGTGTTGTCAAATGATGGGATAATGGAAAGCCAAATCTTAGGCATCGACATGTCAAGGCATGAGGTCATAAATACCTGAGAACTATTTTTAAAAGATTAGAGACTAATAAAACACACAAAAATCAATTTATCTCAATTTATCACTCCAGTGTTTTTTTTGTTGTTGTTGTCGTCGTTGTTGTTGTTTTCTCCACATTTTTCCCACTTCCATAATCCACCCATGTTTACATTCATGTCTGATCCCGATCTCAGTGTTGGTGGTCTACTTACATTGTGTGGACATGTTTTTTGTGACCTTCGACCCACTGAAAGAAGTATCAATGTGTGTCTCTTCACAGCACAGCATAGTTGGCTGTGCTCTCTACTCTCCTGCTCCATTAGCATTAGATCTTTTGCTGGTAAAGGAGACACTGTGTACCGTTGTAGCTCAAACATCTACTCACAACAGGGGAATGAAAGCTGAATGGTATTTAAAAATCCATGCAAGCACAGCTTCTAATAGACATTATGCCCATGGTTTTGCGTAATGTGTGTAAACTTATCACAAGGATTTTGTTTGTTTGTTTTGCATTTCTCTTGAGGCATGCCTGGAAGGTTCGGTTTCATTTACAGCCAGTCCAATTCAGTGGGTTGACCTTAATTTTTAAACCATTTAGAAACCTGCTTCTGGTTACTTGTCTCCAGACAGATGTGGTCATTAGTGAGTCTGACTGGGAGGCTGAAATGAAACAGAGAAGGTTGGTATTTTACACCCATTGCTGGTGTTTCCAGACATGCACCCGATTACAATAAAACATGGGCATAAAAAACCAGCAGTAGACTTGATGTGCCCACATGTCATCCTTTGTACTCGTGAATCAGTCATTTCTAAGTTATGGTGCGTTGAAATGTTTGACAGGAGGTGTGGTTGTCAGTGTCATATACTGTACTTAGCCACATTAATGTGCCGTTTCCCCAAGTAACAAGAACACTGAAATACAAAGCTGTGTGGACTGACTATGCCCTGCTGGTGTGTCAGAGGAATTGATCCCCAGTTCTGAGACCATCCTTTTCATCTTTATTCATCTACCCATCTTTGTTCTTTACTGATCTGTTTTAAGTGTTCCTTACAGCTTAATGCTTAAAATTCACAGTGAAATCAAAGAGGTGCATCACTAATATTCATACTCCTACTGGCACCTGCTAAAATGTGTGTCACCCATGAGTTTTTTGCAGTTCTGACCTGCCCCTCTTTTCCTTTTTTTTTTTTTTTTTTAGGAGATTAGAAACATGCACAACGAGCAGCTGATGGGCATCAGGCGAGAGGAGGAGATGGAGATGTCTGATGATGACATGGAAGATGCCCCCGACAGCAAGGACTCTGAGGACTCAGGTATACATACTGCATGCATTCACAGTTCAGAACTTCTGTCAAGATGACAGGCCATACACTGATCAAGATCTCCAGAGGATGAACACAGACTTCTAAATAACTGAAGGAGACAGCTGCGTTTGACTGAAATGACAGTAATCAACCCTCAAGCATCTGACAACTATCTGACAGCTCCACATGAATAAAAAAACACATTCAAAGTACATCTAGATGCTGTCATCACACACACTTTACTGGGTTGATGTTGAACATAGCTGCTAAATGACATCCACCCAAGTCCACCCTTGTGAGTGGACCCAACAACTCAGACTGCGTGTGTGTGTGTGTGTGTGTGTGTGTGTGTGTGTGTGTGTATGTTTGTGTGTGTGTGTGTGTGTATGTGTGTGTGTCTGAGAGAGATGCTGTCCACGCCTGCCAGCTGACATCTAATTTCCGTTTGGGATACCGCTGAAGTGCCATAATCTTGTGTTTTTCTCTCGGAGGGCTCTCTTTGCGTTTGCTGAAGCAACGAAAACGAACGGTGCTGCTAATCTCTGAACCCCGTTACAATAGACCATAAATCTAGAGTAGCCACCAGGGCAGCTTGCTACAACCATCACCACCACATGTAATGTCGTCTCTCATCTTGTGATTTGTGCCTCACTGCATGTTGGTATGCTCTTTTCACGCACTTTTTCTTCTTGCCTTTTAATCATTCTGATCTCTGCCATTTGCTAATATGAGAGCTTCTCTAATCAGCATGTAAATGTATGTAAATGCAGTTGTGAGCTCAGCCCCCTCCTCTCTTGCCGCCTCACTATTTAGCTATCAGACATTAGCATTGCTGACAAAGATCCGTCATTTCACTCGATGCTGCAGCATTGGCTGAGGTGACAGGTGTTAATGTGACACTTCTTGGTATTTGTGTTAACAGGCTGACTTCTACACGCCCTTTATTCACTAACCTTCAAGCAAAGGGGCATGTTTACGCGTCAACCAGCCCTGCTGAAAACACCTGTGTTATGACTGCAGCCTCTTAAAAAGTGAATGCTCTGCGTCTGACTCATGTACAGAATATAAAGCAAAAGAACTGCTCGTGCGCGTGACTGTATGCCTGAAGGTGTGTGTGTACATGCACACCCATGGATATCTGCAGGTCGATAGTGCTGCCTGTTATGTAACACAAGGGAAATTGCTCAGAATCTGGCCAAGCGGTTGACATCTCCTCACACCAAGTTGATGAGGCTCTCAGATCAATACTCTTCTCACCTCAAACCTTCATTTTGCTGGGAGAAAAAGTACACACAACAACGGCATGGACACACACAAACACACACGCGCACACACACACACACACACGCACACACACACACACCCAGCAGGAGTTCATTAACACTGCCAATGGTCCCTCATGATAGACTGCAGGCAGCACTCATGAACACCCACACAAAACCAAACCAGACACGCTTTCATGCACATGCGTGCACGCGCGCACACACACACGTGCACACACACGCGCGCACACACGCACACACACTCACACACACTCACACTCACACAGGATGGGGCTTATCTCCCCAGTCCAGTCAGTGTATTGCACTTTCCCTCAAGGTCCACTGGGTGAGAGCCGAGCTGATAATACTGGACATCTCTGGAGCTGAGCAGGTCTCATATAATAATAACTCCCACTGTCTCCTCTCTTTGCTCAATAGGTCAAGTCAAATGTGCAGTGAAGAGCTCTTGGATAAAATTCTCTGGGATCATCACATTCTCAGTAGTCTGTGTTAACATACTGTAGGTTTTTGATTATCTGATGTGGAGAGAATATCCAAATGACAATTTCCTGATAGCATGACAACACTGTACCCATTAGGCTTTGGATAATTTTGTGTTAGATAGAGGCAATAGCAAATTTGCCGATGTAGAGCATTGACTTTCAAATTTCAGATTTTTCTTTAAGAGATATTCTCCGTGTTACTTACCACAGAAAGACGGGACTCTTCCAGATGATGTAACAGTCATATAGGTTTATATTATGACCACCAGTTTTATTAATTTCAACTTTGTGTCAGAGAACGGCACGGTGGACCGCTCTCTAACTGCCAACCACTGTTGGTTTGTAGAAGAGGTCAGAGTCATGATCAGAGTGGCATCAAATTCAGAGCGCGTCGTTCACATTGTTGAATGTGTTAACAAAACACAGTGCCGTAGTTGCTGAAATAATTGATTTAAGATCCAGATTGTGTATTCAGTTTTCTCAAAAGCATTTTCTGTAGTCTTTAACGGGACACGGCCTGGTACTAGGTTAATTGATAGATACAAGATCTTGTCCTGTAATACTCTGTCCCATAGGAGCAGGCCGAGATATTTTTATCAGCAGAAATCTATCAGGGGGACAACTGAAATGACATGGTTATAGATAAAAAAGACCACATTATATGCAGTTCTCTGTACTTTATGTATAAATCTCTAGGTGTATCCCAAGCAGAAGCCTTAAAGGAGGAGAACGACTCGCTGCGCTGCCAGCTGGACGCCTACAGGAACGAGGTGGAGCTGCTCAAACAGGAACAGGGCAAGAACCAACCAATCAGGAGCGAGGAGGACAACACTCACTCACAGCAGCTCAGCTTCCTGCAGCAGGCTCTGCAAGGCATGCAGAAGGTAGTACTTATTATATAAATGCACACACTCAGAAGCATATAGAAACGTCTTTCCATTCTTCTGTCCAACAATAAGTTTCATTTTCTATGCTTTCTGTTATGCACCAGGTTGTTTTCAAGAACAGAGTACCTGAGGTTAACCCATTGAGTTTCCATGCACAATGTAAAAACTCAGCTCTCATTTATTCATGAAACCCGGCACTATCTGAGAACAGGCAGAAAAGTACAGCTCTCTGGAGCTGCTGTTAGACTTTTATGAAGAGCTACTAAAAATTAATATTTTTAGATTTACTCTTGTTATTGGAAAGCTTATTCGCAGTTGGAATTGGCTTTACTTGGAATTGGAGGGTTGTTTACAAGGATTCAAACAGTGCACAGATACCCCTTGGAACAAACCCAAGGTTATTAAAACTTTCAGACCATTTATTCAAAGAAAGATAATAGAAAGTATTGGATTTTTTTTTTTTTTTTTTTTTTGGAAAATGTGCCTAGAATGTCATGCACTAAGTTTGCTTCTAAACGCTGTTGGAGAGCATCTTCAGTCTCCCATTTACAAATTAAATTAATCTCAATTGTTGGTTTAGCTATTTTTGGTTTGGTTTATTGACAACATTTTTATATATTTCTAAACTACAACATATCAGATTTTTTCAGGGAGTTATATCCAATGTTTTGTCCAATGGTGTTTGCACAGTCCACCACCTTTTATAAAGACAAACTTTTCAATGTCTGACATTACGAAATCTTAAATAATCAGAAACCAAAAACCTTGAAAATTGTATCATATGAACAAACAATTAATAAAATATCAGAAGGGAAACATATCATAGACTCCCCAAAAAAAGAAATCACATAATGAAAGACAACAGTTGTATGACATAGTTCAAGATGTAAATATGCACTTTAGGTCTAATACAACAGTCCTGCAAGAAATCCTTCATGGCGGTTATAATATTAAGTTCTTAATTAAATGTTTTATACAGGTGTTTGTTCAACTTTGATCATTTTGGATCAATTTGCCCAAATTAAGACCTGGTAAAATCATGACATTGGCTTTAAAGTCAAATAAAGTTTATGGGAGCCATTATTGGGGTCCATTCACAGATCGAATAAAAAGAATAAAAGAGAAAACAATTATATTTGAACGTCTACAGTTCCATGTCAGCTGTGCAAACTACATGTGCTGATGAAAATCATGTGATCTGATCAAAAGCTTTAGAACAGCTACTAAAAGAACCTTGTGGGGGCACTGTTCTCTTAATTAATATGTTGGTTATAAGATGACCAAGCTTTCCTTGTGTAAAAGAACAGGCCAAGTAATGGTAGATACGCTTCAGCTTACCTTTTAAATACTAAAGAAGTGCTAAATTGACTCATTCTGGCAATTGTCAGGTACCCTCACTTTATTATGATGGACTCATATTTAGAAGAAAAGAATCACTTAAGGCCCTACTTTTCATTTCTGCCTGTGGAGAGTAATTACCTGTCCATCTTAGGTCTCTCATGTTTTGAGATGAACTGGAAGACAACAAAATTGGATACCTATCCTTGCCGGGGTCTACATGTTGTATCACGCAGCTGCACAAATTGCAATGAAATATTATCAGCATGTACTCGCAACCTATTTTCCTCTTTTGTGAATTATAGTGCGTGTAACAAAAAAAATACTCCATGTGTAGCAGTGAAGATGAAAATTCCTCTTTTTTTTTGCTGAAATTAACACAGCAGGAGGTGAATCTTTTCATCTGTGACTAGCAGATAACGTCAGAGGACAAATTAGCCATTAAAGCTTTCTCAACACCAGTTCTTATATAACCCAGAGCTAGGATAGAACACAAATGAGTATGAATTTTCTCATGATGTTTTACTTTCATACTTGGTGAATTACTCCTCTTGGACACATATTGTACAACAGAATTGAATAAGGTAAAGTAGAATACAACAATTGTTTTCTCTCTAGAAAATGTATAAAGAATATAAAATTCACATCAGTGTCTAATTCTTTTTTGTAACAAGTTGGAGTTGTAATTACTGGTGTAGGGATTACATGCTAAATATTAAGACAGTTGGCTAATTGTTCCTCTGCTTTCAGAGCAGTTTGACTACGAGGTTAGTATCATCCTGGTCAATTATTTCACTGTAGCAGTGGTTGCTTCCCTGGCATTCCCAGGCCATATGAGATATATAATCTCTCCAGCGTGTCCGGGGTCTACCCAAGGGAGCTGGTACGAGTCCCAGGGGTAGACCCAGAACATGCACCAGAGATCATATATCTCATCTGGCCGGGGAATGCCTCGGGATCCCCCAGGAGGAGCTGGAAAACGTTGATGCGAAGAGGGGGGTCTGGGCTGCCTTGCCTAACCTGCTGCCACCATGACACAACTTTGGATAAGTGGCAGAAAATGGATGGATGGATGGATTGATTGGTGGCTTACTGTTTTGCCCTTTTTGCAGCAACTGCTAAAAATGAGGGACGAATTAAAACAGAGGGAAGCTGAGCTGGAGAAGAGTTTGGAGGACAAACAACAGCTGAAGAACCAAGTGCAGACACTGAAGGAAGGTCTCCAGAACCTGCAAAACGCACATGCAATGCAGGTAATATGTAGTTCTTGGTCTCGAAATGACTCAGTAATTTGAACTGGTTTAGAGTGTATTTCTAAGCCCATCAGATATCCCAAAATAGCTATTTGGGTGCATCTTTAAAATATCAACACTTCAATCAGTGTTCTAGTGTTCCATTTTCCTCTCAGGGTGTTTACTGTAATTTTTTTTTTTTTTCTCGACTCTTTAATTTCAAATTTTTCCCTCTAAACAAATTTAACAGCATTCAAGTTTTATGTGTTTCAGTAAAATAATGATGATGAAAAGTTTATTACTTAACCTTATTTAGCTTTAATTAGAGACAATAATGATCACCACAGAAAAAAAATGTTCAACCAATAATCATTTGAAGGACTGTTTACCTTAATTTATATGTAAATGTTTCTTTGTCAGTTTTTCAGTGTCCTCAAAACTGTTCCACATTACTGTGAACAACCATTATACACAGTTTATTTTGACATAAACATAATCACATTAGTGTCACTTAAACTAAGAAATTACTGTTGTTTTGGCTATACTACGTCTTCAGTGGTGTAATAATTAGTTGATTAATCAAAAAATTATTGAAATTATCAGTAATTAATCAGCAACTATTTTAATGATCATCATCATTCAAACAAAAATTGAAATTGAAAATGTTACACTGGACTTTTATATATTTTTAGATATTTTTCTCTGTTTTCTCCCATTTTATAGACAGAATAATTAATTATGAAAATAATCCACAGTTTAATCAATAATGAAAATAATCATTAGTTTACTACATGGCCTGCAGCCTGTTGCAGCAGACAGTTTGATGTAAAGTCAACACCAGTCGCCTACACTGTAACGAGCTGGTTTCATGTTAAACTTAACAGTTTGGTTTAGTTGCACCATCTTTCCTTGCTTAATTACGCATTAGTTTGGTACATCATTAATGCTTCAGTGATCATTTATCATTCACTTCTGTTGCTCTTTAATGTAGTTTTTTTAATTGGGATAGCTGTATCACTCATAAATCTTGTCATAAATTATAAAAACATCCACAAAAGTGTCTTGGAAAACTACCATCACCGTGCTTTCATGTCAGAGCATGCCAGTGTCATCATAAATGTAAACAGGAAATGTGCTTCTGGTGCAAATTCCGAGGAAGTTTCCCTCAAGCTCTTCTAACATTAGGCCCTACTGTTTCTCAACGGTTCCACAATGGAAACACTTAACGGGGATAGGTTTGCAATTTTTCAGGTAGTAAAACAATAGTCAGGTACCCATATGAACACTGAAACAGCTTTATATACTGTATGGGCATGTAAGTGTTGTTTTAAGATGCACTTGAAAAAATAAGAACTTATCCTTTAATAGGGAGTGAGTCAAGCCTGTTCAGTAGAGAAGTTACATCTTAACTCTAAGTTGCGACTAACTTGCGTAATGCGACCCATTCTCCAACACGGCATTCAAACTGAGCTACTAAGCTAACTGACACTTAACTGGGGCGCCCGCAGTTAGTGGAAATTCATTCTACTGTGCAAGTCATAAACATTTTAAATACCTACAGTAACAGACATATAAATATTTGTCTCGCATCATCTTTCAATGTCTGAACTGCATGTTCTCACTGCAGCCAGATAAAAAAAAAAAAACACAGAAAACTATCCATTCATTCCCTAACTAGAAACATATTGAGCATGGTTGACTGCAGTAAAATTGTTTCCGTAGATTTTATGTGACATTGGGTTGCTGTCCATACAACTCAATCAGGTACTCTCATTCCTGAACATTTTTTCCTTTGGCACACATCAGCACTGGCATCACACAAAGCAGTCATTTAGTTTGAACTGACCAGGAGGCAGTAACTAAGAGATCACGGTGATCTCACTATGTACACAGTAGTAGTAGTGTGATCACCAGATAGCTGGATATTATCTGCAGAAGACATTGCACTAATGTAAACCAGTGGCGCTGGCTCAGAGCTGTTATAGGCCACACCATCAGTTAGAGCCACTCCTTCTACATTATACATTTATCCCAACATCACATTTGTTATTTGATTAAATGGTTTGCTTACATATGTTTTCCCCAACAAAACTCCATCTATATTGATTAGTGGCGTGTTGTATTACGAGTACACTGCTAAATACAGTGCACTACAATCTATAATCTTGTTAAACAGTTTTAAGTTTCAAGGGTCATTTTTCTCTGTTAGACGTGTCATGTTTACTAATGTTTCAGGTGTTTTCCCATATTCCCAGTATCAAGTGCCTATGTTTGTCAATGTTCCTTCAGATTCAGTATAATGAGAGGAAGGGCTGTTATTAAAATGGGCCTCAGCTCCAATCGCCTATTCAATTGCATAATAATACAAACAAGAGGCTCTAAATCCACGTGGGAAACTGCTGTATGTGTTGTCTTTTTGCTCTGAGATGTAGGAGCTGAGTGCAGGTTTCATATATAGCAGAGGTGAATTTGTAATTTGCTAACTTGTAATTTGAGATTTCTTCATGCCATCAGTTCTCCTGTACAGGTCTAATCACTGTCCCTGCTGTCACCAAGCTGTCACCACACATTACCATCGACACCGGTGCAGGTCATAGGGGATATTAACCTTTTTTATTATTATGATCAAAACATTGCATTTCTGTAAAGTTGGGGGGACTTTCGAGAGACACGTTTAAAAAATGGTTAAAATTTGTACAACCGGGATAAACTGACTTTTAGTTCCTGGTATTTGTCAAGCTCCAAAAATTATGGATCCTACAGTCTTTTTATTTTAACCTTCCAGCCAAGTAAATGTCCATGTCTTTTAACTCCACAACCCACTTTGTAATGCAGGCCTGCTGAGTAAAAATCAAGCTTGCACTACAAACTTACCAAAACAAAGTCTTAACTCCAAACTGAGGTAGGCCTGATCCCACCACCAGGATTATTTTCTCAGTAGTAGTTAAGTATTACTCCTTGTGCCAAGTAACCCGATGTTCATGTGTAAAAGTGGTAGAATGCCCCTTTAATGGGTTAATCCTTTAGTCTAAATATATCCATATATAGTCAGAAAATGGCCCAAACTACCAGTTTCAGAGTCCAAGGTCACGTCTTTAGACTGTTTATTTTGGTCAACCAACAGTCAAAAAACCCACAGGTACTCAAGTGACGACAATATAAACACATCTGACAAGCTGGAACCTGCGACTGGCCTTCTCCTTGATAAATCAGTTATCAAATTTGTTGATTATGAATTTGCTGTCAATTGTCTAACCCACTATTTCAGCAAATATATTTCCAAAACATCAGAACCCACAAGGTCTGGTTTTCTACATATTTAATAGCTGACTGTTTTGACCGTAGAGTTAATTATATCCATACGGAGTTCAGTGTCCTATTTGTTCAAATACAAATAAACAATGCTTGTATTTGTCTTTTTTTGCGCACCATGCTGTGCACCATCATGCTCCCTCATCTGTCTACATTAGCACTTAGCTTGTTTTTCTCAGTGGCTTATCCCTCATATGTATCTAATATGCCACAGCTGGAGATGTCGAAGAAGGATGACAGAGGCACCGAGGAGATCGCTAATCAAACAAGTGTAAGTGGAAAAAGGTCGAACCTTCCTCACTCCTCTCTAGACATTGTTTGTGTCCTCATTCTCTCCTCTTGTTCTTCTTCCTCCTCTGACTTTCCTCTCTAACCCTCTTCTAGAGACATGATAGATCATTACAGGCCAATCCATTCCACTGCAAGTGCATTTGTCATTGAATAAATAACCCAGACACAACTGTGCTAGGAAATAAAGGAGTCATGAAGTCAAAATGGCTTGCGTATGTGCATATGCTGACACACCCAGACACTGACACAGACTCGCAGGGTGTTATGGACAGATTAAAAAAAGACAAAGGCCACCAGGCATCCCACACAAACAGACAAGAACTCCTGTCTTTCCCCTGCCTTTTTTCTGCCACTTATCAGAGATCTGAAACAAACAGCTTGATAATTTGCTTTCCAAGTCTCTTCCCCCTCCCTCTATTTGTTCTTACACTTGTCTCTTTTGTATGTTCAGGCATGTGTGTGACATGTTTTTCATCCCTCTATTGGAATTAGAGCCGCTGACTGAATATTATCCCTCACCTCATTATCCACATCCTCATTGTCTCTCCGTATGGTGTGCGTTGGTGGTGAAACTTTCTGATGTGTTCATTCCACTTATTTGTGTTTGATTTTCTTTTTATTCTGTGCCCTGCATCATCTGAAATTTAAGCCTGTTTACCTCAAGTCAGCCACAATAAAGCCGTGGCTGGTGGCAGATTCATTCAGGGTAACTGAGCGTCTATGTGTGTGTTTGTGGGTGTGTAGGAAGCAACAGTATCAACAGCGGTGTCCTGCAGTCAGGAGAGGGAAGGTCCAACGGAGAAGAATCCACCGAGTCCCATCCACTCCGAAAGGGAAGCTCTATTAGTAGGTATGTTGACACAACTCTGGACTCTTGCACTATACATGCGTAAGTTTTAAGGGTTTCCTTTGGTTTTCTGTGTCAGTTGATTAGTAGTAATTGGATTAATCACTCATTTTGGAAATATGCACCACAAAAGCACAAAATGAAACTGAAAATTTAAAAAAAAAAAAAAAAAAAAAGGTGAAAATAAAATCATAAACACCTTTTCAAGCGTCAGTATGCATCACACACATAACGTTGCGTGACCGGTCATCTGATCATATCTGAAGGCAAAAGTGTTTAGACCTGTTCCAAAAGGTCATACTGCGATCCTAGCTGCCTCCTGGTCGCATTTGACCGCCTCACCCATCTCTCTCCAAGAGTTATTTGTGTTTTTTGTATCTTTGTAGTCACAGTGCAGTTAGTAGGACAAATGGGGATAACACTGGGCACACGCTTTCGGGCTGTCTTCCCTCAGTATTCATGGTGTTGCGCTTGCACAAAAAGTGACAGAATAAGTTGAAGATTGAAAAAGGAGCTTGAGAAAGTGGTGCAATTCCAGCACGCTTCCAAACATCTCTGCATTACTGCTTCTATTAGGCCCTGTGTTTAAATCTGGTTTATCTGGACCTTTATTATTTCAGGTTATATTGTGATTACATGGTGTGTATTCCTAAATAAATTTGTGCTATCCCATTTTATAATTGACAATTAATGCGTGGGGTCACAAAGTATTCCAGCATAGGGTTATTCATTGGTTTCTGAGGCTGCAGGCTCTGTACTTAATGGGTATTTGAAGGGGCCAAGATAATACAAAATTGAGAGTGGGGTCAGCTCATTTTTCCCCAGGGCGGTCTAGCAGGTCACCACGGCCAGATATTTTGTGGTTGCCTCAGATACAGCACAGATCAATTTTAGAGATAGAGAAATGCATACAGTATCATTAAGAAGACTCAACAAAAGCCGAACAGATTCGCAGATTTGCTCTACTTGGTGCAATTTAAGGTGAAATCTCACCTGCTCCTGTTGAGATGAGCTACAAATTTGCATGACAATGTAAAGCATAAGCTTGGGATTTCCATCTGATTCAGAAAATGTATTAATCATGGTTTCCATTTATCTCAAGTTGTAAGACTCAAAGGACGAAATTTGGTGTAAAATAATAGTAACATTTAGAGTTTCTGTTAACTTCTGAATGTGTTTAATGGTTACCTTATATCTTAAAACATTTAATGATAATGAATCTGTGTCTTGGTATGACGCCTGACTCTCACACACATCTCCTCGCTGCCTCTGTCAATCTCCAGACACATCGAACGGGTGCGTGTTGATAAAGCAGTACAGACGTTAAGGCAAATAAGGACAGACAGAAAAACCACTCCTGTGGGTGAAATTATGCAAATAAATCAACATGAAATTCTACCTGGTGTTGCATCTGAATGCACCATTAGACTCCCAGTCAGACTTTTATTCATTGTCAGTGGAGCAGCTCCAGGCTAGCACATTATTTGTGTTCTAGTATCGACTGACCTCCTGCAGGTGGAAAAAATTAAGCCTTGGACTAGTACTTTCCTCTTGAAGATATCCAGTCATTGTGCTATTCTTGCTTTAGTGTTTGCGGAAAGCTTTATGATGTTAACACTGTGTGTGTTTGTTTCAACTGTTGGTCCCTCAATGCTCTATAGGTGGTTAGTAAGCAGAGGTGGAGGATTATCGCTCTCCTGGCCCTATCCGGGAGCTGATAGCAGATGGTTTGTTTGAGCTCGGGGAGAGTATGGCTTTGATGAGAGACAACAGCATCAAAGCCGTCATTAAACACTCCCTCTAATCTGGAGCCACACTATACAAGAGGCTCTTAACAGTACCGGGACTCTGGGAGAAGCCACTCAAAGCTTATGTTACACTCAGTCAGAGGAGAGGAGAAGGAGTTAGATAAGCTGGAGTAGTGAACATCCTTTGGCAGCTTGTTAATGTTTGACAGGTGACAGAAACTGGAGGTATGTGAAATGTCTGGAGGTATGTGAAATGACTTGTTTTTTCTACTTCAGGGATCATATCAACATTCCTGCACGTTCACCCGTTTGGAGCCAGCATCGAGTACATCTGTTCCTACCTGCAGCGTTTGGACACCAAGGTAACAGAATCACTTGTATCAAAATTTCCACGGTGGAGTAGATTAGCAGAGCTGGCCTTCAGCATCACTCTAGATTACATGCATCCATACAGACACAGTGTCAGTCCCAACTCCAGGGCTGACATATGGGCTTGTTGTATGCCAGAGTCCTGCTGTGCAGTTGAGACACAGCCCCTCGACGCAAGCAATGCTCCTTAATGCTTTTCCAGCCCTTTCCATACAAATGGATTCATTATGCAGAAGAGCTCTTTAGGTGAAGCCAAAACACTTGCAAGGAATAGTTCTGTATTTTGTAAAGTGGCATTGATCTTCTCATCTAACTCAAGCAAGAAAGCAAGTGAGAGTGCAGTATATAGGTATGTGCCTGATTAGTCGACTAAACGATTAAATGTTGATATCCTCACTAGTTGGCAACAGAAATACTAATCGGTTTAACTAAATATTAATATTTTATTTATGTATAATGCCGGTTAACTGTTGCATCTAAGATTTTACGCAGCCGCCCGCCACTAGCTGGGGCTGCAGCCCCTGCAGACGGCAGCCCCCCGCTCCCCACGTTAGTGGCCAGATGTTGTAAACAAGCAAGGGACGGGTGACTTCTTGTAAAACCAGCACGGTTTGGCAGTATTTTGATCTAAAAAATGAAAATAAGTTTGTGTGTGGGCTGTGTCAGAATAAACTGGCATATAACCACTCGACCGGAGCAATGCGTGATCACATTCAGCACAAGCATGTGGACGTTAACCTGCAAAGAAAGAAGGGTGCTGGTGCTAGCACTGGTAACGTCAGCCAGACCAGGAAAAACCAATATGACATTCAGTGTTTCCCATTAATTGCCTGGACTGTGGTGGCCTGCCAGCCTAATTTGTCCCGCTACAGTTTCTGAATGAACCAAAAATGAACATAAGCTGAACAAACTGAACATGTGCTTAAGCACAGTTTTAGCAGTGATTAGGAGGTAAAGTAAGAGCCATACTACCAATAACAGAAGGCGCAGTGGCTGTCCTCAAAAAATTACACCACGCACAATTTGCTGTTTATGCAACCTTGCACTGAGAAACAGATGGGTAAGTGCCTGCGACTTGCAAAAAAGATTATCTGTGGAAGTTCATTTTTCAGTGACTCATAAAACAGTGTGAAGGACATTGCATGAAGTCAACCTCTACGGACAGCATCCAATACGAAAACTATTGCTCACAAAACAGCACAAAACTGCAAATGTTGCCAAAGAATATGAAAAGAAGTCTGTTGAATATTGGCAGCACATTCTTGGGTCAGATGAAACCAAAAAATAAATTTGTTTGGATCAGATGGGGTCCAGTATGTTTTGCGTGGACCATGGCCAGGACTACCACAGTGACTCCATAGTGCCTGCTGTAAAACATGGAGGCGGGAGTGTGTTGATAGGGGACTGCATGAGTGTAAAAAGTGTAGGGGAGATGATATTTATTGATGGCACTATGAATGCAAGCTTGTATACCCAAACACTGAATGAAAAGATGACTCTCTATCTCAAGAAGCTTGGTAGGAGAGGAATTTCCCAGCATGACAATGATCCCAAACACACTGCAAAAATCATACAAGAGTTTCTAAAGAAGAAAAAATTACAACTGGCCAAGTATGTTCCCTTGACTTGAATCCAATGGAAAACCACTGGAGTATTTTAAAGCACAAGGTAGAGCAACAAAACCCCTCCAGCAGAGAGCAGCTGAAAAGAATCATCTGTGAAGAATGGCAGAACATCTCTCCACAGAATTTTGCAAGACTAGTATCATCTATGCCCAGGAGAATCAAATCACTCATCAAAAATAAAGTCGGGCAAACAAAATATTAAAAAGATAAAAGAATGGATTCTCACTAATGAAGGGTGTACTGACTTTTGTTGCTGTTGTTCCTTAAATATGGACCTTTCAGTATAGTTTAATTAATCAAACGTTTCTGTTTTTCAAATTAATTGGCTTCTTTCTTCTTGAGCTTTGGCCAAAAACAAATAAAATTGTATTAAATGGACAGGATTCCGCTTCCATTTTGGATCCAGCTCCCAGACAGCAAAATACCCAGTTTCATGACTAATGACACAAATGAATCTCTTATCAAACCTTTTATATCTCCCCACTCTTTTTTTTTATTAGCAAAGAGCAATGAAAAACAGTTAGTTAGCAGCCTTTCTTTAGCCGACTGTTGTTAGTTTAAGTGACGGAAATCCCTGGCAACAGATTAGATCTGCAGGTAATTAGTTAATTCTAGATTTGAATTTGATAAAATGCTGTTGAATCCTCTTCCTAGACCCAAGTAAAGCAGAAAAAACATTCACAGAGAAAGACATACAACAAACATTGTCGGTTACACAAAAGCACACACTCAAACAGCATTAGAAAGAATTAGACATCTTTTAAATATACCCTTGGTAAAAGTAGAACCCAAAAACCTGTAATAATGAAACTTAAACTCTGGAGACAGTTTCTCTCACTTTTCTGGCGTTAAATAGCATAGCTATTTTTCTGGCCGTATCTGGCCTGTTGTCCGGTTTCTCCGCACAATGGAACATATTAAAACTAGATGCTTCATCCTGACACTTGAAGCCAAACACCGCCCTCAATCCTCAGGAAACCTTAGCTTCCACCCTGTCCAGTGAAACACAGCTATTTAATCCCCATCTTTCTGAGGAAGCATTTAAGATGTATTATCGTTTTTCACGGCCACTTAACATGAGGCTTTCAAAATACCAACTTTCGATGTCACCTCCAAAATGTAACACCAAGATTAACACCAAAAGACATTCAGGACAAATGGTAGATGTCTCTGTTCCCTTTCCAGCCACAGTCACTGACCAAACAGAAGACACATTAAAAATCCGGGATGAAACCCTCAGACTTACGGCTCTTCTATCTTACTCATTATTTGGAAGAATTAATTTATTATCTGCAAGAACTTTGTCTCTACGTCCACAAGGTTGCCGCAAGAAATGACTGTTCTCTGTAACAACTCTTTGAATATGCTCATCACTACCCTGACTCATTCTCACAAATGCAAAGAATAGAGTGTGACTATCTTCTCTCATGCCTTTTGGGTTTTTCTGTCTAGTTGAGTTGTGTGCGTGTGTGTGTGTGCGTGTGTGTGTGTGTGTGTGTGTGTGTGTGTGTGTGTGTGTGTGTGTGTGTGTGTGAGAGAGAGAGAAAGAGAGCAAGCCTACGCCTACACGTCTGTCTGTGTGCGTCCGAGTTTGCCTGTGCAGCTGTTGTTCGCACACCAACTCTCCACTACACACATCAAGCAGCCCACAGAGTTTTGTCAATATCATTGGCTAGACTCCTCCAACAACAAGCCCAATCCTCTCTGCTTATCTAGTGGCTCCAAACACAGCTCCATTGTGTATAATGATAATGAATATCTCCATGATGGACCAGACATCAGCACAGGGCTAGAACAGTCTATTTATTAATGAAAGACAGTACGGGTTGTCTACCGCAGTTTGTACAGTGCATTTTGGCTCTGTCACACCCTAGGATTTCAATATACTGATGATCCTTAGCCCACCCGATTGGCGTGAACCCGCTTATGCTTAGTCAGGTGTCTGCTATGCTGTCACTATAAATTTACTTACACAGTGATCCTCCAATTGCGATGGAAGTGTGACTGGAGCGACTGAATGCTTTGTGAGTGTGAGTAGAGAGGAGGTGTAGAGTATATAAAAAGAATTAAATGTTGATGTACTTTATATACATATGCCATTAGGCTAAGAGCTTTATGATGATGAACAAAGATCCAACAGAGATGAAAACATTGTCTTTTTAAATTAATAGATGGTCTGTGGTGTGTAGGTGTTATTCTTTTCACTTGGCGCAGAGAGACACTCATTTTTTACCACCCATACATACAGTACACACACCTTTGAAGTTAAAAATGTTTCGCACTTTATCGTGCCTCTTCTTACCAAAGGCAAGTTACGACCAACGAGGTAATCTTAAAAAAGGAAAAGTTGCAAAGGTGACATGTTAGAGGTAGATACGACTACTTTGTGCAGATCCTTTGTAAAAGGGCAACCAATCAACAGCTTAGTAACAGTTTACAGTAGCTGAAGTTTAAGATCAGACATTCAGTTGCCCTCAGTTTTCAGTATGGAAAGTGACCCTCAGAGATTAATCTGCCAAAGTCTGATTTTACCCAATGTCCAGTGTTAGTTTAGGACACTTTGTGCAATCATATTTATATTTAAAAAATGCTTTATAAGTATAAATAGTATAAGAAAGGACGTTGACTTTGAAGAAACGAGCCTGACCATGAAGGGCTTTAAAAATCAACAGCAAAATCTGAAAATCTATATCTTAAAAATCTTTACCAGCTGTAGATGTTAATATTCTCCCTGCAAGACCAGAATAAAGCGCATTACTATTAACAACCCTGGAGGAGATAAAACATGAATGACCTTCCTTAAGTCTACCGATGAAAGACCTGATCCTGTGTCTGCTATTTCAGTGGCGTGAGCATTATATTACGGTTCTGAATCCAAAATTAAATAAAGATTTTGAGACTCGGGTTTCACATTTGCTGGTAGGCTGTCAATAGACATTAGAAAACTAACGGTGACGGTTCTGAGGCTCAGTGAAAGTTTGTTTTGTGTCTGTTAACAATATGTCTGAATGGTGGGAACATAAAGTAAATGGATAATAAAAGGGGACCCAAACCAGATCCCTGGGGTACCCCACGAGATAGACTACCCACATCATCACTAATGCCAGCAAATTTTTCTAGAAGTTGATTAAAATATTATCGTCCACTCTGTCAAAAACCAAGGAGAATTTTAATAGAATGAAGGAAGCAATCTTATAATGGATCTGTTTTAGCGATGAATATATTTATGAACTGTCGGTAATCATGGTGACACGTATGCGTGTGAGTAAGGGAGTGTGCGGGAACTTTACGCTGATGAGACAGTCAAAAGTTAATTGCGCTCTGTTGTGTTAACATCCTCTGTGTATTTTCACAATTCAATAAGTGCATTAAAAAGACATAATGGACCCATAAAAATACCCTCGGTATATTTCTGTACAAGAAGTCTCTTTTTTATCTTTTATCTACCTGTCAGGTCTAATAATAGTAGTCATTTATTTCTCTCTGAGCTCTTTGTGCCACACATGCAGACTATGAATATACACATAAGAAGCATCAAAGTGCAGACTGACCTGCCATCAGTCACTGCAATTTGATTCCCCACGTGGGTCCAGACGATGCAGGATAGCATCACCAAAACAGTCCAATCAGTGCGATACGTGTCAGTCTGTATGACTTCATGTTTACTCCTCTTGGTTCATTTGTAAAAAGTCAGTGTGCTTGTGGATGTTTTCTCTGTGTTTAACTCTTGCCTGTGTTTTTTTGTGTACTTCTGCAGATTAACCCTGGTGAGGTGGAGGCTCTTCTGTGTCGGCTCCCCTGCACCTTCAGACAGGAGCTGACCGGGGTCGGAGCAAGTCTGGAGAAACGCTGGAACTTCTGCGGCTTCCAGGGCATCAAGAGCACATAGACTCTGCTGGTGACACTTCTGGGACGTGGAAGAGACAACAGGCAGACGAGGCAACACAGAGACACTGATGAGATGTGAAGGAAACAGTATCGAGCACACAAATTTCAAAGTCTGTGGATTGTACCCTACTGTACAAGGACACAGAGGACTGAGCACAGATCTCAGATCAGGAAGGAATGTTACATGAGCATTTCAGGGACTCTGTGTAGGTGGCAGAGACGTAAAAACGCAGCATTTCCATGGTTACAGGAATGTTGACACCAAACCATGGTGACGAAGTCTTTCTCAGTGCAAAACATTTTTAGACATAAAAACTCACTGGGAGTTGAGCACCAGTTCCTACAGTCACTGGGTTATCATGTAGTCATCACCCACATGGGCAGGGTATTGTACATTCTGAGCCTACGGTTGGCTCTGTATGGTGTCAGTGTGGGCCAGGACTACAGGGCTAGCCAAGGAGGTTTATCAGGGTCTAACTGAACACTTCGAACCTCCGAACCCTCTGGCCTCTCTCTCTTCTCTTTTTGCTGTTCCTGGTTTGTAACATAGATCAAAAATTGATATATTTCTTCATTTTCTGTAAAGGCTGTTGCATAGAATCATTTGTTGTAATACACTGTAAATGCTTGGATGATATTTTTGATTATAAAAAGATGTTTGAGTATAAAAAGATGCTCGAGTTTATTTTTGTATCAGAGAGTCTGGTTGTAAACAAGTGTGCGCGTGTGTGAGTGTGTTTGTGTGTGTGTGTGTGTGTGTGTGTGTGTGTGTGCGCATGCGTGCGTGATTTTACCCATACTATCAGTCCTGAGAGAGGCACACCAACGCACTTGTACAAGTCAAGTGGTCTCCTTTCATGTTTATGCCCATTCTTGCTTGAGGGACATTATTTTTTCTGATGTCTACCTTTTTGTTCTTACAGTAGCTGCACTCGAGGCTGGTTCTAGAACCTTGAATAAGGGCATTTGTGTCTCTGAAAAGCCAATTAAGCCTGGCTAAAGGCATAGCACAGCCACGTCACACTTAGCTGGGAAACACACTTAGGGGATCATGTTAATGATGTTTAATTGGTGAGGCAGTTGGTGTGTGTGCAGTGTCTGGCATGGTACATACACAAAATGTATTTGCGTATGTTTATGTACTTCTTGCCTGGATCCATATATCTAGTGGTTATTCAACACTTTACAGAGGGGAGTTTTCTTCTCCATCTTCGCCAGATAGAGAGCTCTTGCTGCCAGGACTGGAGGTTCCTCCCAAAAGCCCAGTCAAGCGTTCTTAATGTGCCTCCACTGGGCTATTTGGCGGCGCGCTCTCTTCCCCCATTGCCCGGGGAAACAAAGGTTTATTATTACACATGATTTGCTCTCATTGGCCTCCTCCATCTCCTACAGGCATTGCATTTGAAAAATTAGCGTTCATGCACTTGTCGGCATACTAGTCCTTGTACCTGAATTAATGGTAGGGAACGAGTATGTTTTAAGCTCCTATGAGCTCCTACAAAGCTTTTCTTCCGTACACATGTATCTATTATTAACAGCAGGGGTTTCAAAGGAACGAAGGTTTCATGGATGAAAAGTAAACTTATCTGTCATGGGAGTGGAAACGTTTGCATATTAAATACAGTACGTAACCTCCACACCACTTTGTTTGTACGCTCTTGTTCAGCATGTTTAGAAAAAAGAGTGAATGCTGCTGCTGTAATGCAGTGCGTTATTTTTTTTTATATGCAGTCATAGCGATGTCTAAGAGCACAGATGAATCCTGCCTCTCTCTTCTAAGACACGTTACAGTATTTTGTTGATGACAATGTTTCTGATAGATGAGACACTGCAAATCCATACCTTTCAGCTTTTGCCTAGTTGGGTACATGAGAGATGCCGCCTGTGCAGAGCTATGCATCAGTGCACATCCTCTCCGCACTGTTAAGACTTGATCTCGGCACAGGATCCCTATTGATAAACCATAGCACAACTCACACCAGCCTCTCTTCTCTCACTCGTTAGGTTTCTCTCTTGCTCTCCGTGACATAAACAAAACTAATATGGTGCATTCTTTTCTTTCAGAAGCTGCTTTCTGTCTAGCATTCCCTCCCAACTGACTTGCCATTCCTACGCACTGCTAGACTGAAGGCACTCGCAATTTATCTCATTCACAGCTGTTTGTGTGTGAGCGGGTGTGCACGCTCAAACATGGTTGTGATTGTGCATCAGGTTCTCGGGCATCGCACAAGGAGGTAAACACAGACTAATTAAATCCACCAGCAGTCCCCGGTGAATGCCAGTCTCCATTCACTGCTGTCTTCTCATCGCTGTGACACAGTGAAGAGCCTCCTCATTAATTCAATTCAGGGTGTATGCAAGCAAAAGCTATTCAAGGGTGTAATTTACCTCACCAGCAGTGACAATGCCATAGGAAAACTTCCAACCTGTGGAGTCCCTGGGAGAGATGTTTGAGGATGACCTTGGGCATTGGCTGATGTGAATACTGAGCCTGAATGTTAAATTTAAGGGCATTTAATGTCTTTCTGGGGGGTTTTCTTAGAATGATTTCCTAAATCTATTTATGCGTAATCACATCACGTCTTAGATGGGTATAATTGGACATGAGGAAATAACCACGTTCTTCAGGGTGATATCATGATGCCCGAGATACCCTTCATTACCTTTTCTTCTCATGTTGTTTCCCGAAGGCATCCTGATCTACTTGATTATGTTTATGGCCTCCTTTGAGTGAGCAGGTGAGAGGATTTTGGCTATGCATGCACCACATGTGGTCCAAAATAAGATAAACAATCACCCCTGAAAGTGGATTAGAAAAACACAGAGGGGCTTCACGTCTACGCCTGTCCACACTGGTCATGGACCAACAGGTTTGTAGCCGAAGAGTTTGGACATTGACAAGACTGGCATCTCACAGTGCAGTGTACTGCTGTTTTGGCTGTCACCAGATAAATCACTACATATCTAAATCTTAACTAGATATATCACTGGATAAAGCTCAGAAAGCCTCTTGACGGGAGGTGGTGAGTCAACAGCTCCTCCTATTGAGCACAACAGCAGCTACACCTCACACTATAACACGAAGGGGTGATTTGCATTGACAGCCGGTGTGTGGCCATAGCGCTGGGGGACATTTTCATGCGGGGTTCTCTCGCAATAAAGGCTGCGTGGTCCTTGTTAATTTATGTATGCATGAAAGCTCCTAAAATTGACTTGATCTCCAGGGTGCTAGTGCGGCAGCAAAGAGATGCAGCATAGCTCCAGAAACCCTTGCCTGCAGGCACCTGGAGTGACATCTTAGAAACCAAAACTATGGAATATTAAAGCTAGAACTAAAGAGATTTCTATTTCTTTGAGGATTATTAGTTTGGCAGGTAGCTAATCATGTTTTGTACAATGGTTTTTGTTTACTGCATTTCGGTATGCTCAGAAAATTGCGTGTACTTTTAGCCTGAATGAATGGCAAGTGTTGGAATAATTGCTTTACACTGTGCTCTCTAGGGTGTCTGGGCACAGGACATTAAGTTGCAGATATCAGTGGAGTATGACACACAATGCATCTCATTGTTTTCTACACAATCTTTCTGTCTCTCTCTTTCTTTCCCTCTCATATACATAGATCATCAAACGAAGTGGGAAAGAGCTGAGAGCACAACAGTGAAAGCCCATAAGGTATTTGCACCCCCTAAGCAGGCTCTACCACATCAAATACCCAATCCCTGAAGGTGAGAGGAAGGGTATGGAGGTGAAATGGTAGAGGAGAAGTCTCGCTCTGTACTCCTGAAAACGTATTTGTGGCATTCTTCTAAAAATTGTTGCCATTTAATACTGTTCACAGGTAAGAAAATGTCTTTACCAAAGATCCTCCTGCGGTTAGGTCCAGCAGTGGGGAAAACAGTGGGCCTGATCAGTGTGTTTGATCTGAAATGCCATCACGGTGCAGCTCATACCAGGTTAGATGGGACGGTGAAACTTTCCTAATGAGCGATGGCCACTCTTCATGCCGCTGTGAATCAGGTGACCTTTACCAAAGATGAATTGCTGCGCACCGACAGCAATTATCTGCACAGTGGAAATTTATTTAAGAAAAGTTTATTTTTAGACATGAGAAGTGGTTTGGTTGGCACAAGTTCTTTTACATGTTCTCTAGCTAAAAACTTTGTCCTTAGACACTGAAAAGTGTTTATTACAATTGGCACCAAAGCTGGCAAAGCATCCCGCTGTGGTGTTTTCTGTTAAGTGACTGTGGGACTATCATTACGTTCTAGTAAAACTCCAAACACTGGAAGGCCTGCAGGGATGCCTGGCACCTTAGGGGGCTGGAAGTGGTGTACATGAGTACCTTGTGCTTGAGCCTAAAGGGACAGCACATTCAAGCCTGCAAAACCAGGCTCGTGTCCCTTTAAATCAATATGGGAGGTAAAAGAACTGGGCGATATGCAGAAAATCCTCTATCACAGTATACTTAATTATATATTGCGATATTAATATTTATCTATGATGTAGTACATTTTAAGGAAAATTGAGGAAAAACAGATGGGCATGTCTTTTTTTTGCCAATTTAAATACCTGAACAATCAAAGTTCTTCATTAAATTAATTCTGAAATCGTATCATACTCTAACATTATAAATCAGTCATGGTCATTGAATTACAGTGTAGCATTGGCCACAATGGCCTAATACAGCTAGAGACTAGAATTACAGCCTCGCGGTTGTATGCCTCCACCAGCCAGTCACATCCATGTCTCTCCAGACTCATGTATGTAGTGAAGACTTTGAAGGAATTTAATAAAAGGTATTATGCATTTTGTAATAACTAGCTATGAATTCTTGAGTCATGGCCAAAAAAACGTATTTTCTGAGGTTGCAGTGACATTGACCTTTGACCTTTGACCTTTGACCACCAAAATCTAATCAGTTTATCCTTGAGTCCAAGTGACCATTGTCGCCAAATTTGAAGAAATTCCCTCAAGGCGTTCGTGAGATATCGCGTCCATGAGAATGGGACGGACGGACAGACAACCCAAAAACATAATGCCTCTGGCCGCAGCTGTCGCCAACAGGGAGGCATAAAAATATAAAATATAATATAAAATATAATATCAATGATATGGAGAAATCTGTGATGGCAGACAAAATTATATGGTCACAAAGTATATATCACTGAATTTGGTTTACATATGGGCACCAGTAATGTCTGAAGAGCTCCCAAAGACAAACTTGTACTTAAACTTGCAACAGTATAAATTCATCATATTCTATGTAATTTTCACAATCATTTGCTAAGATTATTAAACCAAAAGATAGTTCTACAGATTAAACTGAAAGAGAAGTGAAGAGAGAAGTTATCAGTGGTTTGATTTTATAGTCTTAGAATCCACAGTCTGCACAGCTGAAGAGGTCGTAGTGAGTCTAAATTTACGTGGAGCCAGAATAGAAACAGCAGATCTGGCGATGGCTTTGACACGAAGAGAGGACTCTTCCCTGAGTTACGTCTTCAACTCGTGATGGATAGAGGAGAATATCTGATGAGCTCACTGGACCTAAACCTGGACCCTTAATCACACCGGGGGATGGGATTGGATCTGATAAACGCGGGAGGTGGAAGGAAGCAGGTGAACCTTATCAACACAGCACTGAAATGACAAATGAAAGCAGCTTAGAGAGGAATAGTTTTAGCCCTCACTGCCACGAGATTGAGTTTTCCAATTGTATCGAGCATCTTGACATTAAGCAAATTACTTCTAATATCTTCTCCATTAAGGGACTCATGGTTAACTACTGCATAAACAACCTCTTAGCTATTGCCTAAACAGCAGGTTACATATTGTATTAAGTCTGGATATGTGACTCATGGATGAAACGATTAATTTAGCCTACAATCATCATCTGATTGAGACGAAAAAGATTGTGGAGGATATTTACAAATTCACATCATGTTCCCCGGAGCTACAGATATTGAACAGGAGTGGAAAGGCTGTGGCTACGATAAACCAATATGTCAGGAGTTCTTAATGAAATAAGAGAAATCTACCACAGTTAATATGCAACTATACATTTAGTCATTTTGGGTAGCAAGTTCAACTAGACTCGGGTGTCAGTTTATTAGGGACACGTAGCTAAAACTAATGCAGTCTAACACAAGAGTCCTGCAATAAATCCTCCCTTCATGAAGGTTAATGTTGAGTTTTTATTGAAATATATACCTTTTTGAAGATGTAGTTTGTGGTGCTGTTGAACTGTATTGCGGTATACAGAGAGGTCTCTCTGTTATTTAGCCTACCCTCACTGATATAGATGGGGTGGACAAAATTATAGACACTTTCAACAGTACCACAAACTGCAGCCTCGAGTGATCATAAAGTTGAATCAACACCTCTCTAAAACAACTTCTGTAAAAACTGAACATTAATCTTCATGAAGGAGGATTTATTGCAGGACTGCTAATAAACTGGCAACTGAGTGTAAAGAAGTAGTGCTGTTTGCTTGTTAGGTCTATTTTAAAGCCAGAGTGGACAAATAGTTTTCTAAGAAACTTTACTAATGTCTCTTTATTATGGAAGATAATAGATTCCACCGATACGTAAACATATTGCTCTTTATCACTCACTTTAAAGTAAACACAGTAATATTTTAACATGGAAACATAATATCTTAACATGGATATTATAGGAAGGACTAGACTAGCTTCTCCGGACAGTTGGTGGGCTGTGGACTACGCCTGCACCGTAAAAAGTAGTTCTTTCAGTAGAGATTAATTGTTAGTAAATATTTACACCCACCAACTAGAGGTGTAGCTAAATGTCATGTTGCTGACTGAGAAAAGAAGAAAACTAGCTAACGTTAGCTTGCCAGTATATGCCCCTGAGGTAACGTTAATATGGAAAAGGGCAAAATCTGACCTGAAACTTAAATGAAACAAACCTTATCCCTATAACACTTGACTAAATGAGTAAGTAAAATGAGATGGGTTAACATAATCTGATGTTTCCACTCATTAAAAACATAGTTCCTAGTACGTAGGCATAAAACAAAGTAAGACTTGTATTTATCAAAGATTTAGCTATATTGTTTCTCTAAAACTGTAGTTTTGAATCATACAACCCAGTTTGAAAGCTAGCTAGTAGTTACTAATAAATTAGGAAGAACTTTACTTTAGTGGTGCAGTATCAGTTGCCATGGTGATTTACTTGATTCAAAAAGGCGCCATCTTCATGGTGTGAAATTCGAGTTAACCTAAACGCAACGAAAGCAGCCTAGCAGGGAAATGCTGGACTTGTAAGTAGGCAATTGTTTGCTAACATGTTAGAAATAGCAGTTTTATAAGGTTATAACATTAGTGCCTTCAAGTTAAATCATGTTTGATGTGTTTATGAGCTACTTGAAAGAACCCAAAGCTGTTATTAACGACTTTGTGCGAGTAAATTCTCTGAAGGTTCGAGTTATAATATACTGTAACATTATACTGATGTTTTTTTAATGTATTTTAGAGACCATAGAATCTTTTGAATTTAAAAAAAAAATGACACGAAATGTGATACAGACATTTATGATTACCAGAGGACATGTAATGTCTTTCATGAAGTTATCATCTAACTAGCTAATTTAGCACCAGCGGCAGGTTCACATCCATGTTCATTCATTTTGCAGACATCCATGTTCCCCACAGGATGAATTGAAATAACTTTAAATCCATTAAATTTTCAGCCAGTGCCATCTTGAAGTCAAATATTTCAATTTGTCAAATACATTGGTTTACGACCGGTAAAACTAATGTAATTGTTAAATTCTAATCAGCATATGTTAGCATGCTAAAGCTAAACTAAGATGTTGAACACAGACTGTACCTGCTAAAAATCATGTTTGCATTGTCATAATGCTGCTGATGTTAGCAATTAGCTCAGTGCAGCACCGTGCCTAAAAACAGCCTTACATTTGTTGCTCAAAGGAAGAAATGTCGTAACTATCATTGCACTGATACCAGCATTACATTGTAAATAACTATTCAGGTTTAAATATGCCCGAGGGAGACAACCTAACCTTGACAAAAATCTGATTGTTTGGTACAGTATATCTGTAATTGTTGCCATGTAATAATGCTCACCACATTATTGTAACCAAATAACTTTGGTTTGGTTACCTGCCGGTTTCTTTTTTGTTTTTTTTGTTCTTAGTTTTTTGTTATTGTATTTTCTATAAAATTTGAAAAAAAAACTTCAAATTAAAACGAATATTTAGGTCAAAATTGTGTTTTGATACAATATGAGTTATTCTGTGGCCTTATGGGCATTTCTACAGCACTTTTCCTATAAATCTCCTTCATACTACTATCATATAACATGGTTATTGCTTAGTTTATTCATCATTTATAATAATTACTAATAATAATTTATTTATTATCAATACATATAATATAGTTCCCAAATATGAGAAGGCTTTCTAACTGCAGTTACCCTAGATGAACCTTGAAGCAGAGTGTGTCAGTGTGATTAAAACTGCATCAGTCTTCAGTTAATGTCTTTTGATTCTTTGCTGCACAGCTTGATTAAGATCCCAAGGATATATTCTAGCAAAATCAACAGTGACAACCCCTGAGCTTCCGCTCAATGCATGACTGACCCCCTTATTAAACCTGACTGATTGTCAACTTGTGAGCTCTGTTCCCCAAGTTACTGTCAGGGATTTTGTAGTTTCTCTAGAGACGCAGAAGCATCTCGAAGAGGAAGTATAAACATCTCAAAACCGCTGAAACAAGCTGTGTACATTGTTCAGGATTTCTTCTATGAGGCAGAAAACTGAGTCATTGGACACAGTTGCTGGGACATTTCTAGTTTTCCAGATTAAGTGTGACAAAAATGTAAGTAAGTTAAAAAGCTCTTACGATAAGTAGTAATGATGCAATTGATGTGTTGATTGAAAAAATGAATCAGCATTTTAATCATGCTAAAATTGCCAAGAATTCACTGCCTTTATCTTCTCAAACATGAATATTTGATGGTGATCTCATACTCATGTGATAGAAAAAATTATATCTTTAGCCAAAACACTTTTGGTCACAAAAGTCAAGCTATTTGAATATGTCCGCTTGGGCTCTATTTTAATTTTGTTTATTGATTTTTCTTTTATTACCATTTTCTGACATTTTCTAAACAAAACAGTTCACTTATCAGCTCAGAAATCATCATTAGTGACAGCCCTAATTGTATCACTGCACTTTATTGAAGCCTTCAGTTTACTGTTTGGACTTGTCTAGCCTGTATTGAAACATGGCAACAAAAATTGTTCTCTAGTGAAGTTCCAACATTTACAATTTCAGGCCGAGAAAAAGATTCTGAATTAAATTAAACTCAACACAACGACGCCGAACACAATTAACAAGAAAATTCAATTGGGAAAAAAAGAACCCTGAATCATGGACAGACTGAATCTATTTGGATGGCAAATACTAATACTACACAGGCCTGTTGTAAGCCTCACTTATACTCCCTCAATTATACTCCCTTGTTCTTATTATACTACTTTCTAGTCTGCTTGGAGTCCGCTTGGTGCGGACCATGCACAGTTGGCGCCCTTGTAGCGTAGTGGCCGGTCACAACAAATTGGAGGGTACAAGGGCATCCGCGCATAGCCTCACACATACCCTCTGATGACGCAATTAACATCACTCAGACCCTAGCGGACCCTCGCGTACCCACAGATGCGAAAAGTATAACACTAGCCTTACAATAACGTGAGAGGTCTGCGTTGTGTCAATTTCTTGGCATACCCGAACCCTGCAACATTGACACCGCTCCCCTCTGTTGCATTATGTAAATAACAGGAAACCTGAATTCTAACAAATGCCAAGTAATTAGCATGTGCAATGTTACTGACTGATTTATGAATATTAATGGCATTTGACAACTCTGTACAAAGAAACAAACAAGCTGTGTTCTGCATTTATCTGCTGGAACATATAAGGTATCATCAAGGGAGAATGAGTTTGCTTGAGTGAGCTTTCCTTACTCTGTTAACAAATAGCTATTGGCAATGTACCTTGCATATATTTTTCGGTTAGTGGGTGTATTTGTCTTACCCCTGTGGATAATTTGGTTAAATGTAGGCAATGTAATATCGTGTGAAGATATTTCCAGTGCAGCTACACTACAGTTTAATGGAAGAAATTTTCCCAGCTGGCCATCTACAACATCAGTGGCAAATGTAGAGCTCTCAGTAACTGCTTAGGGTCTTTTTGTAGGCCTACCATTTTGCACCTATATCCAACATTGTCGGAGAGGCAAAGAAACCAGTTTATTTCAGACAGTAGCCTCCATAGGCCGTAAATAATCAAAATATCTTCCCTAAAGCAAAGTTCACATCATGGTGAGAGACCGTAATAGATCTTGTGAGAGGACTGTCCAAAGGTGAACACTGAAAAATTTCAAATGTAGCTGTAAAATCACCATGTCATAAGCTAAAGTCAACTTTGTGTAAATTTCAGGTGTCTGCAGCTTTAGATTGAGGGATCATTCCCTCCTTAGATCCACTTGTACACACATACTCCAAACACCTATTAACGACAACATAGCCCTTCTTGAATCATGTAAAACTGGTAGAAAAGAAAAAGTTGTGTGATCATACTTTGCTCCAGACTCCACTATGGCTTGGCGGTTATCATAAACGTCCCGAGAGGTCGATATCAAAGTCCAGATTCAGAGCGTAGATTACGGAAGTTCAGCAACTTTCCCAGCTCAGTAAAGGGAGATCCTGTCAGTGATTTTCTACACAATTTCATGTATTGCTTTTCTCTGTCTGTCAGCAGTGCTGAAGAGGCTGCCAGTGAGATTGCATCATTGCATAAAAGTCATGCAGATACTGCAAGAAAAGTAGAGGCACAGCCGAAAAATTGTTGAAATTCTCTTTACATTTGCTGACAGCGCAAAGACTATGGAGTGACTGCTGGATACATCTTAATTAGTCTTTGTCTCTCTTATCGAATATTAAAGTCCTATTCATGATGGTGTAAACCTCTTTGAACAAATGCCTATACCAAGCGGCATGCATTATTAACATGTAGAGTTTTCTTTAGTTTGATTTCATTAGAGACCCTGGATGAACTCCCTGTAAGATACCTTATTAGTGTACAGGTAGACATACGGTAGGACTCAGGACGATTGAAGTCCCATCAAACCCATCAGCAGGTTTGTGCATGGCAAACAGGTTTTCAACATGTATGCTCCAGGGCATATGATTTGACACAATTAGAGGTGCTCCTGAACTGCAAACATGACATTTAACATGACGTGACATTTAATTATGTTGTTCACAGTGGATTTTTCAAATCCTGAGGAAGTGTTATTTGCTATACATGTAAAATCAACAGAAGGAAATCTAAACTAAACTACAAGCTGATGATTTGAATCAGAGTTTCGGCTGCTTTTTCACTGTTTGAAGTTGGTGCATACACATGGGTAAATGTAGTTAATGTACTTCATCCTCTGCAGAGGTGGCACGGTATTCATTCCCTGTGTAGACAGTGGTCTGCACAGGTTCTCTGCTGTCACACTCAGTGATGGTTCCTCATGATAAGAGCGATCAGATATGTCTATTTCCTCTCTCAGATCAGATGGAATGGAGTCATTATTTATTTTTCTGTGTGTGTGTGTGTGTGTGTGTGTGTGTGTGTGTGTGTGTGTGTGTGTGTGTGTGTGTGTGTGTGTGTGTGTGTGTGTGTGTGTGTGTGTGTGTAAAAAAGTTGGGCCTTTCTTTACTTTTCAACAAAGTGGAATCAATCACCCAGATAATAGGCATATTTCAGCTTATCCCAGTGAAAGTAATTTGGCGCTAGAGATGGACAAAAGAAGTGAGGGGCATGTTTATTCGTATTGTTTCGCCCAATCATGATCAATCCTGCAATAGACATAAACAAGTTATCACTGCAGGTGTTAGCACACATTACACAAAACCTTCAAGTGCCACCATCAGACTACTGTTGATTGAAGACCAATTCAACTCTTTAAACGTTTTTCCAGTCTAAGAAATTCAGGGCCACAATTTGGGTAAATTAAACAATCTCTCCAGTGCCACCATTACTCCATCAAACAATCTGTCTTCCTTATATTTTATTCAGAATCTAATCATGTGATTTATGCTCCAAACCATAGCTCGGTAAAGGGGACTCAAGTTATGTGATATCAATTTAGTCAAAGTTTAAGATGTTTGCAGAAGTTAATGAATACTCAACCAACCGAAAGATTATTTGCTGTGAAAAAAATGACATTGGACAGAATTTCCTATTTTCATCAGACAGATTGAACCGTTCAGAGCCTATATATTTATCTTGATGTGATACGTAGAGCACAGGACCTATTATCCCCGGACCACAGGCTCAAATCCATAGTGAGACATCAATCCTAAATAGCTAAATATATGTCCTGAGTAGGGAATACATGCATTTATTTATGGGACACCCCAAAATTGTGCAAACACTTTGGTGTTTGTTTTTATTTAATTAGCCAAACACATATTTTATGAACTCTCTATGGCATAATGTCATTTTGATAACACATGTGATAATAATGTCGGATTACTTTTCATATTAATTGTGAAGAGAATTATAAAATCTAAGTAGTACGTAGGTGGGAACTTTGGCACCAGAGCAGATGTGCCCCGGTTGCCTCAGGGAGAAACATAGGCCCTCACCCCACATGTAATCTGGGGGACGCACCAAGTGCTTTGTGTCTTCATTGCTGCTGCACTTCACCTGTATTTTTAAGGATTTCTTTGTTATTGCTGGGGTCTATAACATTTGTATAATAATTGCTCTTGCTAAGGGAACATAATGCAAGCATTTTAAAAAGGCTTACAGGTTTCTTATAGGAGTGAGTGTATAGCTAAAACATTCCTGCAGTTCAGGAACACTTATTATTTATTGCAGACCATCTAACTGTGACCAAGTTTGCAGCAAAGACAGAGGCCCATGTCTCCACAATACTTTCTCCAAAATTGAAAAATTCCTCATTGTGTAAACAAGCCACATGTTACCTGTGAGCTGTGTACTAAACTGGGTGTACTTTTGCTTGCTGCAAAGTTCTGGCTGTATTGTTTTTCTGAGTTTGCTTTATGCTGTTGTGTGTTTATACCCAAGGCTTATAAACTGCCAGTGTTTGACTGCTTTGGCCCATTAGCAGGTCTCAGTGTAGCTGTATTTGTATAGCCAGCGGGGCTTAAGGTGTTTGTCATTTACGTGAGGACAACTTAAAGTCACTGTAAAGAGGGTTTACTATTTATTTGACAGATATTGCTTAAGTCTAACATAGTTGGGATGTTGAAACTTTTCCAGCCAGCGACAGCATTTTTATTAGCACCAGCAGAACAGCTTGATAATTGTAAGCTATCAAAACATCTGAAGCCCTGATGCCCGTCAGTGTTTCCATTTCTTTTTGTTTATGGCATTAACACTTGGAACTTATGATCAATTATTGTTTCAAAATGTGCTTCATTAGATGTAAACATAAGCACAGCGGGTGAAAAGTAAAACAGTGGGCACTGAAGGACTTGAAATATGACACAATATTCATGTACGTTATCTGACTTTTAGACTGGCATGTGCATGGATTGGTGTCATGTGCAGGTTTATACTGTATATAGTGAATGATAAATACAAACACACACTCAGTCTTTCACAAAGACCTCCATGTGATTTCCTGCAATGTTCTGAATTATACAGTAAACATCCCATTTATATAGTATACATACAGTACTTCTGTAAAAACTGAAGCCAAGGATTGCCAATGATATGAAAGATTATAAAATCAATTAATTGATAATTATAATAATAATATTAATAATGATGATAAAAGGCATATTGCACTTTCCAAACTCCAAAAACGGGAAAAACCTCACACACGCACACACGCACACACACACACACACACACACACACACACACACACACACACACACACACACACACACACACACACACACACACTTATATTCACCCCTTTTTTCTTTGCCATGTACAGTAAATAATTCTATAGTAACCATGATGCCCAGTCTGCTACAGTCTGAAACAAGTATTTGTGGAGGAAGTATTCTGAGCCTTTACTTAAGAAGAAGTACTAATACTAAATTGTAAAAATACTCCATTACAGGTAAAAGTCCGGTATTGACAGTGTTACTTAAGTAAAAGTATCTATGTATAACCAGTAAAATATACTTCACAGTCGCCCTCACAGTTACACATAAAGCAGTAGACACCTTCACAATGCTTGTTTTGTCCAACCAATGGTCCAAACCACAAAATGACTAGAAGAAAATGTAAATAATTACAAAGAAAAGCAGTAAAGGCTCACATTTGAGGAGCTGGAACCGTGAAATGTTTGACATCAACAATTAGTTGATTAGTCAAACATTTGAGTCAAACAATGAGTTAATTTATTTTCTGTCAATTCTCCTATCATTTCAGCTCTATTTGTATATACTTTGGGGTAGTTTAATCTATGATAAAGCATGGTAATTTATAAGCTCTTCATATTTTTTGTATGCAAAATTCTCAATATGCAAAGTAACTAAGGCTGTCAGATAAATGTTTTGCAGTGAAAACACCATATATTTCCCTCTGAAAATGTAGTGAGGTATATGCATGAAGTGGCATGAAAAGATTCTCAAGTTAAAGTACAAGTGACTCCAAGTTGTACTACAGTACTTAAGTAAATGTAATTGTCTAAGATTCCACCACTGGAACAAGTTATTTTGCCTAAGTATGGGTCACCACAAAACACAAAAGACTACAGCAGTGCATGTATGAGGAAAAGGCTGACAAGCGCTGACATTATTTGCATTTCATTTTTGCCGTTTGAATCGTGAATCCTGTACCGAGTCTTTAAACGGGTAAAAAAAAATTCCTGCTTCATAACACTGTTTATTGTATTGCGCTTTAGTTTCACATGAGTACTGTATATCCACAGGTGGATGCATAGCAGTACAAACAAATACACCACATAAACATGTTGAAGGACTGACTGAATTACATCCTGCTGTGACCACACAGAATCTCCAGGTCTCTACAGACACACAAACGGATTTATTTACAGACTAAGAGAAACTAATCCAGGCTCTCATTTCCAGCATTTTAGACAACTTAAATGGACTTTTTTCGGGACTCCCCCCCCAAAAAAACTCTCAGACAAGATCAGCCCGTTCAGAAAGCTGCCGCCGGGGTCTGTGGGGATCAATAAGGCTTCATCTTATCTCAACAAAGACCAAAGTGAACACACCGGCTCAGCTCTCAAGCCTCTGCGCGGGCCTCCAGTGTGTCATAGAGCCGAGTTTAAAGCACCGCTGCTGGTCTATAAATCTCAGTGGCTCAGGATCAAAATACATCTCCGACTATCTTTTACCGTGAACCCTCTTGACCTCTCAGGTCATCAGGTAGAGGGGCTGCTAACTGTGCAAACTAAACATGGAGAAATAGCATTTAGTGACTGTGTGGGAGAAAACTTCCAGAGGATCTTAGACTCGCTGTCTTTGACCGCCCGTAAATCCAGGTTAAATTTTTTTTTGAGTCGTGCTGCCTTTGAATAAAGCTCAAATACTCCTAATGAACCACCTTGCCCTCTTTTCTCGTATTTACATCTCTCTCTTCGCTTAATGTTTCTCTTTAAAGCGGTTTCAGTTTCTTTCGATTTGCGTTTTAATGTTCTTACGCCGTTCCTGTTTTTACACTGTTCTTTATGTTTATGTGCTTGATGTTAAGCACTTTAAATGAGCCCCTTGTGTATGCGGATGCGCTACACGGGTAGGCTGGCCTCGTCTTGCTTTGCCTTGCGCACCAAAGCACGCATAGTCATCTACGCATGAGCTGCGTGCATCTATGCAGTCATTGTATCTGCGGACAGAGAGCGAGAGAGAGAAAGAGAACACGGCAACTCTGTGTTTACATGATCGCCCTTCACTCGTTGAGGCGGACCAGTTAAATGCCATGTCGAAAAAGCGGGCGGCCAATCAGATCAGCCCCCCTCCCGGCGGCCCCGTCGCCGGTTGGCGGCGCCGCGGTGACGTCAGCGGGGATAGCGGGAATTCCTCACCCCGCAGGGCTCCGTGTGACGGCGGAGCCGGAGCTTCAGACGGCGCCCGCAGGAAGCGGCACGCACCGAATACACGTGAGGCGTGTCCCGCCCGTGTTTTCACCCGAGCCCCGCCGCTGGACGAGCAACTGGCCCCTGCGCGGTCGCGGAGGAGACGTCCGGGTGTTTAATGACAAAACTCAGAGAAGGGGACGCCACCATGGTCAGCCGCGTCTCCACGGGCATTTCCTGCTCTTAAACACGAGACCCGATATCCGCGCCGCCGACAAGGTGATCCGGACGAGGTCGACTTGATTGTGAGTGAGCTGTCACTGAAAACTTAAGTGAGCGAAAATCCCTGGCTATTACCGGTCATGTTACCCTGACACCACAACACTACAACACAGGCGCCGCTGGTAGCAATTGTAATAGTATAGTAAGTAGTATTATTGCTTAGGTCAACTAACCAGGCAAAATAATAGCTGCTACATTGGGGCCGGGGTCACCTAAAAAATCTAGGGGGAACAAAACATCTGTATCTTTTACAAGACGTTTGCTAATGTGAGTCAGTTTTTTGTTTATCATATCTGTGGTTAACTTTTTCTGCCCTAATTTCCAGTTTCGATTTTCCTGTGTCTTTGTCCTGTGTCAGCTTTTTTTTTTCTTCTTTTTTTCTGCTGCTCTTCTGTCCAAGACAAACGCAAACAGTGACCCTCTGTATGTTTATTTAGAACACGTCCAAACCTAACTAGCAGATTAAGTTGTTGGTCTCAGTTATCCGCTTTTTAATTTGATCTATTTGATTTAAGCGGTTCTTGGAATGCAGGCCTGTGAAGTTACTGACTGCAATGAATGACCAGCTGTACCTCCTTAAAGAAAGCGCTGTAAAGTCACGGCCATATGACGAACTTCACGTGATGTGGGCACTGAGGGCATCAGAAGGAAGCACAAGACATATGTTCATGCTTTTTCTCAACCCGCAAGCTTGGCTCCCACCACACTTTTGCATCAACAGTGACTATTTGTTACAGTATGTTCCTCAAATCCTTTTATGTGACTCTGTTGTGAGACTCTGGTCTGGGCTGTCCGTATTGAATTTCATCATCGACTGCTTCTCAGTCTGCACCCTACACGGAGTCAGGTTGACCCTGTAATCGAAGGGTTCAGTGACAATGTACGGACGTGCTGGCAGCTCAGATGTCTGTTCCCCGAGCTCCCGGGGCCATTCGCAGGTCGTCTTTAAAAAGATAAGCACTTTATTTGTATTCCAGAGAGGGGCCGAGACCTGTGAGCAAGGTGATTTCTCAAATCTATCTCCGCCTCGGAGGGTGATTCAGCAAAACACTGCTCTTCTCCAGTAGTTCTCGGGGTTAGGGGAAGATGGAAAAGGCATATTACAGTGTTTTATTCATCCATTTCCCACTGAGAGGTTAGCGAAATAATGTCAGGTTGGGAGTGTTTTTTTTCTTTTTTTGGAAAAAGATAAACTTTAGTCTACTGTGTATCACCCCATTCCAACAGATTGTTGCCATTGTATGGAGATGTCGCTCAGTTTTAAAGCCGAAATGAGCAGTGATCATTCATGATTTAGATGATCAACAGAACATTAATTGGCAACAATTGTGATAATTGAATAATTGCGTAAATAATTTTTCAAGCAAAAATGGCAAAAAAACAAACAGCGGTTCCAGCTGCTCAAATGTGTTGACTTGCTCGTCTAGTATAGCAGTAAAATTGAAGTCTTTGCGTTTTGGACCCTGGGTCGGACAAAACAAGTAATTTGAAGATCAGATCTCTGACGTAATCAAAAGCAATCAGATCTTGGAGCGCTTTCAGAAGCTAATAACAAGCCTGTTTTTCATTGTTTCTAAAAACTAGACACGTTGATCTCAGGGAGTTTTGTCTGTTGCGTCACCAGTGGGGAAATATCTTTTTAGGCTGTTATCAGGCATCTGAAATGTATTTTTGATTAATGTGGTTCTGCTGTTCTCTACCCAGAGGATCTGCCATGTTCCCTGATGCCCTCGAAGCAGCCGGGCGGGTGGAGGGCCTGCCACTGTCCTCCCCGCAACCGCTACGGGAGCTCGAGGAAGAGGAAGCAGAGGCAGCGGTGGAGAGGGGGCCAAAGAGACGAGGGCGCTACCGGCAAAGCCTACAGCTTTTAAAGCCCTTCAGGATAACTCACAAGTAAGCTAAACTTTATTTAAGTTCATGTGGTGACTCTCTGTCCGTGAGCCGTATAAAGGCATCCATAAAGACAGTTTTAGGACAAATGCTCATTTAAAGACACACATAGACACAAAAGTTCATATTTCTCGTGTTTGCTGCCTGTCTTATGAGCTGACTGTTAGACTGTAGCAGGAGGCCATGATAAGGGTGAGGAACTTATCCCCCGGCAACACACAGCACCGTGTTTGAACATGTGCTGGCTGATAAATTGCCCCCTTTTTTTTTTTCTTTTTTTTTTTGCTGCTCTCTCATATTTCTGTGAAGAATGTGAAAATTACTGTTCAAACACTGTGGGCATGATTCACCTTTTGTCGACTCTGGCTAGCAGAGGCGCCGCTTCTTTCTCAGCGGCCAATGTGGGCCTGCCGTCCCAACATAGCACCTCTGTGCGCGCCTGCACTTTTAGACATCTCACTCATTTCCACGTCTTCTTCGCTATTCCAGGCACCAGCACCCAGTCGATAACGCCGGCCTCTTCTCATTTATGACTCTGCACTGGCTCTCCCCACTGGCACTGAAGGCCTACAAGGCGTCCAGCTTGTCTATAGATGATGTGTGGGGACTGTCTTGCCACGAAGCCTCCGAAATCAACTGCCAAAGGTGAGGTAACTGTGGTGCTGCCGAGGTTTTCCCTGATGTAAGTGACCCGCGGTATTAGGAAAAAGTGTATTTGATGCTGACACTCAGGAATTCCTAGAAAAATTTAGTTGAGGTGAGACATTACATGAAAAGGATTTGTCTAAAGGTGAGGTTATATCTCATAGGAGTAATTTGTGAATTGTCTGATTTTTTTTTAAAAATCTATTTATTTTATTTTATTTTATTTTCATAATTGATACATTTGACACATCGGATGCAACCATTGTGAAGACTAAAAGGGGTTTTTGTGCGTGGGTCTTCAGGGCAACAGTATGCTATAGAGCCCCTACTGACCCCAGCCTACTTTATTTTGTGCATTGTCTACCCCTGTTGCCACCAAGTTGCCATTAGAGGATAATCCTGGTCACACTATAAATATATTTCTTATTGTCAACAAATCCCACATAAAGACCAAAACCAATTGATTCTACTAACAAGTATTGCTCTGTGCCTTGGAACTCCACCAAAAATACTGCACTATTTACTCCTGTTTGAGTAACATTTACAAAAAAAACGGCTGTTTTAATAATAAAATAAATGGATTTAAAAAAATATGAGTATATATTTGCCACACATTTTTAAAGATTTACATCTTTAGTAGGAACCGTTGGGCATGAGGCTGAGAGCCACACACAGAAGCTGAAAAGTATGAAGCATCAGACTAATGCGAAGTTGGTTTTGGTCTTTTCGTCAGATTTGTTCACATGCACGGACTGCACAGGGCCTCTTTATGACAGGATTTTGACACACGGTATCTCTACAAGACAGGGTCTCAAGATTACCTAACAACTGCAGGGCCTGCTCTATTTGATACTGTACGCAAGTAATACAGACTCCCTTAAGAATTTACAAACAATCAAATTACTAATAAACTAATTGATCTTTACTTTTATTAAGTAATAAACATGTAGTGTACTAGGGACTTCTTGAGCCCCTGTGCAGTTTCCTGTGTTGCCTGGTTAGTAAATGGCGACGCAGAGAATGATCAATTGAGGTGAAAAAGTCGTGTTTTTTGTTTCAAGTACCCAGTGGAGCTTGTTGTATTAGGGCGTACTCAGGTGAACTGATCTACACCATACGCCTTCCCTCCAGAACTGTAGGGTCCCTGGGATTTGTTTTTTTCGTTTTTTAAAACAAATATTGAGAATCCTTCTTTCCTTTCCCTGCTCTTTATGTGAACAAGATCAATGTGGTGATAAACCTGGTCAGACGCACCGCAGACAGCACCAGGAAAACAGGTCCAAGTCCCAGGTTGCATACATACAGTGTTCCTAGTGTGAGATTTTGCAGTAATGAAGATGGGATTCACTGCCACCTAAACGACGTTGGGGCAGTATGTTGGTGCAGTACGTGTTCAGTCTGTGCAGTGAGAGTCGACTGATGAACGTTCGGTATTTCTCCACCACTATGGGAGCATTGTGCCGGGATGGGAGGCTGCTAAGAATAGCGGGGATTAGAGATTACGGTGAGAGTTAGTGCCTGATTTGGGTGGTTATGTCACTAACTCCTCTACCTGCGGTAGACTGTGTCTCCCTGTCACATTCATTAGCTGTCATCGACTGGAGCCAGGCCGGAGCAGAACATGAGATAAAAGCCACTGTTTGCAGGCGAAACCACATCTTGAGAAATCCATTGTAACAACATACTGATTCTAAGAAATGAGTAATACAGACTTACAATAAACGTATTAGGGGTCATTTAGTTTTTAACAGCTTGCTGAAAAGAACAACAATGCTTTTCCCATTACTCACATACTTCTGAGTCATGGTGCTATGACTCGGCAGTATAAACGAGGGAGACTGTTTGAGGAAGTTTGCTCTTGTGTCTGGTGACAACTGCGTGGGTTGGAGAAGACTTGCTCTGTTTAAAGGCTCTGGCTCAGGGCCCGGGGGTTTACTGCTGTGTAAGAGCACATAGAAGGAGCAAAGGAGCACAAAGCTAGCACATTGGCGTGGCCGGGCGATGGTATGCATCAGACGCGAGGGCTCTATTTTGTGTTTACATAGCAAGAACAGTTATGTAACCCTGATGCAAAGCAAAGATGGTGGCGAGAGGGGGAATGGGAAAAGCACCCTGGGAGAGTTGACACTTGTTGGTGCTCAGTGAGGTGCGAACCTTGAATGCGATGTCCTGGCCAACACACTCTCGGACCATCAGTTTCGCTTGCCATCTGGCAAACTCAGACGATGGCTGTTAGGAATATTTCAGTCATGTTTAAAAGCAAATCATTCCTCCTTTGGATCCCACACTGTTGCCCTGGTGCTCTCATTTCCATTTATGTGTGTGACTACACAAGTACAGTACTTGAAGCTTTGCTATTGTATGAGATGTTAAGCTTACTGTTATATTTGTTTTGATTTACTTCTAGTCAATTACACATGGTAAATGGACTGCACTTACATAGCGCTTTTCTAGTCTTATTGAGAACTCAACGCCCTTTACACTAAACGCCACAGTCACCAGTTCACACACACATTCATACAGCGCTTTTCTATACACACGCACACGCACACACACCAATGATACATCGGAGGCCTTTTTGGGGTTCAGTATCTTGCCCAAGGACAATTCGACATGCGGATTGGAAGAGCCGGGGATCGAACCGCCAACCTTCTGGTTAGTGGACGACCCGCTCTACCTCCTCCTGAGCCGCAGTCACCCACATATGTCCTCTCTTCCGCCCTTTGGGATTTCGTGTATACTATAAATACACACAACTTTTGACATATAAGGGAAATAATATTCACCGTTATTTAGGTACACGTTAATATGGGAAAATTTCTTTTTTTGCTTTCCTTTCGGTACATTATTCACTGTTCCTTGCTTGGTCCGTGATGATGGGATTTAGCTACGCCAGATGTTTAACTCTCACAGAAGTCTCATTTCCGGTGACTCAGGCTGTGCTCCGTGCAGCTATTGGGCTACAATTAATTGTAATTTCTTCGATTCAACACCATTTGACTGCAAGTGGTAATTATCAGGCTGTGTGAGAGTCTGGTTGGTTTAATGTTCTGTCTGTCTCTGATACGTTTTTAATAAAGTCATTATGGTGTAAATTACTTTCTGCAGCTGCTCTACTGCTGCTTTATAGAGTCATTAGCCATGATGCATTTGGCCAACAATATATTTTACCCTCTTCAAAGGGCATTATACAGCAATAAAAGTACATCAATGCATCTTTAACACATTTGGTAGTACCTTTCTCAGTCTAATTATATAATGCAACATTAATGATTGTATATTGTAGGTCACCTTTACATTATTATTACTCTACCTCTCCTTATTTTTATTTTTTTTTTGTGGCTGTCAACTGCAGTGATTGCCCGCCAGACTCTTTATATCCCTCACTGTGCTTTCAAGCAGTCTGATTAATCGGAATTGCAACTCTACAGTTTATAATCAACTTAATTTTAGGAAAAATAACACTACATAAAGTACTCTTTTCACTTCTGATAATTTTGCCCTTCAAAAACTCCCTTCACTTTCCATAGAACTCATGTGTGAAAAAGTGAGAAAACTAGTTTGACCAATTGTTGAAAGTCATCATGCTGTGAATTAAGTTCAGTAATGTAATGCTGTTTGGTTGAGCTGTCATTCTGTGCACCTGATTTCTGGTTCCAGGCTTGAATTTTTGTGGCATGACGAGCTGAAAAGACGAGGGCGAGAGGGGGCATCCCTGACAAGAGTCTTCTGGAGGTTCTGCCAAACTCGCATGCTGGTGGCCATCTTTTCCCTCCTCCTCACAATGGTAGCAGGCTTCGTTGGGCCCGTGAGTACCATCCAAATCCTCCCTTGCCTTTATATTCCGCTGATTCGGCTAATATGCCATTCAGCATGGTCGCTGGCTTGGAGTCCCAAGTCCGGGTGTATTTTCTGAAAATCACTTTATCCCGTTTCACGGTGGTCTGGAAATTGAAATGAAAACATACTGCGAGATTACAAAGCCTTAGATAGTGAAACCCATATTAATACCATAGATTAGCTGGTGTGTACCCAGTCACGCTTTGGCCCACAGATATACTGTTTTTCTTTTTATCTGCCACACTTTCCCTTATTTCCCCATACAAATGCTCATAGATGAGCATCAACATAGAGCAGATATTTTTAAACATTTATTATCATTATTTTCAAGAAATCACAATTAACTAAAGGATAATTATTCTTGGAGTTCTCAGAGTTCTGATATTTCTTAGTCAGCCTCATTTTCCCACATGCTCTAAGCTTTTTATTTTAGTGTCATGTGTACACTGTGTGCCTGCTACTATCCACAACTAATAGCATTAACTGGATTTAACTCTTACACAATGACGCATTTGTCTCACATTCCTGTCTGATTTATTTAATACACTTGCCGACAAAGCGGTGTTATCTATATTCTCCCTGCAGTTTATCAGTGTCCTATCTCATTTGACTTATTTGACTCATCACAAAATGTTGTTGGTCTTTTCATGTCATCTCAATCAAGCCCTTAAGTTACGGCCTGTCTCTTTAACCATTCCTTCTAGTTTTTTATGCTTATTTTACTCATATGATCTCTAATCTATTGATTACAATATAATCTTTCATTTTCTCCTTCTCATCCTTTTTTTTTCTCATTTATCTGGGCCCTGCCCTGCTTATCTCTGTCTATGGCATTTCCTCAATCGTACCCTCTCTTTTTCATCTCCTTGTTCTTTTTCTCCTCCTTCTGCTGCCCCACTTTATCTCTTACATGTTCCTGATTTTCGTCTGTGTTGTTTTTCTGCTAATTGTTGTTCTGTTACTATTTCTGTGTGCTTTCCTTTACCTTATTTTCCACTTTGTACCCTTTCTCGCCTTTTGTTCCCAGGCTCTCCTGGTTCGAGCTCTGCTGGAGTATTCCCAGAGCTTCGAGACCTGCGTGCCATACGGCCTGTCTCTGGTAGCTGGGATCTTCCTAATGGAACTGATTCGCTCCTGGTCTCTGGCACTTATGTGGGCCGTCAACTACCGCACTGCAGCACGCCTCCGTGGGGCAGCTCTTACTTTTGCCTTCCACAAAATCCTCTGCCTGCGCAGCACTAAAGACATCGGTCCAGGCGAGGTAGGTGGCACAACCCTGGTGGGGACTCCTCTTCAAATTAACAAAATTATCTCTCACTGCAGGGCACCAAATGCAGATGATTGAGATGGATTTAATTTCTGCTCTTACATCATTCCTGCTTAGATCTCGACAAATCCCACAGCCTGAGGGAGGGGAGGCTGTCTAAGATTAGTCATTACACAGCTTAAAAGGAATCACTGTCCAACAAGTAAACTTGGGAATAAGGACAGCTCTGTTTGGAAAAATGCTTTTATAGTCTTAGTGGCGAGGCTTCAGTATGAAAAGGTTTAGTTCAATGAAAATTTTTAATGTAATTTGTAACATAAATCACTATCTCTCTACCTAGTTGATCAACATCTGCTCCAGTGATGGCCAGCGCCTGTATGAAGCTGTGTCAGTGGGCTGCCTGCTGGTTGGGGGGCCCATAGTGGGAATACTGGGACTGTCCTACACCACATACTTCCTGGGACCCACTGCTCTAGTGGGGTCAGCCATTTTCATCATCTTCTATCCTACGATGGTACGACTTCAACTAGAACATCTGAAACAGAGAGACAAAGGATGATTCTGTTCTAGTCTGGAGGCTTTTGTGCAATGTTGTTGTAACACCGACATCATGAGTCAACATACACGATACATTATTTACAGGCACACGGATTAGAATGAACTAATAAACTAACCAAAGGTAATGACTAGAGGCTGTATTGTTGACTCATTATTTCCTTCGCTAGAACCATTAAAAATTTGGTGAGTAGAAGACATAGGTAGTCATCACTTCAAAATCTTTACATCAATTCAGGCTGTTGAAGAACAAAACCATCACTTTTTAAAAGCATCATAACTCTTTTGTTATCAATCTCCTGTCAACTTTGTAACTTTAATCTTCAAATAACACTCAGTCTAAGCTGAAGCCTGACAGCCAGAGACCCTGGTATTGATTTGAAAAGCATTTATCACTCTGGTCCCCCAGACAGGCCTGCATCACAGCTAATGTGACTGTGTCTACTTCCATTTCCTCGTCTGCCACTTATTTCTCTTGTCATCATTTCCTCTATTCCTGTCTGGACAGATGCTTGCATCAAGGCTGACTGCGTATTTCCGCAAGAAGTGTGTGGCGGTGACTGACCGGCGCGTGAGGCTGATGAACGAGATCTTGGGCTGCATAAAGTTCATCAAGATGTATTGTTGGGAAAATGCCTTTGCACAGAATATTCACAGTGAGTGTCTGTCGTGTTTCCCAATGACTCATCGATATCCTAATACACTGCTCATTTCCTGTTTAGGGTCAAGACCAGACATTTTTTTGAGATGCGAACTTCATTCTATTTAGTGCATTAATTAGGCTTTTTATTCCCAACTCACTCAGAATAAAGGGTCACCTCATTTGAACACCTGTCACGGTTGCAAATATCGACTAAATAGTCACTTTATCACCAGAAATTCGACTTGTCCTTAGTGAACTCTCAATGTAACCCTGACCCTAAATCCATTTCCATTCGGTTGCTCTTTTTAAGTCTTTCCCTGTGCCATCATCTATAATCAAGGCCAGTTTGAGTCCCTTGGTTTCAAGGTTAATTTGCAATGTGTGTGGGGCCTTATAATAACATGAATGACCGTCAAGGGGTGCTCTACACATCCATGAATTAGCGCATGAGTCCCTTGAGGCAGGTTGCGGATAAGGATCATTTTCCCATTTTAATCATGCTCCAAACTAGCCAGGTTGGACACATTTTCACTGCTGTCCTGTAAATATTTATTATAATAATTAATTAATTGGCGTTCAACTCAATGGCCAATGAGTCTCAAGAGTTACAGTGTTATTCCCTTCTATAACTGTTGTTGTCAGATGGAGGATAGCAGTGTTTTCGTCTGGGGCGTGTTACTTTTGCTTTAAAATCCATGCAGAAACACACATACAGTAGCATCCAAAGGGAATCCAATGGGAAATGACACGTACCAGGAGGAGGGAGTTCTCATATTTCATACACACAGTGCTGCTGGGGCTGAATTAACGATGCTTTTTTGTTCCAGTGTTTGCACATAGTGAACTGGATTAACAAAGCAGCTAGCATGTGCATTTGCATTACCGGATATGTAAACATGAAGGAAGGGGGTCGGGATTTTGGCATTAAACTTGGAGTGTTATCAAGGTTCAGCAGGTTTTGAAGCCCCTTCATACCATGTATGGATGTGAAGCACTTGTCCTCCCTCTTGTATCTATTTCTGTCCACTCGCTGCATGTTGGTTAGTGACTCTTATGGTGTTGTTGATTGAATTTTCACTGGAGAACCCTTTGGTAGTCATTCAACCCTTACTTTTTTTCTCTCACTCTCTCCTTCTGCCCATCACTGCCTTTTGAATCATCCCTCTGTTTCTTACTTCTCCAACAGAGGTGCGATCTGAAGAGAGGGGGATACTGGAGAGAGCTGGGGTCATCCAGAGCCTCACAGTGGGCGTTGCTCCCATCGTTGTGGTGCTAGCTAGTGTCTGCACTTTCACGCTACACATGGGCTTAGGTTACGACCTTACTGCAGCTGAGGTATTTTTTCTATAGTCACCATATAATCTCTGTTTAGGGATTCACCAGTCTTTCTTGGAGACAGGCTTGATATAATATTCTGCTTGACATACATTCGAATTATTTGGTTGGATGATTTTTCAGTTTCCAACTTGTTTTAGGACAATCTCTAATGTGACAAGAGACTGTCTCCCGCTGTGATGAGAATTTACAGATTGTCCTCCTGGTTGTGTATTGGACCGGAGATAATTAAAGTAACTTTTACAGGTGTCGCCCCAGGAAAAACGATTTAAAATAATATCTTTCTCTATCTCCACACACCCTGTCTTAGGCTTTCACTGTGGTTGCAGTTTTCAACTCCATGACCTTTGCCCTGAAAGTCACACCATTGGCAGTGAGGTCACTGTCAGAGGGTGCTGTGGCAGTCAAAAGATTTCAGGTGAGAAGTCTGTCAGCCACAACCGTCAAAGAGCCATATTTTGCCTAACACAAAGATGGCTGGTATAAATGTCATTTATCACGCCTCATTTGTGTTTCGACACATTTTGCAGTCTTAACATAGTTAAAGCACATAATAACATCTCACTTGTCAAAATGTACGTACACTTTAAGAAGGTCAACAGCTTAAAATAGACGTAGAGAATGTGGGTAGGGTATGTCAGTCGGCACAGCTCAGAGCCGATAAAAAGGTGCTGCTGTTGAGGCTGAAAACACACCTGCCCCCAACACATACTGATATTTTTGACATACTTTATTCCAAACACCCGGTAAAAGTCACACATTAGTGAGAGATAGTTTCAAAGAAACAGCTAGGGTTAAATAAGCAAACGTTTCTGCCGCGGCTTGCCAAAAGGCTTGAGGTGTTCTGTGTTTTACACGTACGCAGTGCATAATAATTAATGATTTAGTAATGTACTGGTACTATTATTGCTTTCATCACAGCAGTGCTAGTATCTCATGACTTAGTACAGCCTCAAGCGTGGTAAACCACATGCTTGTTTGGTACATTTATCTTAGTCATGCACAAAAGGAAAAACAAGTCAGCTGTTGCAAGTTGTAAGCACAAATTTTTTGGCCTTTTTTTTCCAAGTCTGCCATGATAATCTGTGATTGAAACTAAACGGTGCATAAAGTAACCCATCTTGTCTGTCTCCACAGAGGCTCTTCATGATGGATGACAGAGAGGTCGTTTTGGTCAAAATGGAGGATCCCTGCAATGCAGTGGAATTTCAGGATGCCACACTGGCTTGGGAGAAGGCGCGTGCTCCAGCTGCAAAACCTCCTCCAAAGAAGCAAGGAGGGATGAAGCGCGTGCTGCGAAGGGAGAAGCTTAGCCTGTACATTTCCACAGAGGACGGCAAAGGAAACAAGGAGGGCCCCAATGCACAAAGTCTCCTCACAAATATGGAGCAGGAGAGTCCACAAAGCACCATCTCATCTACTCAAAGCATACGACCTCCACTGCACAAGACCCTGCACCGCATTGACCTGCGCATTAAGAGGGTAACAACAAAAACATACATTAAGTGGACTAAGGACAATTTTAGTTAAACAGTTGGACAAGCATTTACCTGCTTCGTGTGAATCCCACAACGTCACTGTTTCTTCCCTTTTTAGGGTTCACTGGTTGGGATCTGTGGAGGCGTCGGGAGCGGAAAGAGCTCTCTTCTGTCTGCTTTGCTGGGACAGGTGAGATTCAGCTGGATGTTTAACTAGATTGCCCAGTTTAAGTTTTCCTCTCCAGACAGACACATATATGAACAGGAATAAGGATAGTTTTAGTCTTTTTGAAGCTTCATTCACACACAATGCCACACAATGACCTACGATTTGAAAAGGAACACTGCAAGTGTTTTCTCTGCTTCCAACCTTCAGTTTTTGTGTTGCAGATGACCCTGTTAGAGGGTAATGTAGCTGCCAGTGGTGGTTTTGCTTACGTATCTCAACAACCATGGATCCTCAATGACTCACTCAAGGAGAACATCCTGTTTGGAAACGAGTATGACGAAGACAAGTAAGGTCAATCGGTGTACAATGATGTTGTAAATAACAAAATTCAATAGGCTGATATTCATTTTTTTTTGTTTCCTTATCAGATATAATGCTGTCCTGGAAGCCTGCTGTCTTCTCGCAGATCTTGAAGAGCTCCCATTCAAAGACATGACAGAGGTACTTTATTACTGTATCTGTAGAAATCTTTTTCTGTTTTTAAATGCTCGGTATGTCTTTGCTCTTTGTTCTGCAAACTTTCTTGTTCGAAATGACATGCACAGTGCAACCACAACAAGAGGAGAGTTTTAGTAGGCTTTTTTTTTTTTCTTTCTCTTTATAGATCGGAGAGAGGGGTGCCAACCTAAGTGGAGGGCAGCGTCAGAGAGTGAGTCTGGCTCGTGCTCTCTACAGTGAGCGCCCCATACTTCTCCTGGACGACCCTCTCAGTGCTGTCGATGCTTGTGTGGGTTCCCATGTCTTCTATAAAGCTATCAAGGGTGACGCCAAAGGCAAGACTGTGCTCTTTGTAACCCACCAGCTGCAGGTGAGGGACTGTCTGTGAATTTCGAATGATATCAAATTTTCCTTCATATTTTTTTTTTCTTTTTTTTTTAGTTTCAGCGCTGGGATAATATGACCAGTCAGGAGTTGTTCTAAAATCATCCTTGATTAGCTGATTAAAGTTTAAAGCTCTAAATGTCTGCAACTTGTCTGGATCATGAAACTTTAGGCGTTTTGCCCTTGTTTTTTTTGTTTTTTTTCTTTTTAATTTTCAGTATCTGTCTGAGTGTGACGACGTTATTCTGATGAAGGACGGCCAGATTGCCGAGCATGGCACCCATGCACAGCTAATGGCTAAAGAGCGTGACTATGCGACCCTATTCAGCAGCATGCAACAGGAGGTAAGGCCAGGGGCACATTAGGCGACAGGCCAGCTCTTTTGAATAAGGCACTTCTGCCCCCACTACACAATAACATTGAATATTACAAGCTGAATAATTCATAAGCCCAGAAAGGCAGGCCAGTAGCTGGGAAATGTTAATGCATACAAGACCCTTCATTATTTATACGTGCATTGATTTACTGGTGTGCAGCTAAAGACCCTGTCAACAATATCTCTGTTTAAATGACTTGCAGGGTGTTGTTGTTGTTACGGCTCATGTGATTCGTGGCAGTGGCATGTTTCACAACTACTTTCTTCCCTTACATTTTTGTCTTTCAGAATCTGGTGAAAGAGAATTTAAAAAACAAACAGCAGGGGGCAGGTGCAGACAAGGCTGACAGGGGTGTTGACGTTGCCAAGGTTAGACCAAAGGTGGAAAGCAAGGAAAGAGGTGAGAGACCCTGCCACTTTTCATGCTCCACATATAGAATGAATGCTGAATGTTTTTCTCATCCAAGAATGGTTCACAGGTAACTTTTTTCTCTGCTTTTTTACTTTCTCTCTCTCTTCATTTCTTGCGTCCTATTTAGAACAATTGATGAAAGCTGAAGAGAAGGGCTCTGGTGCAGTCACCTGGTCTGTGTATGGTGCCTACATCAAAGCAGCAGGAGGTCCATTAGTCTTCATCATCAACATCTTCTTCTTCCTCTCCACCACAGGCAGCGTAGCCTTCAGTAACTGGTGGCTGAGCCACTGGATCAGGCAGGGCAGTGGGGTGAGCTTGGAGATGAACCCGCTTTACTATAATAGACGCCTCTTTTTACTGTGTATTTTGCTCCCAAAAGAAAAGTAACTACTATGCTTCAATGAATTGTGGCAGCTGAGTGAGCAATAATCTGAATGTGCATGATTAAAAAAAGTAACAGCACCATGGTAAACTTAATTAAAAACAAGCACAAGTAGTGAAGAAATAGTTGTGCGGCAAAGTTGGCAGGGGCCGCTACTGAGAAATGTGCTAGGAATAGTAAACATCATTGAACTAATTTTTCATGTATGCCAAAGTGTACTTTTCTCAATTTCATTAGAGGCAAAATTCCAACGTGGGGAAAAAATTGATTTTTTTTCTCAGTCTTTGCAATTTGTTGCTCCATCTGCCCTCAGAACACATCATTAATCTTGGTGAATGAAACAATGGCAAGCAACAGCATGAGACTCAACCCTCACATTCAGTACTATTCAACTGTTTATGTCGTCTCCATGGGAGCTGCTTTATTGCTGAAGACCGCGAGAGGGCTGGTGTTTGTGAAGGTAAGCCACCCCCCACTGTTTCCCCTCCGAGTCTCCCCTCTCATGCTTTGTCCTCTTAACCACTGATGAACTTTAAAATTATAGTGGTGTATGGAAGGAATATGAAAAATGTATACGTTAAGGCTTTGCAGTTAAGCGGTGCTCCTCCCTAATTGTCTTTATTGTGATTCATTCATGCTCTCATGGTTCCGGTGCTATAATTGAAAACGCCTGTGGGCTAAATCCGTTTATCTGTCCACTACCATGTCTCACAGTTTTACACTGGCTCAGTGTGTGTGTTTGTGTGCGTGCGTGCGTGTGCGTGTGCGTGTGTGCTTGTGCTTCTGCGTGTGTCGGTGTGTCAGTGCCCCTTCGGGTGTGTGTCCTCTTTTTCAATCTGGCCCGTCCTGACACTGCATTCCAGAGGTTGGGTCCTCACGTTAATGTGTGCCACTTGAAAATGCTAATTTTTCAAAGATGGCTAATCTTCTTTACCCCTAGCTGTGATGAGATCTTTGGGAGTGTTGAATATTCCATTAATAGAATTAATTTGTTCTCTGCTGCCACATGTAATTTCTGTCCAATTGGGGAAATGTCTCTTGCGCATTAGGTCATGACCTTTATGTCAGCCTCCCAGAAGCTCATTATAAATGAAGATTTGACAGCTTGCCTTGTGCGAGGAAAAAAATAACTACCCACCACTGTGCATATACTTATCATATGGTGAGGTAGCGCTTGTGACTCTGCAGACAACATGTTTGTGGCACTGTATTTATCTGTTGCTTTTTTTTTTAGTTTGAGGCTGAGCACATTGACTATTTCTTTCCAACTGTCTGTTTTTCCGAGCCATGATTGCTTCCCTATGTCTCTTAAAGTTGTTTGTTTATATGTGTCAGGTTTCATGTTCTAACACGGCTGTTTGTTTGTGTTGACAGTGCACGGTGAAGGCTGCCTCTGCGCTCCACGACAACCTGTTCCGCCAGCTCCTTCTCAGCCCCATGCACTTTTTCGATACAACACCTCTGGGTCGTATCCTGACCCGCTTCTCCAGGGACATGGATGAGGGTGAGGCTTGATTTGTCTTGACTGTGAAACCCCCCCCCACCCAAGTGAGCTCTCAGTCAGTGAAGTCACCCTGGTTGACAAGGTGTAGTGCCAAGACACAGTGTGATTTGACATGGAGTATTTTCCCTAGTGAGTGGCTCTTGGTTATCCACTTCCCTGGTGTCTTTGCATGACATGATGATTTGTGAGTTGCTGTTTTTTTTTTTTTTTTTATGGTGAGTTTTGTTAATATTTTTTAAGATACCATAGCTTTTTTTTCTTATCTTACCCGCAGAGCTTCTCCTTTTCTTACACTCTTTTGTGAAATAAACACAACTGAGAGAGATACAAATAGAATGCTTTCTTCAAATGTAGGGATAGATAGATCCAAAACCAAACAGTGTGTCTGATATACAATATGCCTCCTGCCCACAGTGGATGTTCGTCTGACTATGCAAGCTGAAATGCTGCTGCAGAACCTGACCCTGGTGCTTTTTTGCTTGGGAATGGTGGGCATCGTCTTCCCCTGGTTCCTGATCTCCATCCTGCCCCTGGGAGTTTTCCTCTGCATTGTCAACCGTGTTTCCAGGTCAGACTCTCATCACGCCTGTTCTTATCATGGCTCTGTTTTTTAGCTGTTAGATCTAAAACTTCCTTTACTTTCTAGTTACTAACTTTGTCTGCCTACTGTTTGATCCTGGGCAGTTAGCTTACAGTACATTTGTCAGAGCTTTTTTCTGAATACATCTCCCTGCTGCTGTTGCGAAAAGGGAGTCAGTGCATGGGCTACGTTTCACTTTGAGTCACTGATCAACAGTTCACATGGCAGCACAAACTGTTTTGCTACAGTATGACTGAATTGGGTAACAAACTTTTTCCTACCAGTAACTTTTAATAGAGAGTGGCTTCAGAATATAACGGGAGACTGTGGAAGAAGTGCACAGTGAAAGCACTTGGGGTGATATGATGACTCTCCTTTACTCATTGTGTACGGTTTTGCAACACTTGTGCAATAAAGGTGAATCCACCTAGGGGAACAACACTCGCTGATATCTTGGGAAATAACCATAGTAGCTTATTATTACCTCTGTCTGATAGATAAAGAACATGAGCCCCAGTGTTATTGTTGTTCTGATGTAAAGTCTGAAAGTACAAAAACAAGCTGCGTGAATGTTCTAAACATTGTTATACAAATAGTATATAGATGTGTACATATATATTTTTTTACCATTACGTCATATTAAGTATTGGCAAATATATAATGATGACCGTTTTCATTTGAAAATGTATATTTCTGGCAACGCTTAATTTTGGGGGGAAAACGTAACAGCATTTGGATTGCTTTGGATTCACTTCTGAACTCTCTCCCGGCTTAAAAATCACACACAACTTCTCCCCTCCTTTGGATATATATCACTTGATAGCTTGTCCCCACATAAACTTGAATCCTTGACTTCTTTAATCAAATCTGATACCAGTTTGTCTCTTGAAGGAGCAATGTAATTACAAAATAGCATCGTTTATCCTTTAAGAGACACTTGATTTGGACGCACTGCAAGTGGAATGAATGATATATAAACTTTGATAGAGTATTAAGATCACTTAACCAAGCGGAAGAGATAATCCCCAGCTGTTACCAAAAGGTAGCGATCACCCTCGGCATTGCTGTTTAAAAAAAAAAAGAGAAAAAGAAATACTTTATCTTACAGTCACGACGTCGCAGGATATGTATGGATGTTACATCAAGGATCTCCCATTGAAATTACCCGCTTCTAAAGCAGCCTTTATTGAATTCTGAAATGAAACTGCCCAGGGCATAAACATGTTTGTCTGGATCACAGCCCTTAAGCGGGGAAGTGTCATGTTCTTTCCTTCTCTCTTCTCGGCTTTTATGAGAAAACCAAATGATTCATGGGAGACTTGTAATTCACATGCACCATCCATTCTGTCTTGGCATCTAAAATTAGACAGACACCCCACCTTTGTCAATACACCCCTACCGCTCACACTAGCTCGTGCACGGCGAGTCAGGTGTCTCTGGCTGCCAAGTGTATGGCCGTCTGCGTGCGACGTTGCCCATAACGTGGCACATGCATCAGATTGTGGGAAACGACCAGTTTTGTCAGGCAAACCGTTGCCTTGTGTCATCCTTACCTGTCTGCCACACAACTGCCTCATCAGAGCTGATGCATTTTCCATTCCCCTCATTCTTCAGTGGTGTCTCAGAATTGAAATGTAATGTCTGTGCTCCCTCCAAGATCTTACCAAGTACTCAAGTCACTGAAGAATGCAAAATCAGTGTGATGTGCAAGCTTTGACTTATAACTACACCTTCACAAGGTCTTGCCCTGCACTTTTGTACTTAACCGTGGCTCTTTGTAGGTGTAAAATGTTTTTTCCACGATGGTTTCCAATTAAATGTAATTTATTACAAAAGTTAACCCTCCACATGCTGGGCCGTATTTGCACACAGTGAATACAAACATTAATTCTTACTGTAGGAAGTTAAATGTAAAAGTTTATCTTTGTCCATTTCCAGGGTTTTGATTCGCGAGCTGAAGCGCCTGGAGAACATCAGCCAATCACCGTTCACCTCCCACATCACCAGCAGTCTTCAGGGACTCTCCACCATCCACGCATATGGAAGAGGGCACGACTTCCTCCAGAGGTGAGTACAATGGTGTAGGTCAGAAATGGAGACCATTAAACTTTAATGTTATCTTAGCTCTCCTTGTAGTTTTACAGTTTACTCCCAGGTTAGTAAATATACCAAACCTCATACCAGAAAATTTCCCCTCAGCAAGCATGGGAGAGTGGAGCTCTGCTTGCTTTTGCTCTGGCTGAAATCGGTTTATCTCTCTTTTTTTTCAGATATCAGGAATTATTGGACACCAACCAGGCCTCCAACTACCTCTTCAGTTGTGCAATGCGTTGGCTGGCTGTCCGCCTGGACCTCATCAGCATCTCTCTTATCACTGCTGTAGCACTTCTCATTGTCTTCATGCACAATCAGATACCTCCAGCCTATGCAGGCCTGGCCATATCATACGCAGTGCAGGTTTGTAAATAAGCACGTGTGGTGACACAGAATGAATGGAAACACCGGCAGCCCTAGTAAATCTAAAGGTTGGAAACATTGTAGTTTGAAGCTCTAGACAGGATAGGAAATATCACAAAATAAAACCTCTTCTGTTTCTTACAGCTACCATAACAGTGCCCGGCTTGTTTTGTTTTAGGGTTCACTCTTGTTTCAACATTTGGCATTTATTGAACGGAGTTTTTTGTTTGCATTGCCATGTCTTGCTGGCCAATTGTTTGGATGTAAATTTGAGCTACAACTTGTTGGCACTCCTTAGATACGTAAAACTTGAAGCGAGTCTATGTAACTTCTAAATCACACATTCTTCCTCTTACAAAGGAGAAGTTGAATTTCATAAACAATAGAACCCACTGCTGCTCAATTCAGAACCAACATGTCATACACAGATTGAACCTAACTCACTCCTCTTTTTGGAGGAAGATGCATCAAATTACTGCATACACACGCTTTCTCCACAGCATGTCTTAAAGGAATGTTTGTTTCCTCACTGTTAAACTGTCCAGTATTTGGTTTTAATATTTTTTTAAACGCCCAGTGCTTTAGTGCGTGTCATAATTAACAGAGTCATGGCAGCCATGGTAGAGAAATGAAATCGTTTGGTTAGATGGTGAGGGAGCCGTAACAGCAAATCTGTTTTTTCGGCTGTAAATATTTCCATGTTTTACTGCTCATTTGTAAATACCCAGTGTTTCATAGTAATTGGTGTGACGGTGTTAATCATTAACCTTCCACCTCTCTCTGCTTTTCCTTCACCTGCAGCTGACCGGCTTGTTTCAGTTCACGGTGAGGCTGCTCACAGAGACCGAAGCTCGGTTCACATCAGTTGAGAGGATCAATCATTATATAAAGGTACGAGCACCGATTCGCACAGTGAGGTGGATTATGTGGCACAAGGTCACAGAGACTGGGACGCTGTCTAGAGTCACACCATCAAACACAGTCCAGTTCGCTAACACAGAGCTGTTGAATTCAGGGGCAGTTGTCAAGTCCAGACGTGTGTGTGTTTTAGTCGTGTGCATTTGATTGTATATGTGTGATAAACACAGCAGGAAGCAGATAGAAACCCAACGTGAGGTCTTTACACACTCCAGAGCACATGACAGGGCTTGTTTCACACAACAGCCTTCACACCACAAAGATATGAATGTCAACACAACTCTTTCTCTTCTGTTTCAAGTGCAAAAAAAAGCTCATAGAGGGAAAATCACTGTAAATCAGTTCAGGGGCATGCACCTCAACAGAGATTTAGAGATTAATACCAGATACCATCACCGTTCCTTATCTCAGTGTCTACAGAGTGAAGCGCCCCGACAAAGTCCTGAGGCAGACGCTCCTGCCCCCTCCTGGCCTCAGCAGGGAAAGATCGACTTCCAGAATGTGGAGATGCGTTATCGTGATGATCTGCCGTTGGTGCTCAAGACCCTGTCCTTCACTATCCAGCCTGAAGAGAGCATCGGCATTGTGGGCCGCACAGGATCAGGTACGAGTGGCGTTCTCTGTTCCCCGGTCGGCAGCATTTTCAGCTCGTGTTTACATCTCTGTTTCGACTTGTGCACACATCTAGTGACACAGTATCTTTTCTGTGTGCGTTTGCAGGAAAGTCCTCTCTGGGTGTCGCTCTGTTCAGACTGGTGGAGCTGACAGGAGGCTCAATTATCATTGACGGGATCAATATTGCACAGATTGGTCTGGATGACCTGCGGAGCAAGCTGGCCATCATTCCTCAAGAGCCCGTGCTCTTCATTGGCACCGTCAGGTAATCCAAAAATAATCACTTTTATTAACAAGAATTGTAAGTAGTTTGTTGTTTTGGCTTTAAAAAGTAAATTTTTGACTAATAAGCAGAGCAGAGAAAATGAAGAAAACACCCACTACTTGGCAATTAATGCACCTGCTCTCATGGAAAATCCTCAGTGTTTAGTGGTGTGGTCTAAATGGGAATCTGCTATTTGTTTAAATGTCTGTTTGTTTGTCATACTCCCTCTCCGCACACTTGGCTACTCCCTCCTGCAAACAGGGGTGTGCCTTAAAGTACAATATACAGTATGTTTTTTGTTTTTTTACATCAAAAAAGTACAGTATAGATTACACGTGGTCAGTCTACAATCTTGTCTACGTACAGTACATGAATACATTCCAACATTTGCCTGAAATTGGCTCTCTGACAGTTTTTGGGTAATATATTTACTTCTGTGACTATTTGTGTGAGTATAAAGCCATACCAGAGGGAAATTGCAACAGAAACAACAATGGTGCTGAGCAGAAAGAAATGAAAGGAGAGATAATCTAAATTTGACAGCCAAGACTGACTGAAAAACAAAACCTCAGGTTCGCTTTAATAGAAACTTCCCGGTTGCTTTACAGATGCCAGTTACCTCAGATGAGGATTGATCCTGGTCAGCTGAGGGTTTTGGAGTGCAGTATCACCACCAAACGTCGTGTCTTAATATGTAATTGTCATAATGTTTAATCCTGTTAATGAATGTCAAAATTATGGTTTGTTTTCTGCCAGGACCAATTTAGACCCATGGGATCAGTACTCCGATTCTCAGATATGGGAAGCTCTTGAGAAGACACACATTAAAGAAATGGTAAGTGACAGGATGATTGAACAATGTCACATTATGCCAAATGATGCGTTACTTGAATAGAATTAGCCCCTATCACTTGCCCTCATACCTCTATATCTTTGCCCGTCCTCAGGTCAGCCAGCTGCCTCACTCCCTCCACTCAGAGGTGACAGAGAACGGAGAGAACTTCTCGGTGGGAGAGCGGCAGCTGCTCTGTGTGGCCAGGGCCCTGCTGAGGAACAGCAAGGTGCAGATTTGTATAACACTGCTGTTTTTATTTTTTATTTACATGTGGAACATTGTTTGGTATGGGTGCTGATTATTCTAACGAAAGTAAGAGATTCTCCTCAGTTTTATAATGAAAAAAACGGACCTCTGCGTTTCTCACGCTTGCCATTGTGCATGTATCCCTGCGTGGGATAACACTGCCACCTGTTGGAGTGCATTGGAACTGCACATCACGAACTGTCAGAGCAGGACAATGCTTGAGCAGCATTCAGTATATAGTTTGTTGTTCTTAATTGTGTTTAAAAGAAAATATTCTATCATTTTATACAGCAAGCACAGGCACCAAGACTGTGTAAGGCTAGTGTAATTTGTTTGCCTGTTTTGATGTCTATTGTCTTGTCTTCATTATTTGGTATTCTTCCAGTAACATCTACACATCTGCTGTTTTCTTTTTTTTTCTTTTTTTCAGGTCCTTATACTGGATGAGGCAACGGCAGCCATCGACACTGAGACAGATCGTCTCATCCAGGAGACCATTCGCTGCGCATTTGGCAGCTGCACCACCCTCATCATCGCCCATCGTCTCAACACAGTGATGAGCTGCAGCCGGGTCATGGTCCTGGACAGTGGCAAGGTGTGTACACATGCAACATGACTGACTGCACGACTGCGCAATTTGGCCCCTCGGTTGAAATTCAATCCTAAGTTGAAAACACCCCTGCTTTGCCGTGTGAATTGGTCCCTTTGAGGTGATGGACAAGACAGCGTATATTTTACTTAGGTGGTAGTGAATGCGGGTAGTGAACGTGGAATGCGCACAAATGATTATCAGTTTCAGTGTCATTCTTCGACCTTGTTAATAAATTGAGTTTATTTTAATCTAAGGATTCGTCAGCGTGAGTGAAACGTGATAGATGCATCCACGTTGTGAATCTGCCACTAATTCATAGCTGTTGTGAATATGTAACAATGCTCCCTGGCCTACCTGCAGTGGGGTGCCACACACACAGTTTCTACTCAGACATTAATGAGGTTGAATTATTTTACAGTTATTAGAGAGCCCTAAATGGTCTAATACTTGCTGTTGCATTAAATGGCACATACTCAGCTTCGATAGTTAGTTGCTTATTTTGCTATGTTGTTTAACCGTATAGCCGTGACAGCTTAGCTTTCAATTCAAGCTTTTAATTTGTTGTATATCATCTCCGGTCTTGTTTGTCTGTATAATATCAATATCCATTATTGCAGAAATGAGTTTGAGCCACGTCAACAGCATCACCATATGTGTGTCACCAGCTAGAGTGTAAACTACCTTTTAGTAATCAATTAGCATCGATTTGTGTCATTCAACAAAGCGTAACAAGGCTGCCTGCCTGAGAACAATATTTTCCAGACATTAAAATTCATGTCATATGTTGCCTGCAGGAAATAACTTCCTTTGCAATATTTACAGGGAAAAAAATATGGCTTGATTTTTTTTTTTTTTTCACCCAACACAAGTTCATGGAATGAGAGCGTTGAATCTTTGATTTTATGGGCTGCTGCTGATTTTTATTTATTTATTTTTTTTTATCCTTTTCATTCTCATAGATTTTGGAGTTTGACAGTCCCACTTCCTTGCTGGCAGATGAAAACTCAAGATTCAGAGCCATGATAGAGGCATCAGAAAACCAAAGCAGATAAAAGGTGCAGGAGCTGAACTTGAGACGTGAGCTGTAGCACCACAAAATCTTCAGTGGAATACGTGAATTGCACAAAAAAAAAAGAACACAATCCTGCCAGGGTGTGAAAGTGATGTGTTAAGAAATACAGAGACGTTTGTGATGGGTGCTTCGTGTAACAATGTCTGTTTATTCCCACACCAAAGACCCAGGGACCACATTTCTGAAGGACTCCTCAAATCTAACAATGCAAAGAGGGATGAAACAGCTTCCAGTTCTTTGCCACCATCTAAAAAGAGTTATTTCTTGGAGGCGAAATGATAAACTCTAAGTGAAACAGAGCTTTGACTCTGACATTAGCACTTTATTTTTCATGTGGACACATTGAAGAACATGTGGTGCTTCCTTTTCCTCTGGAAGTCACTTAATCAGTGAGACTCCAAACCTCGCAGTTCAGGAACTTACTGTTAAGGAGAGAATGGTATAGATCATATTAAAATTTAATATTTATACTTCATAGCATTACTGATGACGAATTAAGTAGTTAATGTTGATTATTTAATACAATGTATCTTTAAAAAAAAAACCTAATAACCTGTCCTATGAGGCACTGTCTAAAAATGTTTCGCTATTTTTTTATGTTTGATGCATCTAGTCGAATATTATAATGCAGTCATTTCAGTAAGTTATTGCCGATGCAATATGTGCCTATAGCTGTCGACATTTTCAGGTCAGATAGTGGAGTTAGCCATGCAAGCATGCTTTTTTTAGACTGCAAGGAAGGACTGTGTTCAGAAATTAGCTAACGTTTCCTCTAAATCCAAATGCTGAAGTTTAAAATCTGCACATTTTACACTGCTGTTATTGTTTTGTTTGTTTTTTGTTTGCTTGGTGTGTTTGTTTGTTTGTTTGTTAGTTTTACCAGCAAGCTAACTCTGGTGTGGAACAGACTATATTATACAGGTTTCAAACCATGGTACAGTATGTTACTTGCATCAAAGCTGAGACTGACCAACATCAGGATGTGTTTTTAAATGTTTTGTTTTCATAAAAGCAGGGGATTGTAAACTTCTGCCTTATAATCAAGTATGTGCTGAACAATCATGATTAGTGCAATATCTTTCTATTGCATTAATACAGTTTGAACATTGCCTTTGTACACTTGAGTTTGTTATATTGCAATATTTTTTGGTAAATGTTTGATTTTTATTATAGACAATCTTCTTTTCAATAAAGATATTTTTTTGTATATGCTGATGTCCAGTTGTCTAATATATTGTACTCGTTAACTATATTGAATAAGATATGGAGACATTTATAGGCTTCATAGACATTACGCTATCCAGGGGTTTAACATCAGTGTCGTCAACTTGTCAGAACAGCCCTGCAGCACTGCATGAACATGACACTGAAACAAGTACCCGTCCCTGGCTCATGGGGCATTGTTGACATCTTTTACGCGTGTAACCCGGTTATGGGTTAAAGCGACGTGCGTCGGCCTGCCCAAAAGTGTTGTTCCCAAGCTCGGGCTGCAGCGAGGGTCTGATCGCATGCACATTAATGGATAATGTTTTAGTCCTGAGATCAACAGTAAGTGAAGCGGTGCAAAAGAGAACCACTTAATTGTTGTGAACTACCAGTCTGTGACCTTGTTCCTGCAAATCAAAAACCTGACAATGTGCTGCTATCAGCCCATTGTGTGTACTGTGGAAAGTGGTCAGCTGTTAGCAAACAACATACACATTGCTTTACAAGGTAGGAGAATAGTTTGAGTTCTTCATGCTGCAAAGGAGTGGAAGATTATGCTAAATTATTAATTTATTTACAAGACGTGAAGGATTTATAGAAATTGCAGGCATCTGTGTGTGTGTGTGTGTGTGTGTGTGTGTGTTTGTGTGTGAGAGAGAGAAGAAATAAACAATTGTGCTCACAAACAACTGGACTCGGTATCAGTACCCTACTGTAATCATCCACTGATTAGTATTTTATATCAGATGGTCAACAACTCAGTCCTTGTATTTCTTGTCCAGGGTTCACTGACTTGACCTTATATTCTGAAACAGCATTACATAACCTTATCTTCTTAGTTTGCAGTTACCTGCCCTCTATACTGAATGTTCCTCAATGTACACGGATGTGTGCATGTATTGTATGTTTGTGAGAATTGTTTTTGATATGTTCTGCTCTTGTCTGACTGACTGAATTTGTTTTCCCCTGCTAATTTGTCTGACACTCGAATGTATTAAACAGTCTACCACCCTTCCCGGATTAACATCTGAACTGGAAAGACTTGTTTTAAAATTTGCATTGAGAAAACGGCTGAAGTGCTTTGTTGGATGTTTTAAACTACGATTAAAGAGATTACAAAGAAATACCCGTCCGTCGTTCATTATTCACTTTGTTCCAGGGTATAAATGAGCTGCCAGGCAATGTCTACAGATTTCTTTGCTGGAATAACGCAATTTGCTGTGTGGTATTTTGATTAAACCTATTAATTCTGGAATATGCACAAAACTGAAATACTGAAGGTCCTGAAACTGAATGTTGACACGGGAACCCTTTTCAAGACAGGGCTTCAGTAACAGTGAATAAAGCAGGACCCACCTTAACGCCTGTCTCCTTACTTCGTTCACATAGGATCACATAAGGGTCACTGAGATTTCTGTCTTGTGGAATGATGTTCACAAATAACAAGTCAGTGGTTGTGTAAGACCCTTTGTAAAGCCACTGCATGCCCAATGTACCTAAAGTATTAAATTTAAAAGTGCCCATTGTACAGAAAAATAGGCCTTCAATTACATATCATTTTATCTGATATTACTAGATTGTTCATACCATTGTGTCGATATGTAAGCAGCATTTTACTGTGTAACTGCTCAAGGTGGAGCCAGTTTTAACTACTTTATTTACAGTAAATTAGTTTAGTCCAGTGATTCCCAACCAAGAGGTCAGGCCCCCCCAAAGGCTCACAAGATTAATCTGAGTGGTAACGAGATCATTGAGGGAGATGGGAAAAAAGGTCTGCCACAAAAATGAATGTATACATTTTTTGGGATTTTGGATTTATAGGCTCTCTATAATCTTTGCGATTCGTGTGACATATTGGATAAGTTTACCGCTTTAGGCTTCAAAAGCTTATTAAAATGAAACCATCTGAAAAGTGTAGAGGGTAAGTGTCTCTTTGGTGGAACTGGTAAATCAGAGACATCTGAAACATACCCAACACTGCCTTTTTATATCAGGTCACCATCTGAAAATGTTGGGAACTTCTGGTTTAATCTTTAACAACACGTTGTCTTTTATAATCTTACCATATGTGTTTTCAAGTAGGATTTCAATCTCTTGTAGTGGAGTATAAGTACCATCAATTAAAAAACTAATGTAAAGTGAAAAATATATATATATATAGAAATTGGTACAAGTCAAAAAGGAAAGGGTCAGTCTAAGCGCATGAAGTATTCTGGATGACTTTTATTTTGAAGTTCGTAGCGGAAGTGTGTTCGGTTGTTGTAGCTCGGTTCAGGCAGCTGAGGCGGAGGAAAGCTCTGGCTGTGATGCCGCTGGATGATGGCTGCTTTCGGGATCCTAAGTTACGAACACCGGCCATTAAAGCGGCCCCGGCTCGGACCTCCGGACGTTTATCCTCAAGATCCGAAACAAAAAGAGGTCAGATTTTTACGATCCGCAGCCTGCAAGGCCGGCAGCGATGTTCTGGGCACGAAAATTTTGAGCCAAGAGAGGCTGTGCGAGCTAACACTAGCTAGCCTGTTTAGCAAGACCTCTAGACGATTGGGGCCTAGCAATAACAATGAACAGCACCTAGTTGTCAGTTTGTTAGCTAGCTCGCCAGCCTATTTGGAAAACAACCGGTTCGTTAGATAACTGTTTGCTAAGCTAGCTCATATGCTGGCGGGTTCTGTCCAGTGTGAAATAAAACTTCAACCAGTGTTTAGCTTTGTGATGGAAAACAATATGCGTTGGCTTTTTACATTGTTCGTGACTGGTAATTGTTTGTTGGCTTGATGTTTTGGCACAACGAGTTAACGTTAGCGAAACCCGCACAGCTAACCTCTATGATCTATACGAGTGTAATTTAGACTAAATGATCTATGACCAGTTTTTAAAATTGGAGTTTGGCCTGGCTTCGTAGTGCTGCTGGCTCCTGATCTATTATTAACCCAAGATCATCTGTTGATGTAGATGGAAAACTGGCTGCTTTACCTCTGGGGTATTCTGTCACCGCGTCTGCAAATATCTTTAATAATGACTTAGTAACATTTCGTCATAGATAGGCGAATTTTCCTGCTGTCAGCAAACCCAATCAAACCAACGTCCTGGTTTTTTTTCTCTGACCACCACTAGCTGGTCTGGGATCAGAAATAATGAGATATTGTAGACTGACACTGGTATCAGTGCGCACTGAAATGTGCATTTGTTTCAGGACGAGTTGACCGCACTGAATGTGAAGCAAGGATTCAATAACCAACCAGCTGTGTCTGGCGATGAACATGGCAGTGCCAAAAATGTCAACTTCAACCCTTCTAAGGTAATGACCTTTTGCGCTTCAGCTACCCTGCCTTGCTACTCGTGGTGTTTCTGTCTGAGTGCTTGTGACTGAGTTGGCCGTCAGACACCTTTCCCTCAATGCCTTGCAGATCAGTTCGAACTTCAGCAGCATTATTGCAGAGAAGCTGCGTTGCAACACGTTCCCAGACACAGGGAAGCGTAAGCCACAGGTCAACCAGAAGGATAATTTCTGGCTCGTCACAGCAAGGTCACAGAGCTCCATCAATAACTGGTTTACGGATTTAGCTGGGACTAAACCCTTAACACAGCTGGCTAAAAAGGTAAGACCCTAGTGTACGTCACTAACAGCCTTCTTTACTAAACGATGTTTTTCTTCGTGGTGTTTTAACTGGTAGGATGAGTGCTGGAGAAATCTGCTTTTTACATACGAAATGTTTTTCTCCACATTGGCCTCAACCTCTGCACTGTGTTGTGGTTAGCTGGATGGTCAGTGTAATTCTTTGCACCTCAGTCTCCTGTGCACGGTTTTTGTTTTGTTTGTTTGTTTTTGTGTTTTTTTTGTTTTTGTTTTTGTTTTTTTCCTCCTTGTTGATTCCCACTATTTACATTCTGAAGCACTGGTATGGATTTCTTTAGGCCAAAACCGAACATTTTTTACCCAAGCCCAGAAGAAAGGAAATGGATTTCCCCCGAAAATGCAAAGCGTGTTGCGTAGTTGAAGTATAAAATTAAAAATTAAAAACCGTTATTATTGCGACCACGTGATTAAACACATATTTGAAAGCACAACGGTCTTTCTTCAGGCTCAACTATTTTACCCACCCACTTTTGAACTAGGATTAATTCTACCATAGGTTGTTCACCTGCTGAACGTTAGCTTGTTAAATTAACAGCTAAATGTTAGCATATTTCTGCTCCTAACTGTAACTGTAACATGCTACCAGACATTACTAGCCTCAGCTGTCCCTTCAGTTTTGAGTACTCAAGCCTAAACAAATCACAGCTGAGACTACATCCAGGTGAGCCTGCCAAAGTACAGCTTAGACTGAAGAAAGTCGGCCAAGTCTGGCAATGTAGCGCTGAGCTTGAGAAGCCGGGGTGTCTCTACTACAGCCTCACAGAGCCACTAACGTTGCTATATACATTTTATTTTATAAAGCCGACTTTTCCCAGTACGAGAGTTTTGCAGTGTGAGCCTGCAATTTTAACGACACTTATCGTGGTCTGACAAGGCTCGATAGAATTTTCTTTTTTGCCAGGACATCCTGGGCAGAAGTAGGAGAACTTGGGGTAGACCCAGAACAAGCTGGAGAGATGATTTATTTTCATTTGAGCTGGAAAACGTAGCATTAGCTAGAGACACGCCTGGACTACCGTGCTTAGCCCGGTGCCACCTTGACCTGACCCTGGATAATCGGCAGAAAACAGATGGATAGATCCATACATGCCTCGCTGCTCAGAGACATTTATGTGTCAGTTCTGTGAAAGCCAAGAAGAGAACAAATAGAATGGAATAAACCAGTAGAACAAAAGGAATGGCAATGGAGTCAGAACAGCCCCCAAACTGTGCAGAATATCCTGGGTGAATCAGTCCAACATAACGAAACAAGAACAATTCAGGTAATTAATGGTGTGGTTGTTGGTTTTTTTTTTTAATTTCCTTGGTAAAACAACCCAACTGATGCTTCTGTTTAAACCAAGTCAAACACAATGAATGTCTTTGTTAGTGGGGTTTTATTTGGTTAAACTTGGAAATCTATTCTTAATGGATTGTGAGGGGAGATTTTTTTGCTCTTACAAATGGTAGCAAATAGGTACATGGGGTTGATGAGCTTTCTGTGCATAAGTTTATGAAAGCTCTTTATCATTTACAGTTCAACTCCTGTTTGTTAGGTATTTTCTTTTATCCCTGCTTGCATTGGTGCATACGTATTTCATTGTTTTCTCACCATTAAAAACAATGTTTTCTAACTGTGTTTTTGACCTGTCACTTCTCTAGAAGTACACCAGTTCCAGGTTTCCCCTCAGCTGCTTAATATCAGGAAAACATAACCGAAATTGTGGACTTCATGCATGCAGTTCCTCCGGTGCAGTCATTTTTGAAAACGAACAGAGAGTGGCATTTTTGACGGGATTTTGGCGTAGTTTAATCCTTGTTAAACACATGTCTATTGGACTTTCAACTGTTTGGAAAATGTAACACTACAGTTTTCATATTGAAAATTATTTAAAAAAATCAATAAAGTAATTTGACCTTTGTTTTCTGGCAGAGTTCTATTTTTCTTGCCATTTTTGCTGTTTTGGTAGAAGTATTCTCGGTGTGTGCATTTTTTTTTTTTTCACTCAACATTACTGATGCACATGAAATTCCCTTGTCACAGGTTCCGATCTTTAGCAAAAAGGAGGAGGTTTTTGGATACTTGGCCAAGTACTCAGTCCCCGTCATGCGTTCAGCATGGATGATCAAGATGACTTGTGCTTATCACGCAGCCATCACAGAAACTAAAGTCAAGAAGAGGCATGTGATTGATCCTTGTATAGGTAAGCGAGTGAAGCAGGTTTTTTTTGTAAGGAAACATTGATGCAGTTTGAGGCTTTTTTTCTTGTGATCTTTTGGCAAAAAAAAACAAAACAATTATACGTATTTCTATGGGACATTTAAGTGATTTTTTTTTATTTTATTCTTGAGTAGAATATGTGTTTGCCGGTTATTAAATTTTTCTGTGTGTGTGTGTGTGTGTGTGTGTGTGTGTGTGTGTGTGTGTGTGTGTGTGTGTGTGTGTGTGTGTAGAATGGACCCAGATCATTACTAAGTACCTGTGGGAGCAGCTTCAGAAGGTGGCCGAGTTTTACAGGCAGTTTCCCAGTCAGGGCTGTAGCTCACCCCTACCGGCCACTCCCGCTGACGTCGAGACGGCCATGAAGCAGTGGGAATACAACGAGAAGCTGGCCATGTTCATGTTTCAGGTCAGTTCACTCTCATAAGTCTACTGCTGAACAGTGTTGGCGTTAAACTGTCACAAATATCACATTAATTTTTTTCAGTGACATAGTAGTATTTATGCGCAACAGTGGATCTGTGGTGGTTACAGTAGTTACTGCTGTGCTGAAAATTCTGAACAACGTACAACATCAAAATAATATGATTGTTTTTCTCTGAGTTACACGAAATAATCATCGCATTACATTCAGGGAGAGTAATGTAGGCAAGGAATTTGTAATTGATTACTTTTTCTGAAATTTGTCCTACCTGATTCCTTGAAGTGAAGATGGAGGTCATTGCGTATTTCAATTAATGAATCCATGAATGAATGAATTAAACATTATGATTACTGTATCTACTTGATATTAAGATGCACTTGTGTTTTGTTTCTGTGTTCAGGACGGTATGTTGGACAGACATGAGTTTTTGACATGGGTGTTGGAGTGCTTTGAGAAGGTCCGACCTGGTGAAGATGAGCTTCTCAGACTCCTCCTGCCCCTTTTACTACAGGTATACCCCTCTGTCCATTTACTGTCATCTCAGCATCTCTACATCAGTCTCACAACATCCTTCGTGCACTGATGGACTGCATTTGGGAAGCATGCAGTCCTACTTAACATTCATACAGCTGTACGCTGTTACAAACAGTAGCCGGTCTGTGTTACAACAGGCTTCTAGGGCTGTCAACAGTTTACATTGAACCAGTTGTGTGTCTTCGTCCCCAGCACTTTGGCGGTGTTGACCTTTGCCGGCAGTGGCCTGTGAGGCCCACAGCCTCATATTTTGTTTCTATTTCCAAAGCTGACTGATGTTAATGGACGCTGAGTGCTGTGGGTAACACTGTGAATCTCTCCCCCGTCCTGCAGTACTCAGGGGAATTTGTACAGTCGGCTTACTTGTCACGGAGACTGGCTTACTTCTGCACACGCCGCCTCAACCTGTTGCTAAGCGACGGGAGCCTGGGCCCCGGCACAGGAGGACATCCAGCGCATGGCATCTTGACGCAGCAAAGTAACGCCCTGCCCCCCACCCCGACCTCCCAGCCAGCAGGCGGGAACCAGCCCCAGACACCCTTCACGGATTTCTATATCTGCCCTCAGCACAGGCCTCTGGTGTTTGGCCTCAGCTGCATGTTACAGGTATTATACTTTCATTTTGACTGATGTATAATTGATACATGGGATAGGTGACACTTCTTTTTTCATCATGCTCTGATAGATTAGTTTGAAAAGGGTTTTGAAAATGTAAGACAAGACTTAAAATACCTCACTCTCTAGTTCCATTTCTCCTTTCCCTTGTTGTTTGTGTCTTGTTCTTGTCACATCAGAGCATAGTGTTGTGTTGTCCCAGTGCTCTGGTGTGGCATTACTCCCTAACAGACAGCAGAAACAAGACTGGCTCCCCTCTGGACCTCCTGCCCATCGCCCCATCCAGCTTGCCAATGCCAGGAGGCAACACTGCCTTTACACAGCAGGTACCTCCATCAGCACTGATATAGTGTTCTTTCTTTTCTGTCTGTTTATTTCAAGACATCTTGTAAATGTGTGTGTGTGTGTGTGTGTACAGCACAAAAAGCCTCTTAGTAGTTTTTCCTTTTATTTGCAGTTTAAGTTGTTTTTTATTAGCTTTTACAGTACGTTAAAAAACAAAATGAAACACAAGACAAAATATTGTAGTAATGACTGCTGAACGGGGGAACAGAACAAAACCAATCTGAGCACATAGAAGTAGCTAAGATAAGACAAACCAGTAAACTGACAGAAAAGGGACACCTCTTGAAGTACCACTAAAGCTTGCCAGTGCAAATACATATTCTTTTTTGGACATACCAGATGGTCGGAGAGACCTGTCTCCTAATAAACACAGCTGGGGAGATTCTGGCAATGGCTTATGTGTAACCACTCTTAGTTGGTTTTCCCGTTTGGTTTTTGGGCATTTTTTTATTTGCCAGATGACAGGAAGACATTCTCTGAACCCCTCTTTCAACACAGGTCCGTGCAAAGTTGAGAGAAATCGAGGAGCAAATTAAGGAGCGAGGCCAGGCAGTGGAGTTCAGGTGGTCATTTGATAAGTGCCAGGAGACCACAGCAGGTACGAAAACTGTTCCTTCATCTCTGCAGACACCTGTTTGCAGCTCATGTGAACGGGTTTGTAGGAAATCAAGGTCAGTGCTGAAGATGATATTTGTAATCTGTTGCCAGGGTTCACCATTGGAAGGGTTCTTCACACTCTGGAGGTTTTAGACAACCACAGCTTTGAGAAGTCTGACTTTAACAACTCACTGGATTCGCTGTACAACAGGATATTTGGGTCAGGCCAGAGTAAAGATGGCCATGAAGTAAGAACTGATTCCTCTTATTCTCTCTATCTTATTATGCGTAAAGCATGAAAAAAATGTGAATCTTGTAAATTAGATCAAACAAGGTGAAAATACTCTGTGAACAATAAAATTGAACAAATTGTTTTTAATCTCTTGGAACTGGATTGATTGATTGACAAGGTGTAATTTTGATGCGAGAATCTTTGCTGCGGTGACACCGTGTGATTACTGATCATCAGATCATAGAATTTGGCACCAAGCGATTCCGTTTCTAGCCGTATTGGCCAATCACGTATGCCTCTGTCCAGATGTCACCAGATGACGATGCGGTGGTGACCTTGCTTTGTGAATGGGCGGTGTGCTGTAAGCGCTCTGGCAGACACAGGGCCATGGTGGTGGCCAAGCTACTGGAAAAGAGACAGGCCGAAATAGAAGCAGAGGTAAGAGACACGCCACCTCCAGCTGAGTTCTGATACATATTTCCAACTCGTGCTTGTTTTACACAAGTCCAAACGAATTTTCCCACAGTTTTAGTAGTAATCACCTTCATTACATCTTCTCTGTTATTGGCTCCCAGCCTTTTTGACTTGGGACCCCTAAAAATAGAGCAATGTCCACCTGTGACTAGAGAGTAAGTTTTCCTGCTCAGCTTTTCATTTAAAGGATTTTTAGAGGCCCGAAGAGATGAAAGTAGTCAGAATGTTACCAGAATAAAAAGCAAACATTTGAGAAAAGTTGTACAGAACAATCAACACAAATACATTATTTTTCTTTCTTATGCCTTTAATCAGCTTTTGACCAATCAGATTTATTTTGGGACCTCAGCAGGGGGTCCTGACCCCCAAATTGGAAACCACTGACCTAAGTCTCAGTAACCCTGCTGTCATGTTGGAATATCCATCTCTGATATCGATCTGCATAGCTCTTAAGTTTATATTTTACAAATCATCAGCTGATTTTCCTCCACTATGAATTACGGCTGGGAAGGTCCTACAGCTCCACCATGCCCCTCAACATTAAGATAACGTTTAAAATTCATAATTCATACTTTGTGGCAGGTGTAGACCTACTGTAAACCCAAACGAATGCGTCAAATAAGGACAGTTTTTAAATACGAGTTCTACATTTAGCACTCGGAGGCTGTTTGATAAGTGTTGTCTGTCTGCTGTGTGTCTGTTTGCAGAGGTGTGGTGAGTCGGAGGTGGTGGATGAGAAGGGCTCTGTGTCATCTGGCTCCCTCTCAGCTGCCACGCTACCAGTTTTTCAGGATGTTCTGCTGCAGTTCCTTGATACTCAGGCCCCCACACTGAGTGAGCCTTTCTTTTTTTTCTTTTTCATTCACTTCCCGCAGCTGTGTCTTACATCTCAAATGTGTCAAACTTGATCCCAATCTAATAGTGAAGTAACTTTATATGATTTTGTCTTTGCCTCTTATTTCATTACACAGTTCATATTTATTATAAATGATTTGGCAAGGTAAACCTGCTATTCAATTATTCAAATCCAATTTTCCCCTCTGTAGCGGAGCCTGGGAATGAAAGTGAAAGAGTGGAGTTCTCCAACCTGGTCCTGCTCTTCTGTGAGCTCATCCGTCACGACGTCTTTTCCCACAACATCTACATGTGCACGCTCATATCCCGTGGTGACCTGGCTTCTGACTCCCACCTGCCGCGCCCACGATCCCCCAGCGACGAGCCCTCCGATGAATCAGAGCGCAAGGAGCAGGACGCAGGCAGCAGTGTCAAGATGGAGGTATGCTGGACGCATCTGTTGTTAGTGCTTTGGGGTGTGATGAGTCATTTGTGCAGCAGTGCAGAGGAACAGTGTGGTGTTAAAGGGTAACATGAGATTATGGTTTGTTCAACAGGATACCGGTCTGTCAGAGTCGATGGAAATCGATCACAACTCCAGTGCTAATTTTGACGAGGTAAACACAGTATTTAACCTTTTACATTTCCTGCCATAATGAATGGATAAATATCGTTCGGAACCAAGTGTTATTTTTTTATTTTATTTTATTTTTTTTAACAAATTTTAATCATTTCTGTAACAATTTTCTCTTGAACATTTTGTCACTGCTCATGTGCCTCGCACGGAGTCATTTCCGCCTCCCCTTTGCCTTGCAGATGTTCTCTCCTCCAATGCACTGTGAGTCTAAGGGCAGCCCCTCTCCAGAGAAGCCAGTTCCAGACCAGGACAGCAAGGCTGGCTGTAAGGACAAGGGCATGGACCCGGCCTTCCCTCAACTGTACGAGCAACCCCGCCACATTCAGTATGCCACTCACTTCCCCATTCCACAGGTGAGAAAGCTCATAGTTTGGCATTTAAAAAGAAATCCCAGCAAATTACACTTCTGGGTAGCTATGGATGAGCAGATGTTTCCTTAGAACATACCAGATTCTATTTTGACTTAAAGTCTAGTAAATCTTCAGTCCTCATACATAGAATATACAGTATTCCTGCATATTGTGGTGAAGTGAAGAATAAAGGAGCAAGTATGATTTATCGGAAGTGCTTGTCAGATGGCTGAAAAGCTTCGGAAACTCTTCTCCTCCCCAAACCTTCCTGACTTCGGAATTTGAGGTTGTCTGCATGACAATTTCTTTAACTTTCAGAAACAGTTATTCACGCCCACTTCACACAGCAATTGTTCAGGTGTATCGAGGGGAAAAGTAGGCAAGCTACTGAAGTTCTTTTTAAGCATAACCCAGCCTTAATTTTCCTTTCCAGACTAACATTGCCAAGTTAATCTGTTAAATACAGCAAATATACATATGAGTCACATGAGTATTCTTAAAAGATGAAACCAAGTTATCTCAAGTGGTTTAGAGCAAATGTTATGAATGAGGATTTGTATGTTTACTAATGGCTGAAATACAATTTCAGTTTGAAATACAATTTCAGCCATTGCTGTTCAACTAGATCTTATTTTATTCCCACAGTGGGAATAACAACAATTGAGAAAAAATGTTAGTTTTTATAGTTCACAATTGAAAAGTAAAATTTGTAAAAAATGATTCCTCAAACATGGTCACATCTATTGTGAAACAATTTATGCCGTAATATGTATTTTTTTCCCGTTGTTTGGTTCATATCATTTCGTGCTGTGCTGCTCAGGTTATCAAGTGGTTCCAGTACGTGAGGATCTTTCTGTCTCTTTGTCTTTGCCTTTAGGAGGAAAGCGCCAGCCACGAGTGCAACCAGCGGTTAGTGGTCCTGTACGGTGTGGGCAAACTGAGAGATGAGGCGCGACACACCATCAAGAAAATTACCAAAGACATCTTGAAGGTGCTCAACCGCAAAAGCACAGCAGAAACAGGTAACTCAATTTTATCAGCTGCTGACTGATGCTTTATGTCCTACATTTCCCATTTAGTTGATATTTTACATTGCCTAGCTGCCATTTAAGATCACGTTTCATCTGTTTTATATTACCTACTTTTCATGTTTTATTCATGGAGTGGATTTTTTCCTTCAACTCTCTGTAGAAGAATCCATTTATATCATATTAGATATAATTTTTTGCCTGGTGGAAAGCAGGTGCTTTATCATGCTTGGATGTTTGTAAAACATTGTTCAGACGCGCACTGACTGCTTGCTTTACTACCGTGGCCCGTAACTCTCCTCTTTGAGTACTTTTCATTTGTATCCCCTTCCTCCTGCCCTTCTGAAGAGAACAAGCTGTTTTTTTTTTTTTCCTCTTTATCGACCCTGGGGGGTGGCATTACTCAATCATCTTTCCACCCAATTTCTATGCTAATAGCTCTCATCTGTTCATAGCCACTTTATCTTAGATACATGTGACCTTATTAATGTGATTTAAGGTTTTCAGAGTTATAATTGCACAGATTGGAGTGTTTTGTGTCAACTTAGCACATTCCTGCGAGCTCATGATGACCTTCAGCTCACAATTGTGTTTCTCTTAAATGAAAAGTACCACTTTCCTTTGATTTAAGTGACTTTATAGCATTGTCTTTTGCAGTAAAACTTCAAATCAAAGGAGGATGGAAATAAGATAACAGGCCACTGAGTTAACTTGATTTCACGGCTGGCCTGTTAGGCAGACTGGAAAGAATACCGCTGACCAGTTATGAGTTGCTGCTTCCTCTCTTATTTTTTTATTTTTTATTTCTCTCTTTCCCACTGACGCAGGAGGGGAGGAAGGACAAAAGAGGAAGAGGAGTAAGCCGGAGGCCTTTCCCACTGCAGAGGATATCTTCTCCAAATTCCAGCACCTCTCCCACTTTGACCAGCACCAGGTCACCTCGCAGGTAAGACCAGTCAACCTCACGGAGACAGGGTTTATTAATGTAAATATTTTGGCAGCCTAAAAGACGAGACCTCCCACGGTAACGCATTTGAATGTAAATGTAATTTTGGCTTGATTTGATTTCTCTTGTGAGATGTCTGAATACAATTTGAATGGATAATGCAGTCGGGCTGCTGTAACTTGAAAACCCATCAGAACATAATTTATTTGAAGTTTAGATAGTACAGGTTGTAATGGAGAATGCAGTTGTTCCCGAATGCAATAAAGTCAGTAATATCCCCTAGATGATAAAATATAAAACACTTTGCACTTGAAAACAACCTACAATTTCATTTGCATTTTTAAGTGCTTTTAATTCAAGTATAGCTAATAGCCAAAGGGTCAAGTCCGCATCAAACTATAACATATTTAAAAGTGTTATATGATGTCCAGGGATTTGCCCTGTTTTGTCAGCTAATAGTCAGTTTCACATGTAAGAGCAACTTCCCGATAACATTATGGTTGTGTTGGTATCCCTCTTTATATAAAATATTTTGACATTTAGGAAATAGGCATATTTGCTTTCTTGCTAAGAGATGAGACGATGGATGCCACTCTCATATCTGTCTGTTAAAGGCAAGAGTCAGGCTAGCTGTTTGTCTCTGTTTCCTGTGTTTTTGGTAAGCTAAAATAATGGTCGTGGCTGTGGCCTCATATTTAATGGACAGATCTGAGTGTGGTATCGATATTCTTTCTTATTCATCATACTCTTTGTTAGAAACTTCAAAGATATATTAATTTCCCATTTCTTTTCACACTAAAGTGAAGTATACATGTTTCCCATAAACTCTCATTTGATTTGCATTCTGTTCACACTTGAATTTCATCAGGTAATGGAAATCATGTTGTTTAATCACCTAGGTCAGTTTAAAGAGTAAGAGCGGTGAGATATTTCTTCACAGTTTTATGACTGTAAGAAAGTCTGAGTGGTTAAAATTCCTTTTTGGTTGTTTTTGCCTCCATTTGTCTGACTTGCTCCCCCCTCCCAAACAACAAAAATTCCAGTGGCTGACAAAATATTTTGGCATATTTTGAATGTTTCTGCTCATTTTAAATATAAAGCGTCTCTGTTGGAGCTCTGCTGAATGGCAACATATTGTTCTTATATCGCAGCTCAGAGTCGGAGCCAAGGCTGGAAATATTGTTGTTTTTTGCATGTTAATGATGTCTGATGTTACGTTTGTGTGCAGGTGTCTAGAAACGTACTGGAACAGATCACCAGCTTTGCCTTAGGGATGTCTTATCACCTGCCTCTCGTCCAGCACATTCAGTTCATCTTTGACCTCATGGAGTACTCCCTCAACATTAGTGGCCTCATAGACTTTGCTATTCAGGTAGGGGCAGCTGATCACTAAAGTAACTCAACTCGGACAAATCCAGATAAATGTCTTTTTAATCATCACTGTTTGTAAATAACACATTGGCTGTGTGCGTGTTTTGTAGCTTCTGAATGAGTTGAGTCTGGTGGAAGCCGAGCTGCTGCTGAAGTCATCCAGCTTGGTGGGCAGCTACACCACCAGCCTGTGTCTGTGCATTGTAGCTGTGCTAAGGAGGTACCACTCCTGCCTCATTCTCAATCCTGAGCAGACGGCGCAGGTTTTTGACGGGTATGTGACTTATAAGCCGTGAGTTTCTTCAAAAGGATACCAGATATCAAAATCAAGACTGGACTAGATATTTAATGAGGGGCCCAAACCTGGGACTGTATGGTTTAGTAGTCGTTCCTGTGCAATTAACCGAAATAGAGACCGGATCCCAACCCCAAAGGGATGTTGGCAGGGTAAAGACATCATTTAAACTTATAATTAAAGTAGTAAAAAGGAAGTATGGTGTTGCAAAAGCAAGTTAAAGAATCTTTCTACTGTTTTTAACGAGGATTTTTATTGTCAAAGGACTGCTGACAGGGCACTTAGTTCCTGAACGCCTGTTCTCAGTTGTTTGTGATGCTGTTACTTGAGGAATTCTAGCTGATTCCGCTGTTGCAGTTTTAAGGTCATTTTTGGTTAAAGCATTAGCTTAATGCCTTGAGTGTTAAAGATAAACATTGATATATAAAGCCACTAATTAAAATAAACGAAATTAAATATAAAAGTTGTGCTCATACAAAAAGACTGTTAAAGTAATAGCTTGATATTTTGGGAAATATGGGTATTTGCTTGCTTGCCAAGGCTTAGACGAGAAGATTGATACCGCTCTCACGACTGTCTGCTAAATATGAAGCTACTGCCAGTAGCGGGTTACCTTAAGAGGGAGAAACAGCTAGCCTGGCTCTGTCCAAAGGTAACACAAGACTCCTAATTGCATCTCTAAAGCTTGCTCCGTTTGTACAAAAATCGTTTTTGTGGTTTTACGGGGGAATATGTGCCAGACTATTTTTCCAAGATGTTAGTGATGCTGGCCAAGAAATATACCAGTGGATTAAACATATAAGATACAGGTAGTTAATTATTGAGCTCTAGAGGTGCTGGTATGTGCATTTTGTTACCTTTGGACAGAGCCAGGCAATGGGTTTCCTCCTGTTTCCAGTTGTAACGCTAAGCTAAGATAGCCAGCTGCTAGCACAAACTGTACTTACTGTACTCTGCTTACAGTACAGCCATGAGAGCAGTATCGGTCTTCTCATCTAGCACTCAGAAAGGAAGCAAATGAGCCCACCCAAACTATCTGACTTTTCCTTTAAATATGGCTCTGAAGTAGGTGCTGGTGAATCATGTGTGTAAATGTGTTCACAGCTTGCGCATCGTGGTGAAATCGGGTGTGAACCCGGCAGACTGTTCTTCTGCTGAGCGCTGCATCTTGGCCTACCTGTATGACCTCTACACCTCCTGCAGTCACCTCAAGAACAAGTTTGGCGAGATATTCAGGTAAGAATGAACATTCAGCTATTTGAAAATGAATGTTTTCCATCGCTAAAAACAAAGAAACATACAGGGGCAAGAAAAAGTTGGGGCACCCCTGGTCAAAATTTCTGTTACCGGGATTAGTTGAGTGAGTAGAGGATGAACTGATCTCCAAAAGGCATAAAGTCAAAGATGAAACATTCTTTTCAACATTTTAACCAAGATTAGTGTATTAGTATTTTTGTTTTGTACAAATGTAGGGTGAAAAAAGGAAAGAAGCACCATACAAAGGTTTGGGCAACCCAAGAGATTTGAGCTCTGAGATGACTTTTACCAAGGTCTCAGACCTTAATTAGATTGTTAGGGCTGTGGCTTGCTCACAGTCATCGTTACAAAAGGCCAAGCGATGCAAATTTCAAAGCTTTATAAATGATCTGACTCATCAAACTTTGCAGCCATGGGCTCCTCTAAGCAGCTCCCTAGCACTCTGAAAATTAAAATAAGTGATGCCCACAAAGCAGGAGAAGGCTATAAGAAGATAGCAAAGCAATTTCAGGTAGCTGCTTCCCCAGTTCGCAATATAATTAAGAAATGGCAGTTAACAGGAACGGTGGACGTCAAGTTGAGGTCTTGGAGACCAAGAAAACTTACAGAGGGAACGGCTTGTAAAATTGCTGGAAAGGTAAATCCAAATCCCCGTTTGACTGCATAAGACCTTCAAGGAAGTTTTAGTGGACTCTGGAGTGGTGGTGCACTGTTCTACTGTGCAGCGACACCTGCACAAATAGGACCTTCGTGGAAGAGTCGTCAGAAGAAAACATGTCCTGCGTACTCACCACGAAATTCAGCGTCAGAAGTTTGCGGAGGAGCATCTAAACAAACCTGATGCATTTTGGAAACATGTCCTAACTTAGTATAGAACTTTTTGGCTACAATGAACAAAGGTATGTTTGGAGAAAAAAGGGTGCAGAATTTCATGAAAAAAACACCTCTCCAACTGTTAAGCACGGGGGTGGATCGATCATTCTTTGGGCTTGTGTTGCAGCCAGTGGCACAAGAAACATTTCAGTGGTAGACGGAAGAATGGATTCAATTAAGTACCAGCAAATTCTGGGAGCCAACATCACACCGTCTATAAAAAAAGCTGAAGATGAAAAGAGGATGGCTTCTACAACAGGATAGTGATCCTAAACACACCTCAAAATCCACAGTGGACTACCTCAAGAGGTACAAGCTGAAGGTTTTGCCATGGCCCTCACAGCCCCCCGACCTAAACATGATCGAAAATCTGCGGACAAACATCAGAAGAGTGGTGCATGCAAGGCGGCCTGAGAAACTCACAGAACTAGAAGCCTTTTGCAAGGAAAAATGGGTGAAAATCCCTCAAACAAGAACTGAAAGACTCTTAGCTGCTACAAAAATTGTTTACAAGCTGTGATACTTGCCAAAGGGGGAGTTACTAATTACTGACCATGCAGGGTTATTTAAAGCCCTTTTTCTTTTTTCTTATTTTGAAACTGTAAAAGATGGAAATGAAAAAGTAATCTTGCTTAAAACATTAAAGAAATATGTCTTGAACCTTAAGCCTTTTGGAAATCAGTTCATCTTTTACTTACTTAGCTATTCACAGTAAGAGAAATTTTGGCCGGGCGTGCCCAGACCTTTTCATGCTGCTGTATTTGGCTCCACTCCAGAGCCTTTTTTGACTAATCTCTCAAGGACAGAAGTCTTTTTTTTTTTTTTTTTTTTTTTTTTTTTTTTTTTTTTTTTTTTTTTTAAGGGAATGAATAGTGAACACACTAAACCAGACTTCTAAAATGTATATAGTACACTATATTTCATTATTAGTACACATAATAGTACACACATTTATAGTATTTGCATCCAGTTTCATTTACCATCCCAGTGTCCTTTTTAGTTGCTTCTGTCAATCAGAAAAATCCAGCAGTCGTGTACGATAAATCAGCTATCACTAAATGTTATTTTTGTCACCTCTTATTCTCTCCTTCCGCCTTGTGTTCTCTCTCAGTGAATTCTGCTCCAAAGTGAAGAACTCCATCTACTGCAACATTGACCCGTCAGACTCCAACATGCTTTGGGATCCCGTGTTCATGATGGAGGCGATCGCCAACCCCTCAGCCCACAACTTCAACCACTCCATGGTGGGCAAGATCCTCAACGACAGCCCAGCCAACCGCTACAGCTTCGTCTGTAATGTGCTCATGGATGTGTGCGTGGACCACCGAGACCCTGAGAGGTGTTATACTCTTGATACGATTATGTCGTGTGCGTGTATGTCTCAGACTGCTACAGTTTTCAACCCCTCGTTGGACCGTGGTTGATACTGTGTAATGTGCTTTCAGGGTGAACGACATTGGGATCCTGTGTGCAGAGCTGACAGCGTATTGTCGCTCTCTTAGTGCCGAGTGGCTTGGCATCCTCAAGGCTCTCTGCTGTTCCTCTAACAATGGCAACTGCGGCTTCAATGATTTACTGTGTAACGTAGATGTAAGTTGTGGTTTCATAATTGTCTGTCTAGCACTTATCTTGTTAAATCAATAATTATCATTTACTCTCCAGACACCATGGTTTTGGTCCTTCAACCGCTGCTTGCTTTTGAAATAGTTGTTCTGTCAAATTTTTCTTTGTATGTCGCATTTTTGATAATAATATGATTAAATATGTTTTTAGACTTACCTACATCTCATCTTAATTTTAATATTTACAGTATTTCCAAATCTCTTATTTAGTTGTTCTCTAAATTACAGCAGGTTTTTTCTCATCATACGGAATTGATTTGAAAGATGATCACTGTGCCCGTGTCCTTCAGGTTAGCGATTTGTCCTTCCATGATTCCCTGGCAACCTTCGTAGCCATTCTCATAGCTAGACAGTGCCTACTCCTAGAAGACCTGGTTCGCTGTGTGGCCATTCCTTCCCTCCTCAATGCAGGTAAGGATTATTTAACCTTAAGCATCCTGGTATACAGAAATATGTATTGCCAACTAAATCAGTGCAAAATGAAGAACAGTTGTCCAATCATTGTTCTATAAATCATATTTCTTCATACGTTTACACTGTTGACTTTCAGCTCAGTTTGGTCAAGTTTGCATTAATCCTGCCACTTTGAGTGGGAGACGCTTGACATTTCAGCTATTTATCCATTCGTTTTAGCTTTTTCAAACACGTATCCACAACTTTTATCCTTTTTTTTTTTCTATTTATCTTCCACTTTGAGCTTTTTCACGATTTTCCCGATACTTTTAGCAATATGTTGCAACCACTTATTCATCGCTTGCAGCTATTTATTCCAACCATTTTTCTATTACTTTAGCTATCTCTTTCACCCTTTTATCCACTATTTTTATATTGCTGCCACCTTAAATGCACTCTCAGTTGCAACATGTAGTGTTCAAGTATTGCAGCTGACTCAATGTGTGTGTGTGTGTGTGTGTGTGTAAGTTTTATATATATATTTCCCCCCCCCCCCCACTGTAAACTGCAGAAACACACCATGGGGTACGAATACCCCTAATTGGGAACCACTGCTTAAAACAATCGAAAAAGCATCTCTATAAAATCTCACAGCCATTAGGTTTTCTATAAATGAGTGAACAGTACATTGCTACTTGGCTCATAGAGAGGAATGCCAATCTGTATGATGCATTACTTCTCTCAGAAAGGAGAGTAAACGCAGTGTATTTGATCTGGGTCCATGGAACCTCGATATGCTGTGTGCACAGGCCAGAGAACTGCCTCTCTCTCCCCGCTGCTAATCTTTCTTTTCCCAGCTTAGACACAAAGCCCCATTCAGCCATGGTGTTGGGTTGGGTTTGGCTCATTTTATAACACAACTACAAATGCCAAATGCTAACGGCTCTGGCCTGTGGTAAATGCTTTGTTCTCACTCCATCTTTCACAACAACAGCTCTATGAAAATTCCACTTCAACATGACTTATGAGAAGTCTATCTAGGACAAGGTTTAAATTTAGATGGGTGACTTTGATATTATGGATTGTGTAGCCTATGCAAAACAATATGAACCTGAGCCATGTGATGAGAAGAAACTCAACTCTAATCAATGCATATGTGTCCGAACTTACCTTCAGCCTGCAGTGAGCAAGACTCTGAGCCAGGAGCCAGACTCACCTGCAGGATTCTGTTGCACCTTTTCAAGACGCCACAGCGCAACCCCGTCCCCCAAGATGGTGTGAAGTCAGGTAGTCAACACAACCAAAAACCATTTACTGTTGTTTCTGCACATTGTTGTTTCTACCGTATTGTGACTTCTTATCTCATACGGGTGTTTTGACTTTGCAGATAAATCCTCAGTTGGTATCCGGTCGTCTTGTGATCGCCACCTTCTCGCTGCCTCTCAGAACAGCATTGTTGTCGGAGCAGTATTTGCTGTCCTAAAAGCTGTCTTCATGCTGGGTAAGAGTCTGTGTAGCACCGTCATATGAATAAGTTTAAGGTCAGGACCTGTTAGTTTTCCTGCTCAAAAGTCTGCTCATGGTGCCACTGATAGATCTCACTGATTGATTTTTACGGGTCTCTTCATGTCTTAGGTGACGCTGAGCTAAGAGGCTCCGGCCTGTCGCACCCTGCTGGCCTCGACGACATATCTGAGGGACGCAATGTCTCTATAGAAACGGCCAGCTTGGATGTGTATGCAAAGTATGTTCTGAAGACGATCTGCCAGCAGGTGAGAACATGAGTTGAAATGAGTTGAACATTATGAAAGCAGCGAAATGGAGTACCACTGTTAACACAGCCAGTGTATAATGGAAAAAGTGACAATGAAGGTACTGAGATAACTAATGAGTGACAAATGGCTTTCTACCGTGAGGACCAGTGCTTCAATATTACCTGTGCTGTTGTATTTTTTTTTGTCTGAAAGCTTCTGTGTGAATGCACCTAGAAACAGTAAACTTTCTATTTTTAATAAAATAAGCTCCCTTGCTTTTCTGAGCTACTTGTAAACGCAGTAAGCCAAAGGTGCGAATGAGATCATTTTCTGCACCAGATGTTACTTATGCCACATGGATATGAAGGCAAGAGAGAGCTGGCAGCAGCTCAGAGGGCTGGACACGCTCCGAGGCCCTAAGAGACTTCAGACACGTTTCCTACCCCGCAAGCCTCAGACATGTGCAGTGCTATTCCTGAAAAATGAATCTTTGCCTTGTTTTCATCACCACCCACCCAGCTTCGGTTAAGCTTTTTTTTTTTTTTTTTTTTTGCATGAGTCATGAGCTTACATGATTCTGTATCTTAAAGTGTGGTATCAATGAAGTCTTGCTCCTTAAATCAAGATGCTGTAATTCAGGTCCTCATATTAGGAGATATAATTTACTGACCACTTTCACATTCCCCATTCCGCCACTTCTCCCTCCTTCCCCTTGTTCTCCTCTGGTTCCGTCCTGCAGGAATGGGTTGGAGAGCGCTGCCTGAAGTCTCTGTCTGAGGACAGCAGTGCCCTCCAGGACCCGGTGTTGGTAAACATTCAGGCCCAACGGCTGCTGCAGCTTATTTGCTATCCTCACCGCCAGCTGGACAGTGATGATGGTGACAACCCACAGAGGCAGCGCATCAAACGCATCCTACAGGTAGGAGAAACACACAATCTGTCCTCGTACTTTAACTTTACTTTTGTCTCTCTGTTTGAACCAGTAAATCGAATTCTGTTTTTCGGTAAATGAAGACTGTTAAGTTCAAATATATATGTGTGTGTGTACATATATGAAATATGAGTAGGTTTAACAAGTGGGTGGGTCATGAGCATCTCTGATTATTATCTTAGAAATAATAACTCGTCTTTCTTGAATCACAGCTGTTAGGTTTTGCTGCCCTCTCCTGGCTGAATCCAGGGTTGAGGGAGCGTCTTTCCAGTGCCATAGACTCGGCACTGGCGTTCGACAAGAGGGGGGAAAAAATGTATATAACTTACAGTAATCCTTTCTCTTTCATAGAACATGGACCAATGGACAATGAGGCAGTCGTCCCTGGAGCTGCAGCTGATGATCAAACAGAGCACAAACAATGTAAGCTGCTGTTTGAAGTGCGTCTAACATGAAACATGAATGTGTAGTCTTTGTCAAAATAATCTGAATAGTCCTCATTTATTTGTCAATAGGAGCTCTACTCACTCTTGGAGAACATAGCCAAGGCCACCATAGAGGTGTTTCAGAAATCAGCTGAGATGAACTCTAGTAACCCCTCAGGGAACGGAGCAGCGGTCCAAGTTGGCTCCGCATCCAACAACAACAGCACCACAAGCAAGATGAAACCAATTTTAAGGTTTGTCCTTCTTCTAGGAGATTACTTAATTTCTTTTTCTCCCTCTTTCTTCGTATTAGAATTTGGAACATATTTTGTTCTTTAATTCTGAAGTCTAGATAATACTGTTCGGGCTTAAACCCTTGCACTTAGTCTACTTTCACATTCGTTGCGATTCACTTAATTCTTATTATAAACTCACCCAACACAAATACGTAGATTTATAATTCCACAGAGGGGACATGCTAATACCCTTCATTTCCTCGTCTCTGTGGTTTGCTCTCAGTGATGCTGAAGTCTTCTGATTTTTGTGTGCACTCTGATCTGCAGCTCCTCAGAGCGGTCAGGTGTTTGGCTGGTGGCTCCCCTGATAGCCAAGCTGCCCACCTCAGTTCAGGGCCATGTACTGAAGGCAGCAGGAGAGGAGCTGGAGAAGGGACAGCACCTGGGCTCTTCCTCGCGTAAGGAGAGGGACAGGCAGAAACAGAAAAGGTACGTGGCAAACTCATTCTTCATTGATACTAGTTCAGATGAGATTTCATTTATTCTGGTTGTTCTACAAGATAAAAACCTTTGCCAGCATCTGGCAAACTGTATGACTGGAGGGATGTTTCCATTTGGTGCCGCTCTCACAGGCTGTGGAAGCTACGAAAAACAAAATTAGCCAGCTGTCTTAACATGATTTCATCTGTATTAAATTCAGTTTTTCCGTCCTCAGTATGTCTCTGCTGAGCCAGCAGCCATTCCTGTCTCTGGTGCTGACCTGCTTGAAGGGGCAGGATGAACAGAGGGAAGGCCTTCTCACCTCGCTCTACAGCCAAGTGCAGCAGATCGTCACCAACTGGAGAGAAGACCAGTACCAGGATGACTGCAAGGCAAAGCAAATGATGCATGAGGCTCTGAAACTACGCCTGAATCTTGTAAGAATTTCTCAAACCACCTTTACAGTACAGAATCCCTGGCTATATAAAGTCCATCTATAAATAGTTCTGTACCCTTGCATGTTGACTTTTTTTCTAGATTTATATTCCAGCACTACCATATATTAAAGTCTTACAAAGCACTGACTTTAGTTTCCTTAAAAAAAAGCCTTAGAAGGTATTAAAAATGTCTTAAATTTAATTTCAAAAACTCTTAAATATTTTCCTCTGCCATAGGCAGTAATGTAAGTTTTGAATTGTTTTTGTATCGGATTGCGGGCTGTTGCGAGATTTTACACCTTTGCCTATAAACTAAAAGTGGAATTGTTTTGTCGGTTGATTGTGCGCCCAGGAGGCTACTTACTCCTTTTTTGTGGAGTTTCGGTCAGCGTCATCAGACCAACAGTCACTTCTTCTAACTACAGTAGATAGGAAGGTCATCCACTCATAATGAGCAGATGTCGATTTAAAAAGAAAAAAAAATTATTCTAATGCAAAAGCTTCAGTTTTTCAGTTTGACTGGTTGATCAATCAATCCCTTTTCTATTGGTTATCTGGGTCCATGTTGCATTCATTGAATTAATTATATCTCTAGGGACTACTGTTACATACTGCTGGGGAGTACAGAACAAACTTTGGACAAACTAACCTAACCAGTCACAAAAAGGGTATAAAAGCTAATCCCATGTGTTATTAATTAGTCTTTAAAAGTGTTAAATTTGACTTGGTCAACCCTGCAGAAACCCTGACTATTACACTGACTACTTGCAAAACTGTCGAAGTCCAGAAAATGGACCTCATTTCATGACGTTAATCTTTCAAAACATTTAATGACGAAAGTCATTCACTTCGTTATTACTCTACTATTCAAAATCCAGCGTTGGGTTTGATTAAACATGCCACGAGGAGACTAACGGTGTTCTTTCCTCTCCTCACAAAGGTGGGCGGTATGTTTGACACGGTGCAGCGCAGCACCCAGCAGACAACTGAGTGGGCAGTACTACTCCTCGACATCATCAGCAGCGGCACAGTGGATATGCAGTCCAATAAGTGAGTATTGACTCACTTATTGGAAAGCCCCGATCCAAATTGCAATCCACACACTGCTCCTCTAATTGGACACTTGAGCTATTATTTCCGAAACACAAATTTTAGCCAGTACAATTATCAGCCACTTGATCTGCCTGACTCTTGTTTGTTTCTCTCCCAACAGTGAGCTCTTCACAACAGTGTTGGACATGTTGAGTGTGCTGATTAACGGCACACTGGCTGCTGACATGTCCAGTATCTCTCAGGGCAGCATGGAGGAGAATAAGAGAGCCTATATGAACCTGGTCAAGAAGCTCAGGGTAAGAACAGCACCGCCCTCTCACCCATAGCCGGGGCGCGGAGTCCGAAGATGTGCTTCGACTTGTAAAATGTGATATTATCCCTGTATTCATATAACGAATAAAGAAAAAATAATTAGCTTTTTGCTAATTCTTTTTCTGAAGTAAGAAAGATCAAAAGGTTATAGCGTCAGCAGTTAAAAATAATACAATTTCAAATTAAACTACACACAGTAGAAGATCTTCTGCCAAAATAGTCACCTAAAAAAAAAACTGTGCAGAGGTGAAAATGTGACCGACCATAACAGTATCTAGAATTAAACGATGACGTAAATCATCTGGTGTGAAACGGGCTTTCACACACGTGGAAGAAAATGGTCAGGATTAATGTAACCACACTCGTCTTGATTGGCAGATTACTTTGCATGTGTGTTCAGCCTAAAACAAAGTTTTCAAATAATATGCTCGTGTATGCGGCAGATAAGTTGCTTTTAATAATTTACATTCTCATAATCGCTCCTCGCCACAATGTACCCATTTCATTTCTGCAGAAAGAGCTTGGAGACCGGCAGTCAGAAAGTTTGGAAAAAGTTCGCCAGCTACTGCCGCTGCCCAAGCAGACGCGCGATGTAATTACCTGTGAACCTCAGGGCTCGCTCATAGACACAAAGGGTAACAAGATTGCTGGCTTTGAGAAGGAGGTAAGTGGCCTTATCACGTGCTCATATTCCCTGATGTCTAGCTGCAAAGTTACAAGTGAAGTTTCATTACGATTTTTATCTCACAAGTCGAAACAGGATGCTATTCATCTCGTGTGCTTATCACATTGCTCATGTCATATCAACAAAATCAGATGTACAAAACCGACATGTTAACATTTTGCCACAATGCGGTCACAAGTACTTAGAAGAGACTTTGGGGGGGGGGGTAAGAAAACCAGAAAAAAAACAGTGCTAATTTTCCTTTGGGTCAAGTGTTTATGCCGTACAGTCATAGACCATCAGCAACATTACATCTTGTTAACTATAAAGGGATTTTTCACTCAGTGAATGTGTTTAAATATGGGAAGTTGTGTCTTTTTTTTAGTGTCAAACCTGAAATAAATTGAGGTCAACATAAGATGCACATGCTTCTCTTGAGTTAAATAAGACTGCTGTGTCTTTGTTCCATCAGGGCCTTCAAGTATCAACCAAACAAAAGATTTCTCCTTGGGATGTTTTTGAGGGTCTCAAACACTCCGCCCCTCTCTCCTGGGGCTGGTTCGGTACGGTGCGCGTGGACCGCAAGGTCACCAAGTTTGAGGAGCAGCAGCGTTTCCTGCTCTACCACACCCACCTGAAGCCCAAACCTCGGAGCTATTACCTGGAGCCGCTCCCTCTGCCCCCTGAGGAGGAGGAGCCCCTGACGCCCGTCTCGCAGGAACCGGAGAAGAAGATGATGGAGGCAGTGAAGCCGGAGAAGAATGTACCCGCTGTGCCCTCTGACTCAAACAAGAAGAAATCCAACAAGAAGAAGAAAACTCCCTCCACCAAGACTGAGGTCAGATAAGTCTGCTGTCATTGATATGAGAGTGATATGGTTTCGCTGACAGTCATTTTTGATACATTTGTTCCTGGATTGATATCTCTACAATCAGATTTAAAAAGTAACTTTTTTACGCTTCTTATCTCCAGGATTATGTGAACCGTACACAAGGTGGTGTGAGCTATGGGACTAATGTGCCACCTGAGCTGATGCAGAACCACCCGTATGGCAGGCTGCCGTACAGCCAGCCGGCCATGAGCATCTACACACAAAACCAGCCTCTACCTCCAGGTCAGTTCACGGAGTATTTGTTTAAAAAAAAATTTAAAAAAAATCTTAAATACCATCTGGGATTGTGGTTTACTTCATTTGCGTTGTGTTCTTTTTTTTTTTTTTTTTTTTTTCCACAGGAGGTCCCGGTTTAGAACCTCCATACAGACCCGCTCGCAACCCGCAGATGAACAAAATGATGCCTGCCCGGCCCAGCTACCCAGGCATGATGCCAGGCATGCAGGGAAGCATGCCCGCCATGATTGGCCTGGACAAGCAATACCCAATGGGCTATAAGCCCCAGCCTAGCATGCCGCAGAGCCAGTTACTGCGCCAGCAGCTACAGGTCAGACTGGTGAGTCGGTCTGTACTGACAGCTCGAGCAACGCCTAGTAGTCACGTAGAGTTGAACAAACTGAGTAGCTTGTGACATGGAACAGAATTAGGGATAGTTAATTCCCCTTTTGGTTGCTTAAGCCCCATTTAGACAGGATTAACATCATAGGGGGAAGTCGGAGATCAGAAATTCCCTGTAGTCCCTGGTAATTTAACTCATCGTTCCACACAGGATTTTAAACTTTGTAAAATTACAGGATGCGTGTGGTCTGTACTAGACTTGGACATTCCGCAGCAAAATTGTATAACCCTGTTTTACTTTTACTAATAAGGTATAGATATTTTTTATGCGGTATTTTTACTTTTACTCTAGAGTTGTCATCCGGTACTGGGCACTGGTTTATGTGAAGTGATGATGTTATGCTGGGGACATAGGCTATTATATCCTATATAAAATCAAGCACAGGAGGGTGGGCTAACCACAAGAGCGTACTGGCGCTTACCTGTAATGACATTACAACAGCCCATCTGAAGAGCCCATCAATTGTTCTCCTGATGACTCTTAATTTTTTTTCTCCATCACTGTTTTTTGTTTCCAACTTGGCCTGTGTGTTGGTGTTATGTCAATTATTATATCAATCTATCAGATTAGCAGAAACATTTATTTGAATTCATCCATTTTTACACAAAAGCTGAATTTTTAAACTGCACTGAGCTGGTAAAATGCAGGACAAGGAGAGAAGATCTTCCCTTGGAAAAGAATGAGAGACCAAATTTAAAATACAAGAACATTGGTCCGGACAGGTTTTAGATTACAGTGAGTTTGCTGAAAAACAGTAATTTCGGCTTAAATTGTTACAGGAGAGGGGGTGAAAAATTAACCACATACCCACTGAACTAAAATCAATGACCAGGGCAGGTAATATTAAAATCACCCCACCTCCCCTAGAGATATAAAACCTTTCCGAATGGCGCTTCAGACGAGAATGATTGATTGATTGTTTGTTTGAAGTGAAAAAAGTTGCTATTGAATCAGTACTAAGAATCCTCTTTTACTACAGGCAGAGGACATTGAATCTTTGCTATTTGCTGACTTGTTGTTTCTCTTTTCAGAATCAGAGCATGATAGGGCAGCAGATGAGACAGATAACGCCCAACCAACCATACACTCCGATGCAGGCATCTCAGGTAAATGTTTCTGTTGCTTTTCTTTTCTCCGGTTAAGAAATCCATGCACATCATCTCAATTTATACAAACTAATGCTGAAGAATTTTTTAAAAAGCTGCTTCCATGTTTCATCTGGATTCCGTTCACCATGCCAGCATTCTTACCTTGCAGTTACATATGCTCGCAAACACGCACTTTCGTTGTCTTGTTTGGGTTCAATATATAAATAATCCTCACATAGACACAATCGCTCAGTAACGGCCTGCCTCTCTGTCTCAGTTTTGATGATCAGCCTTGTCTCTGTTTGTTTAGAACATATCTCAGGGCTATACCACGTACGGATCACACATGGGGATGCAGCAGCATCCGTCCCAAGGTGGTGGTATAGTTCCTTCCTCCTACGGGAACCAAAACTTCCAGGGCACCCATCCCGGAGCCAACCCGGCTGTGGTGGATCCTCTTAGGCAAATGCAGCAGAGGCCCAGTGGTTATGTTCACCAGCAGGCTCCAGGCTACGCACACAATATGCAGAACACACAGAGGTCAGTAAAGTGTTGTAAGGAAGGCTGCTGCTTTGACGTTTTTGTTTTTCATAAAGTCCAATTCCATACGGTTGACATTAATCTCATAACTTACGTTTGCATTGCATTGTTTGAAGCTACATTACTACCTGCCCACATGGTTTTTTTTCTTCCTGCCCTGTAAAAACCTCAGGTTTGCCCACCAGCCCCTCCAGCAGAATCCCATCATGCACGGTCTCAGTCACATGGGAGGCCAGGGCGTCCATTTAGGCTTGAGGCCCAGTCAGATGCTGGCAGAGCAGCAGCAGCAGCAGCAGCAGCAGCAGCAGCAGCAGCAGCAGCAACAAGCGGCACAGCAACAGCAACAGCAGCAGTACCTCAGACAACAAGCACTCAGAGTATGTCACTTGATCATCATTACTTTATCCAGGTCTTTGTTTTTGCTAGGTTTATCCATTTTTAATGAGTAACTAAGTGAAAAGGAGGCTGTTTGTGTGCACTGCCTTTTTAATCATGTAATGCTGAAGCTACCCAGTGTTTCCCAATTGAAATTTATTTTTTAAGAGATTTTTTTTTTTTACTGAAATACAAGTGGATATGCTGTAAAGTAAATCAGTATTTGGAGACATAGACAAGTCAGGTTGTGAACATGAGAGGGCTGACTTACTTTGTTACCTCACCTGATTTATGAGTACTTGAATTTCAGGTTGTTGGGTTGCATTTTGCTCTCACTGTATTTGCCGCTGAATGAAGTTGCCTTGTGTAGCCTTAAAAATTGTAAATTAGACGTTTAGCTTATTTCCCCAAATCATAAATAATACCAAGAGAAACAATGTGAAACCACAGATGATCGAAATGACAGACATTTGATGAAAAGCACTACTTAAAAAGTGGTTTTGAAGGATGATACTAAATGAGCAAAGCTCGTTTCCCCAAAGGGCGTGTCCCGCTGTGTTGAGGTGCTTCTAAGAGCGAGGCATTTGCTTAAGACGACCTGTTCAAAACTGTAACTAGAAGCAGGGGAAACACGAGATAGACTGACACCACGCAATTTGTGTTACTGCTCCGCTTCAGCTGCTTTGTGCAGACCCCTCTGCTGTCATTGTTAATTCTTTAAATCACAGTGTGAAGGTAAGGGAATCTAAACAAGATATAAAATGAATGCTACAACACTATTTAGTTTTGCAGTGATTGGTAGAGCCAATGCATAAGTGTAAATGACTGATAAAAGCATAATCACGTTCAAGCTTGACTCCAGTCTGCAGGAGGTTCTGAAAGGCACTGGCCTCAGGCTGAGAAATTCAGGCGTTACCGCAATTTATAAATTAAAAGTCAAAGTCTTTACCTCTTATATCAGCTGTTATCATTTTCCTGGTTATCCCTAGCAGCAGCAGCAACAGGCCCAGCAGGTTCAACAGCAGCAACAGCAGCAGCAGCAGCAGGTCCAGCCGCAGCAGGTTCCTCCTCAACAGCAGGTTCCACAACAACAGCAGCAGCAGCAGGTGTCAGCGGTGCCTCCACCAGGCCAGCCACAGAACCAGGGCCTGGGTATGCAGCCACTGCCCCCCCAGCAGCCCATGGTAGGTCCCATCCAGATGTCAGGGGCTGGAGTGTTAGTCCAGTTGTTAGCAAGGTCTAGAGCGTGTGTAAGGAGACCTGGAGTCAGTGACTTTGGCAGTCGTTTGTAGAAGCACAGTCTGTGTCAGAGAGATTCATCTAGCAATACGTAGTGTAGTACAAGGAGACCTATCCTCACAACTTTTGTGTTATTGAAGAGAAAGTTAATGTTTGTTTTGCATTCAATTATCATGCCAGTAGTTTTGCATGATTTAGCCAATTAACAACAGTTTTGTATGCATTACTGTGTCACTGTTTTTTTTTTTTAGCTTGAGTTTCTTGTTTCAAGGGAATTACAGTAGTTTTTTTTTTTTTTTTTTTTTTTACATTGACCATTTTGGCATCATTTTTGAAACCTCCTGTTGATGCATTGAAGACTTTCTGACACCCAGAATTGTAGCGTTAGCTGAGCAACAGCTACTTTTTTAAAGCTAATAATGACTGAAGTCATCACATCTAGTTTGTTAATTAATTGCTTTTTGGTAGCCAACTCTTTAAAATTGAGGACATTGTTGTCTTCTTGCATGCACCACTAGAGGTTTTAATGTTTTCAGTATGTTCCATGATTAAAATTGCATTACCAACTGACAACATAATTTAGATTTTTTAAAAATAAAGGAAACTCAAATCAGTCTAAAAACTGGGTACACATTTTGCAAAACTGGTTGGTATTGTTACGAATATGAATCTAGTAGTTAATGGGCTTAAATATGCAAAACAACAGTGCAAACTTATAAAAGCCTATGGAGTTTCTCTTCTAACACTTTGTGAATCTCTGTTTTAGTTCCCACGACAGGGCATGCAGCAGACTCAACAGCAACAGCAGACTGCAGCTCTGGTCAGGCAGCTGCAACAGCAACTTTCAAGTAAGTCAGAAACTTCTTCAGACTTTTTTTTTTTTTTTTTCCCTCCATTTATGCGTGAGCCTACAGTTGTCAAGATTCCACTTTTATAATGAAATGTTCTACTTTTTTTTCAGATACACAACCAGGACAAGGCACCAATTCATATTACTGATAGTGCTTGTTCACAGTAGTGTGCAGAGAATAGGCCCTGATTATGTGGGGAGGCCCAGCTCTGTAGATGGGCAGATGAATGTGTCCAGTCCTGTGTAGGCTGTTAGGAGGGAAGACTGTTCCAAGGCACAAAGGACAACCAAACAGATGAACCAAACCCCATCCTGACCACTGAGGCAACGATCAGACTTTAGTCATGTAATTATGGATTATCAAAGGAGGGATCCTGCGTACTCCTTCTGGAGTAAACAGATGATGGTTAATAATGGGAAAAGTCTATGTAAAAAATTACCAGAAATTATAAGAATAATGCAATTTTTTTATTTTATTTCAATTTGTACAATTTTTTTCAGTTTCGTGTATTTCTCATTAAAAAATCATGTCAGTTTTTATGTCTTGTACTTGTGTTGGGTGCCTGTATACCGTGTTTAAAACCTCCCGATGAAACATTTAATGATGAAAGTAGAGGGGGATCAAAGGATTTGTTCTATCAAATAAGGCTGCTGTTAAGCCACAAACAAAAATATCCAAAGGATAAATTATAGTCCTTGTGTTTTGAGTAACTTTTATATCTCCTGTTGAGATGAGATGAGATTGTGTTGGCCTTTGATTAATTGGTCCAATAACTAATTCAAATTAAGGTGTTTAAACGGCAACTTAATGTACATGAGCATTTCATTCTCCATTTCTGGAGGGAAAAAAAAAACATCAGTTGGGAAAATGTATTACATCAATAGATATAGCTGAAGGGATGATAACCCAACATGATGCACAGAGGTAAATGACCGCTTTTAACAACAAAGGAGTCCTAGATTTATTCTGCAGTTTTCTTCAACAAGGTAACTCAAGGCTGGAGGCATTTTACCTCAGACTAATTAACGTAGTGGTTGGACAACTTTTACAATCACAGTTTCAGTGTGTGCCTCAACATAGCGCTGCAAGATTACGAGTGAAAAAAATGCCCGAAGTTTTAGTACAGTGGACCTTTTTCACAGCAGCCATTTTGACCTGTCACAGCAGGAAAAGCACAGGTGTTACTAATAACATTAACAATGCCCCTGTGGTGTTCAGCCATCGTTCGTTTTATTTCCACTTGAGGTTTTCCTATTGCGACTTGTCAAAATGTTCATGGAAAAAAAAAAAAAATCTATAGGTAATAGGACAACTTTGAAATTCGAAATTCAGCGTGGGAGTGTTACTACCGCGAAGAAATAATGTCTGTACCATTACTGCAGTGGCTGAGGAACAACATATTTTTGGTGAGTGTATTGAAGGATGCTTTGACATATACATCATTCACCATCATACTACCCGTGTGGTGGAGTTAGGTTTTCCTTTTAGGGCAACAAACCATTTTTGTTGCAGGATCAGAGCTTTGTATACAATATATGTATGTAAAATTATTTTTAAAAATGCCCCTTCAATAACTGAACACAAACAATAATTTGAAAAAACACCATTAAAAGCAAAAATTTAAAGGCCCACACAGGTGTTTTCACTTTCTGCCTAGTTAGACTTCTGCTCAGGTGGACGTGGGGTGAATCTACGCTGGGAACAAGTCTTCTTCACAGCAGACCCTGCCACAGTAGAAAAAGCACAGGCATAACTGATAACAATAACAAAGGCTGTATTAGATGCTGCAGCTCCAGAGTCCGGAAATCGTGCGTGCTCGCTCACTGCCTTAACGGGTCCATGGTTACCTGTACGATCTCCACCCCTGCGTTTCCTGCTATGACAAATCAAAATGTGTGCTTGTAAGAAGGCTTAATACGTGATGTCGCCAAACTCAGCATATGACCGGTAAAGGTGTAAGTTGTTCCGTCCTAACAAGTTGACGGCAAAAATAACAAAAAGCGAGGACGATGTTAATGAAGCACTGTCGGTACACCTCACAGCCTTTAGAAAAAAACACTTGTAGACGTGAGCCACAGGACCTTTATTTCTTACTAACTGAATCCATCTACAGGGAACAACAATTTCTTCATTTCAATTTTGCTGCATTTTTTGCTTTGTTAGGTTTTTGTTTATCTACATTCTGACTTTCCAAGCGACTAAAAAGTACTCCACAGTCAGATCCCAGCGCTCTCCCTTCAAAGGGACACTCCATTCCCTGATACCTTGGCAGGAAGTTCAGAGCCGCCCAGCTCCTCTCGGCTGGTTGCACCCCGAGTCTGGAGAGGAGTTTGTTAGAAATTTCTGGCACTATTGGCTGGAGCAGTGTGCCATAAATCCTCAGGCATTCAAGGGAGACGTGGATGATGGTGTCTAGCCAGTGCTGCTCTTTACTGTTTCTCTTGTCCAGCTTCCAAGGTGCGTGGCGCTGAACAAACCCGTTGGTCTGCCTTACACAAGCAGTGACGGCCTCCAGGGCTTTGTATACATGCATGCTCTCGTAGTGTTGCTCTACCACAGCAGGGAGATTTTTCACAGCGTCCAACATTTGGTAGTCTTCAACCACAGCCCTGCCTCCCTGTTCTCTAGGGAAGGACTGAGGGCAGAACGAGGGGTAGACCTGAGCTGGGTTAAGAGCCGGAGCTGTGCAGCGGTTAAGCAGACCACCCAGAGAGTCGGCTAGCTCTGCGTTGAGCAGCTTGATTACTTTGTGATCTGTGTAATCACAGTCTGAGTCGGGGACACCCTGACGCAGTAGAAAGTACCTCATGCCATCAGTTGTGAACATCTGTGAGCGTTGAAGAGGATCTACCACATTACCCAAACTCTTAGACATCTTCTTTCCTCCTGCTGTCCAGTGAGAGTGCACATGTATCGTCTGTGGCAGCGGCAGTCCAGCCCCTAGAAGGAAAGCTGGCCAGTAGATGGCATGAAATTTCAAGATATCCTTTCCTACAATGTGGTGGACCACATTCCACCAACGCTCGTGTCTATCTGGATAGCCAGCTACTGTCAGGTAATTCACCAGAGCATCTAACCACACGTAGATGGTTTGATCGGGGTCGTCGGGGACAGAGATGCCCCACTGAAGGCGGCTTCTCTGACGGGACACCGAGAGGTCAGGAAGGTCGTTCTGCAGCCACTGGAGAACAGCCTGGTAGAAACGCTCAGGCTGTATGGCCCGGGGATTTCCTCTGAGCCAGTCGAGCAGCTGAGACCGAAACGTAGACAGACGGAACATGTAGTTCTCCTCTTTCATCCACTCCACCTGCAAAACAGTGAAGAGCAGATTTGTAGTAGTTTTGTCGATGCAGTAAAACTGCACAACCTGTGATGGTGTTACTTGATTTCTGCTCAACAGTTTTGGAAATAGCTTATTTGCTTTCTTGGTGAGTTAGATGAGACGGTCAATACCACTCCCATATCTGTCTGTTGAATATAGAGATGGAGCCAGAAAACTGTTAGTGTAAGTTAGCATAAGGACTGGAAACGGGGGAGCAGCTAGCTGGGCTCTATCTGAAGGTAAACAACTTCCAAAATCATCAGGGGCCAAGATATCCCCACTGTAAGCCCCAAATACTGGTCAAGCCCCAACAATACTGGATCCTACATTTGCATTGATGCCACTCGACACCATCTTTTTCATTACACCCTCCCTGCCTGGTAAATGCTTGTGTTGTTCCAAATCCATGCCTGCAGTGTGTCTCCAAGTCTCCGAGCTCAGGCAGGTATATTTATAGGCTCTAGAAAGCTCCTCCAAATCCACATAAAGACATTATACAACTGTTTTCACCAGCTGAGTAGTACTTCATCACAAGTAAACTGACCATAATGTGTACAGTGTGTAACTAACATTCATCTTCACTGATATTAATCTTATTATCTCAGTTTCACTTCACTTACCTTGTGTCCACTCTCCAGCGATACCTTGATCTCCTTCCCCGATGAGTCCAAAGCATCGCCCACCTGCGACGGCGTGAGGAAGCTTTCATCCTGTGTGGAGTACCAGCCTTCATAACTCCCCTTGTAGATGAGCCCTTTGTTCCAGAGCACTGACCAGAAATGCTCCACAGTCTGACAGTGTCTCTGCTCAGTGGTTCTTATGTAGTCTGTGTACGAAATGTTGCAGCTGCTGAAGAGATGTTTGAATCTCTCAGACACTTCGGTGCAGAAGGTCAGGGGATCTTTTCCAGCAGCTTCAGCAGCTTGTTGGATTTTTAAGCCATGTTCATCTGTGCCTGAAATGCAAGGTAACAGGATTAGGGGTGCGAGTAATTACTATTTTCATTATCCATTAATTATTTTCTCAATTAATCATTTAGTCTATAAAATGTTAAAAAAAAAAGTGAAAAGGGCCATCACAGCTTAAGTAATTCCAAATTAATTCCAAATCCTTCTTTTTGATGAGTGATTTCATTCTCCTGGGCATAGATGATACCAGTCTTGCAAAATTCTGTGGAGAGATGTTCTGCCATTCTTCAGATAATTCTTTTCAGCTCTCCTTGGTGGAGGGGTTTTGTTGCTCTACCTTCTGCTTTAAAATACTCCAGTGGTTTTCCATTGGATTCAAGTCAAGGGAACATACTTGGCCAGTTGTAATTTTTTCTTCTTTAGAAACTCTTGTATGATTTTTGCAGTGTGTTTGGGATCATTGTCATGCTGGGAAATTCCTCTCCTACCAAGCTTCTTGAGATAGGGAGTCATCTTTTCATTCAGTGTTTGGGTATACAAGCTTGCATTCATAGTGCCATCAATAAATATCATCTCCCCTACACTTTTTACACTCATGCAGCCCCCTATCAACACACTCCCGCCTCCATGTTTTACAGCAGGCACTATGGAGTCACTGTGGTAGTCCTGGCCAGGTCCACGCCAAACATACTGGACCCCATCTGATCCAAACAAATTTATTTTTTTGGTTTAATCTGACCAAAGAATGTGCTGCCAATATTCATCAGACTTCCTTTCATGTTCTTTGTCAGAGTTTAATCTTGCAGTTTTGTGCCGTTTATGAAGTCTCAAGGTCTGGTTTCTAACTAGTCGCCTTAGATACAACCCAGGGCTAAGTTTAAGAAGCTGTTGTGTTCATGGGTTCTTTTATATCCTTGTTCATGCAATTAACCTTAAATGGAAATCACAGGTGTAATCAAAGTTGTTCCAGTGATCAAAAGGTAAACTGACTTCTGTTGCAGTAGTCACAGGTGTACTCACTTTTGTTGCACTGAGGTTGTACTTAGGGACCTGTCATTTTCAATGTAGTCTGACTTGCTCATTTTTAATTATACATGAGATCAAATACCCTACACTTAAAAATAAGTTATATTAAGATGACACAGTTTTGAATCATTTAACATTTTAGTCATATTGCACAGGGGTGTACTGTTTTGTTGTATAAAGTACTATTATTGTTTAGTCTACGACATTTCCCATAGCCCAAATATATCCAAATTTACAATGATATTGGAAAGTAAAAAGCAAATCCTCATTTGTGAGAAACTGGAACCAGAAAATATTTGTCATTTTTGGTTAAAAAATGACAAACAATCAACTGATTACCAAGTTAGTTGGGAATTACTCTTCCAGCATTTGATTGGTATTTACAGCTCTATTAGGAATATAACTTTCTGTGCACAGACATTAAAATGACAGATAACAAAGATATTAACACTGTGACAGAAGCCTCCACTCAAAGACTGGGGTTATCACATGCAACCAGTGGCAAGAATAGCAACATGCCCCTGCATATTTTTGCTCAATGGATGATTCACCTGTTGAAAACTTTGCGTTGAAGCCCCGAAGCAGCTTATACCTGTGTAGGCAGTCGGCTATCACAACTGAGTACAGGTGTCCTAAATGAGGAGAAGCGTTAACATAGAAGATGGGAGTGGTTATGTAGTAACTCCTCTCGTCTTTGCAGAGATGGCTCAACACGGCGATCCTCTGATGTCCCGACAGAGCTGAAATTGGTGATAAAACCGTGCTCCGTTGCAGTCTGTGAACAACCTTACAGCTTCTGGTAACAAAAAGAAAAGGGAACCTCATCGTTGGACAGCAGACGACGCCCACATGAAGGCCACCCAACGATATTTACTCCAGGCGTCCCGAAATGATTTGGTAAGTGCTATACGTTCATTTAGCTAGCTAAAAGATTTAGTTTACGCAGAAAAACGGGTACACGGAGAAACGGAACCACTACCGGAAAAATTAATGAACGCTCTTAAATTAGTCTTGGTAAGGTTTTTAGATTAAAAACAAAAGAATCGTTGAATTTTAGGCTTTTTTTCCCCCTAACCCTGTCGCACATGTGATTTTTGCTTTATGGTCAAGGTTAGAGCTTCTTCCGGTTTCTGTAAACAACAGTCGCTCGTCCAATCAAAACGCTGCACAAAGTGTGCCACAAAAGCCCAGTCGCCAATCAGATTGCGAGAACGATCTCCGTAAAGCTCAGTCGCAGTCATCTGGTGTCATTTCTTTTCCAGACGTTTAAAACGCTCTTGACGTGAAGTTTTAAACTGGGCACGTAGCAAATGTTTACGGGAGAAGCCCGTGGATGTACATCGCTTTGTTCACTTTATTAGTAACCAAATATCTTTTAGGGACCATACTTTTATTCCAGTCAATCTTGTCTACCTGCGTCCGTCTAAATGAAACCAATCAGAAGGAAAGGAACTTGTTCGCAGTGTTTTTCAGGTGGCTTTAATTCTGATATTTAACAGGGCTAGCTAGTGGTTTAACAGTCATATTGCTGAGAGATAAAGCAGCATTGTCTTCGGTGTGAGAAACAGCAACAGAGGATGAGCGGTCGCTGGTCCATCATCACCATCCTCTCATGTTACTGAGGATGTCAGACAAGCTCGGCTCTTAAGTACACTAAAAGTTAATGTTAGCACCCGCCACCCACCGCCTTGACCGGATATGCCCCCTGCATTTCAGAGCAGAAAATATTACTTATTTTTTTCACGACTTTCAAAACTTATTTTATATACTTGGCAAACTTTTTTTTAATCACTCAAATTTCGCTGCGTGGTTAATAACATATTTTTTTCGCTGGTGTGACAAACTTTGAACACGTATTAATTTACTGCCTTACACGGATTTTAATAGTGAATTGATTTATTCAGTGTATAAAATGACAAAATATAGTGAAATATGTCCATTGTTATTCCCTGAAGCCCATGGTAACATTTCTAATTCCTTTTTTTTTTTTTTTTTTTTTTTTGACCAACTGTCAAAAACCCAAAAATGCTGAGTTTGCCATAATGGCAAACCGGGAAATTAGCAAATATTCACACTGAGATGCTTTTTGCCATTTTTACTTAAAAAAAAAAACCCCAAATACTTGTCACAATTTTTGTCAATAAATTATCACCCAATCAGCTCATTGACTTGTCAACCAATCATTTCGGCTCTTGAGCACTGGTTGGTTTCTGAGTGCGTTTTTGGGGACTTTATGACACCGCCATGTACATACAGCCGTGGGGGGCCCAACAACACCATCCATACCCCGGGCTCCTCTGGGAGGTTAACCCGGCCATGGGCTCGGGAGTAAGTGGTGTTTTCGTCGAAGACTTGTTTCTTCGTCGCCTTAAGCTGAACCTAACCATACCCCTAACCCACCAGCTAGTTACCTCTACCTGGACTGACTGACTTGTGGTATTTATTTATTTTTCGGACGGGGACATGTTTGGAGAAAAAGGGTCCTCCCTCCTGAGGGTGACGGCTCAGCCAATCAGCTACTCCACTTCCTGCAGTTCAGTCAACGGCAACGGAGGTGACACATCTAACAGACTTTTCGGTTAAGCGGCCGTTAAATCGGTTATTGGTCTTGACTTTACCTAAACCACGTCGGAGAAGCCGTCAAGTCTAACATTTTTTTTTTTTTTTGGCGTCTATAGCCGTGTTAGAAGCTAGTTTCAACCTCCTTGGCAGTAGAGCGTCAGCCTAATCATGTGATGTTAAACATGGGTCCGCCTGTTGCTCGACTCCTAAAAAGTTTCCCAAAAGCTTCGTATCCTCGCAGAAGCTCGGTTATTTTAGCGTAACGCAGGAACGCCATTTTGCGTCACCCATTGTCCCAGATGGAAGTGAACCGTTTGGACTTCTACATCGGTCTCTCTCTGGCGGTGAGCTCCAGCGTTTTTATCGGTGCCAGTTTCATCCTGAAGAAGAAAGGCCTGCTGCGATTGGCCAGCAAGGGTTCAATGCGAGCAGGTACTGTAAGCTTTTACTGAAAGAAAACTCAACTTTAGCCATCGTAAAATGTCAGTGGTGGAAGATATTCTCAGAACCTTTTTAGTTAAGTAACAAGTAATTAAAAAAAAAATACCGTTATGTAAAGCACTCCATTGCAGTCAGCATGTGTATGATTATGTGTCATAATCAAAAATGCAGAGTATCAAAAGTAAAAGTACTCACCATGCAGCAGTGTTGTTATGTACAGTTAGGTACAGAAGTATTTGTAGCACAATTTTCGGATTTTGCCTCTTTACACCACCACAATGGTTTTGAAACGAAGCCATCAAGATTGAAGTGTTTGATTGAAGACTTTCACACAACCGTTTAGGAATTACAACCAGTTTTATACATAGTAGCTCATTTCCAGGGGCTCAAAATTAATTGGACAAATTAACATAATTATAAACACAAGGATCATTTTTAGTATTATTTGATGAAAATCCTTCGCAGTTAATGACTGCCTGAAGTCTGGAACCCATGGACATCACCAAACGCTGAGTTTTCTCCTTTTGAGATGCTTTGCCGGGCCTTTACTACAGCCGCCTTCAGTTGCTGTATGTGTGTGGGTCTTTCTGCGCTCAGTTTTGTCTTCAGTAAGTGAAAAGCATGCCCAGTTGGGTTGAGGTCAGGTTAATAACTTGGCCATTTAAGAATATTCAATTTCTTTGCCTTTAGATGCTCTTGGGTTGCTTTCACTGTATCTTTTGGGTCGTTATCCGTCTGTACTGCGAAGCACCATCCTATCAGTTCTGCTGCATTTGGCTGAATCTGAGCAGATGGTACAGCCCTGTACACTTCAGAATTCATCCTCTTACTTCTATCAGCAGTCACATCCATACACACCAGTGACCCAGTTCCAATGGCAGCCATACATGCACATGCCATAACACTGCTTCCACCATGTTTGACACATGATTTGGTATGCTTTGGATCAGGAGCTGTTCCTTTCCTTCTCCAAACTCTTCTCTTCCCATCATTCTGGTACATCATTCTTTTTTTGTTCATGAGTGTCACCAGTGGTTTGCGCCTTGTGGTAAAAACCCTCTGTATTTATATTCATGAAGGTGTCTCTGGATTGTAGACCTTGACAAAGATGCAACTACTTCCTTGAGTTTTCTTGACCTGGCTAGACGTGGTGAAGGGTTTCTCTTCACCAAGGAAAGAATTCTCTGAACGCCCATTTTAGTTGTCTTCCGTGGTCTTCCAGGCCCTTTGGTGTTGCTGAGCTCGCCAGTGTACTCCTCCTCCTTAAGAATGTACCAAATTGTTGATTTGGCAGTCCTAAAGTTTCAGCCATCTGCCTGATAGGTTTGTTTTGTTTTTTCAGCCTAATGATGGCCTCCATCATTTACATCGACAACTCTTTGAAACACATAGTGAGAGTTCCCATGAACAGCTACCAAATGTGAAGTCATCACTTGGAATCGACTCCAGACCTTTTTTTTTTAACTGCTTAATTTATCATGAAATAACAAACGAACAGGCCACTTCAGGCCATGAAACTGATTTGTCAGTCAGTTGTCCAATTGCTTTTGAGATTCTGAAAATGAGCGACTGTATAAAAATGGCTGTAATGCCTAAACAGTTAATGTGATAGTTTTCTTAAACCCCTTGAATCAAAGCTGAAAGTCTACACTTCAATCCTGTGTGTAATCTCTTGAAACTATTACATGTATCTGTTTAGATAAATGTAGCGGAGTAAAAAGTACAAAATTTCCCCTCCTGAAATGTAGTGGAGTACAAATGTAAAGTATCATAATATGGAAATTCTGCAGTTGAGTAAATGTTTCTAGTTGTACCATTTCCACCACTGCAAACGGTAAGGTAAACTTTATAGATATTACTGAAAAAGAAGGCATGTCAATATGAATATTAAAAGTATTCAGCAGGGGATGTAAGTATCATAAGGCTTGTGTAAACTTACCATTTAAGGCTAATAAATAGTTACAGGAAATCAGTTGGGAAAAACTAAGGTTTATATAAAGCTGATTGTTGGTGAAATAAGCTAGTGACCCTCCAACCTAAAGTCAGTGAGCAGTTATTTTAAGGGAGAAGCCGATGACTATTACTGTGACATCTACTCCAGTTTTCCTTTTTATATCTCACAGGTCAAGGGGGGTATGCTTACCTAAAGGAATGGCTGTGGTGGGCAGGCTTAATTTCAAGTAAGTGAAAGAATCCCAGACAATATTCTGCCATTAAAATGAGTGACATGTTTTTTTACTTCGTTACACTGCCTACCAGCAATGCCCAGAAACACTGTGGCCTTTGTTTTTCAAGGGGAAATGAGGCTCTTGTGGGTTTGGTATTTTTGCTGGTGATGTTGCACTAGATCTAGCGCCCACACCATCTTTGAAGTGCACATTCCTCCAAAGAACTCATTTGCACGTGGGTTGGAAGAGACTAAGTTCATCAGCTGCATAAGCTCTTAATGTGTGCAAACTGATAATGATGTTAATATGTTCTAGTGGGAGCTGGAGAGGCGGCTAACTTTGCCGCATATGCATTTGCACCCGCCACACTGGTGACTCCCCTTGGAGCATTGAGTGTACTTGTAAGGTAATTTTCTTAAGATTTTTATTTTTATACTGTACTAAAGGTTGTCTTAACTCAACTTACACATAGCCCCTGACCATCACTAGGCTGCCGTTGGTCATTGTTTGGAAAAAGCTACGTTTACCTCGTACAGATGGAAACACCAAGCCAGCGTTTTCAGATTTACAGAGTCTGGAAACTATTTTGGAAAAGTTCCATTTTGGGGGGAGAAACTGTTTTAGTTTAGATGGAGTTAGTTGAAACGGGGAGAAAAAGATGTTCACAAATTTAACTGGCTTAATGTGTTCATAGTCAAAGTAATGTCTACTTGCAACTGCTCTTCACAGGTTATTGCATTAGTGAGGACGTGTTGTGAGCAAACGTACCAAAGACTGTTGTTTCTTTTTCAGACCACTTCATTCTAATGAGTCTTAAAGAGGTGAAAGTATCCAATATTTCATAAGGAAAAAGCAAACATTATATAAGTCATAAAAAATAGATCTAATTTTGTGTAACAAAGTATCTTTATTATTACTTTTATCATCTTGTGACCCCTCCGATTTATCTTGGGACCCTCTGGGGGTCCAGATCATCAGGTTGAGAACCCTTGCTATGGAGCATCAAATCTGATTCAAAATAGTAAACCAATACAGCATTTACTCCTATTTGAGGAGTGTTTGCTTAAAACTACAGTGTCCAGCTGTCTCAGAAAATAATTTAGCCTTTCTTAAAAATGAAAAGTATATATTTGTGAGTAATTTTTAAGGATTTACCTCTTGAGAGCCACCGATAGGCTGGGGAAGAACACATCATGCGTTTCGGTCTTTTCTAGGGATTTGCTGATGATGATAAAAAATATTCTTTTAAGTAGCAGTATTACCATTTGTGCTCGCACTCCGTCACTGCAACATGTGTTTTTTCTTTCCAGTGCTGTGCTCTCTTCTTACTTTCTGAATGAGAGGCTGAATGTGCATGGGAAGATTGGTTGTTTGCTCTGCGTCTTGGGCTCCACAGTGATGGTGATCCATGCCCCGCAGGAAGAGGAGGTTGCTTCCCTCTCTTCCATGGCAGAGAAGCTCAGAGACCCAGGTAGAGACAGTGCTTGATCGGTGTGAATTTACCTGTCTGATCTGATTAACCATGCTGTGAAAACTAAATCCCTGATAACGGTTGGATGGATATTTCTTTCAGGGTACTAACTCATTCTTGAATGCTCCCACTAGGTTTCATTGTGTTTGCTGTATGCGTTGTGGGAAGCAGCCTGGTTCTTATCTTTGCTGTGGCTCCACGGTTCGGACAGAAGAATGTGCTGGTCTACATCCTGATCTGCTCTGTGATTGGCTCCCTCTCTGTGTCTTGTGTCAAGGGCCTGGGCATTGGCATTAAGGAGCTGTTTGCTGGGACAGCAGTGCTGAAGGAACCCCTCTTCTGGTCCTTAATCATCTGCCTGGTAATCTGTGTCAGCGTTCAAATCAGTTACCTGAACAAAGCCCTCGACATCTTTAACACCTCTATAGTCACGCCCATCTACTACGTCTTCTTCACCACGTCTGTCATGGCCTGCTCAGCTATCCTGTTTAAGGAATGGTTAAGTATGAGCACTGACGAAATAGTGGGAACGATTAGCGGGTTCCTCACCATCATTTTAGGGATTTTCCTCCTCCATGCCTTCAAGGACATTACATTTAGCTGGGATTCCCTCCCACTGTACCTGAGGAAGGATCCTCAGGCCTTTCCATTTGGCCACCAGCCTTATGTGGCTCTTCCCAGCCACGACAGCCAAGCAGAAGATGCGATGAAGCTGCCAAGAGAAGGAAGCTCAAAAGCGGTGCGGGGTACACACCAGAGAGCTCTTTAAGTCTTTTCACTGACAAAAGTTGCTTATAGCAATTCCGAAGCTTTAATGCACATCAGTTTCACAATTTGACAAGTTCGTTTACTAAATCTGTATTTCAAGTCTGTCTTACACAATACAGCACGCACTGAACAAACAATGTTACCCTAAAATGAGCCCAACTTTGCTATCAACACACTGGAATCCATATAAAATTTCTTTGTCGTACATCCGCATCTCTTACCTTTGGTTGGTACGATAATTTATATCCATGTGAATGTCTATTACACTGCAGTGCACTTTTTTTTTTTTCCTTTCTTTCTCTTTCTTAAACCCGGGTATTAAGTGAAATTTACTGAAGATTTAACATCAACCTGCATAAGCCAGGTTGTGCATTCTTTTACTGAAAATAACCTAGTCATAGTTTTGCACTTTTAACCTGGATCAGGTATTGTGGAAATGTATGAACTGATTTATGATCAGTTACGGCAAAAACATTATTCGCCCTGAATGCATTGTCATTTGTTGAACAAAGTTGAATAATTCCTCTGAGTTACTGGTAATACCTCATACAAATGGCACCAAAGAATGTTATTTCCCTGTATGAATTAATTCCCAACATGTGCCAAGCTGTAACATACATCTGACATAACTGTACTTTGTGTGTTAATGTACTTTTGGTCTGATTAATGCTGATTAAAACATAACTATAACATCATTTGACTCCACTTTTCCAAAAGATGGACAAAAGTATTTGGCATTTTGTTTATTGCATATGTACAGTCCAGAACCTTTAGCTGCTGATCACGCCTCTTCGGTCAAGATATCGTTAGTTCTCATAAATTACAGCTGTGTGTGTGTGTGAGTGTGTGTGTGTGTGTGTGTGTGTGTGGTGACGTCCTCGTGGCTGTCAAACATTTGGCCAGTGGAATGCATCCATCTTCCTGCAGTCTCCCACAATTAATCCAGAAGTTACAGCAGTGGATATAAAACACATTCAAGCTCAGAGTTTTACACTGACCAGTGAAATGGCTTGATTTCAGTGACTTGACAAAACCAACATAAGGTCACTGCTAGCAACCGGCCACAACATAAGCGTTTTGCAACACTCATATCCCACAAAGTGGAGGACAAATAAAGCCTAGACTTCTGCATGAGTGTATACATGCTGTTAATCTCAGGCACTTGTATCAAAAGTAAAACTGTATCTTGTTCCTTCTTCCTGTTGATCTGACAGTTCTGCAACATTCAGACAGTTGTGTCAGGACCAAACGGCCTTGTCAGAGACCAGGGGCCGTGTGTCTCGTCGGTCCTTTTAGGGACCGTTTTTAGTCTGACATGGTCTCAGAGAATGAGCCCCGGCTCTTCTGAGTCTGTTCTAGTCTGTTCAGGATGAACTGGCTGGTGTCAATAAATCGCTCCACACAGTTAACGAAGCACATTTCTGTCCTGGAGTCCAGCTTTGGCCCGGGTTTATCCATACATTTCTCCTGCAGAAGGAGATAGAACAATTTAGGCGAGGTCCAATGGATCATACATGGTATTACAAGTAACATTAGCAGGGCGGCAATAATACGCCGATTAGTTCTTTGTTCTTTAAAACATTAGAAAATAGTGAAAAATTAACATAATTTCCTGGATCCCTATGTGATATCTTCAAATAGCTGTTTGTGTTTGACAATTGTCCCAAAACCCAAAGATATTCAAGTTTATGACAATGTAAGACGCCAAATTCTCATACCAGAGAAAAGATGGAACCACAAAAATGTTGGCATTTTTGCTCAAAAAAGGACAGAAACTATTGATAGATTATCCAAATCGTTGAAAATTTTTTTCTATCAATTAATCGAGCAATTGTTTCAGCTGTAAATGTTAGTACATCACATACTACAAGAGCTGGTCAGTTGAGAGAGTGAAAGAGTGAGATAAAGTCCTGGTATATTACAGTAGCTGCAGGACTCCGTATGTTTCTTCGTGATTTGGGCACATATCGTTCAAAATGCAAAAATTAAAGGGGAGAGTTAAAACGCAATTTAAAACTCATCATCCAGCAGTGGGCTGCTGCTTCAAACGTTTGTATCGAATTGTGATATCACAGACGTCTACTCTCAGTCCGGTGCCATAATCTTGAGGATTACGAAAACATTTAAAGATAAAACCTGCGGCTTAATAACAGGTAAAAACAACATTTTGATTTTCGATGGTGGAATGTAACTAAGTGTATTTACTCAAGCACTGTACTCAAAGTACAAGTTTGAGGTGCACTTGTAAAGAGCTTGTAAAATATGTTGCTTTGGTACTGATGAACAGTATGTACAAGTAAAGCTGACACGATTAATCGATGATTAGTCAACTGACAGATTTTTATTATTTGGTTTAAGTCAGTTTCCAGGATAAAATTCCAAACATTTCATGGTTCTAGCTTCTCAAATGTGAGGATTTGCTGCTTTTTCTTGAATTTTTAAAAAATATTTTTTAATTACTTAAACAGTTTTTTAATAATTTTGAGGTTTGGACTATTGGTTGGACAAAACAAGCGTTATGAAGGGTAACTGTGAAGGGCATTTCTCGCTAATTTGTGAATTTTTACAAAACAAACAAACGATCAATCGAGAATATAATCAAGATATTTATCCAAAATGAAAATAATCATTAGTTGCAGCCTTATATAAAGTAATGTAAAATAGCTCCACCTCAAAAGTAAAGTTAAATACACGTTAGACGTTAGTGCACGAGTAATAATAATCTAATGATAGGTACTGTAAATAATATAAACAGAACAGTAACAGTCACAGTAGCCATTTTCTGCATTGTGTACTTTTAATACGTTTACAATACATTTTTCTGAATACACTTACGTACTTTACATTTTCAATGCAGTACTTTTACTTGTAAAGGAGTATTTTTTTACAGTGTACTATAGGTACTTTGAAGTCAGGGGTTTGAAGTACTTCTTTCACCACTGTTAAGGTTCGCGCAGGAAACACTGACGCGACCGACCCGCGGAGTAACATGCAGACTGCTGGGGTCTCAAGAGGCGGCTAGGTGTGGCCCGGTGTATACATTCGACCGTCATTATTTGGCAGCAGCGAATTTAAAAACCCCGTGTGTACAACTTTTACGTGTATATTAGACGAGCTGGCTATCGGTGGCAGCCGCTGGCACGCGAGTGAGAGGCAAGTAGCTGAGCGGCACCGCTAGCTTGGAGCTGATCTTACCCAGCAAACCTCCGTCATCTGATGCACCAGCTGCTGAAATCTTTGTTTCTGAGACTCGATCTCAATGAACTGCTGAAGCTGGGGGTCGGCTGTCGCTCCCTGGCCGTCCATGTTTAGCTGAAACGACGTCGCGAGGGCAATATTTTTCCAATTGCGAAAGCCTTGTGGCTGTCTCGCTGACCTTCACGTGTGTGTGAACGGACGAGACGGAAACAGGAATTAGATCAGCCAATCACAGAGCGCGTTCTTACGTCGCTTGTCATCATACGTGCATAATTTTCATTAAAACTCTTTTTTTTAAATTAATAATTTATTGTAACTGGGTGGCTGAAGTTCTCTATTATCCCATGGTTTTTACCCATTTAAAATAGCCGTGAAACTACGAGCAAGCACCATTTGCATGAGAGTTATGTTTTGTAAACAGCTTTTGTCCTCATAAAGTGAAAATTTGGAATGATTCATTTATTTTGTCCAAAAAACGAACCATATTCTTTAGAGAGTGGCACCTTCATGGTATCACTTTATAGCTCATTTGTTTAATGATAATGGGCATTTGTGTACTTGCAACGAGCTGGACGACAAAATGGCCTAAGACTCACATATGGAGAATTTGCTATTGTTTCTAAAGCTATTCCAGAAAGTCTGTGTCACTTGATGAAAAGCCATATTGGGTATAAACATATTAAGAATTTAAACCACAAACTTTTTATAGGAGGTCTAGATATTACTGATTCTTAATGCAATATTTTATTGTTTTAGGAAGATATTAATTAGAATAACAATCGGTCATTACCATATAAATTCTGTATACCCAATAAGGCCAGAGGAATACCTTTAAAAATCCTACATAACATATACCCCACAATTGTTTTTGTTTCATGCTTCGCTGATGTCGATGTTAACTCCACTTTTTGTGGGAAAGAAACTGGATCAGTCATTCATCTCTCTTTCAGGTGTAACTTTATGGCCAAATTTTGGTCAGATTTTAATTGCGATATCCAGCATTATAAACACAACTTTAAACGTTTTGTTAAAAACGTAAAGAACCCAAGATTGATTTTATTGCAAAGGTGATGATCACAATAATGGGTAGCTTACCAATATTTTCTACTCCTACTTCTGCTTCTACTTCTCAATTATTTCTTCATGGTTTTACATGTTTTATAACCTCTAAAATGTCATCAAAACAAAGAGTATATGCACAATTAATTATTATAACTACATTTCTGAAAACACTTAAATTAAAAATAAAATAGATAAATACCATAACACAACTGAATTCTAGGTGTCATTGTCCTTGTCCTTTCTATTTTCTTTGTCCTCTCATGAGACTTAATTTCCATTTTGTTTAATACTTGGACTGTAATTTTTCTTGATTAATAAAGTCTTTTGAAAAAAAAAAAGATATGTGAGAGATGAAGAGACTTGGAGATATTGGACTTTGTGGATGTGAATTATACCACTACGTTCAAATGGATAGAAGAACATTTGAAAGCTCTGTGATCTTTTCGGTACTTTATACCACAAACTGGTGTTAGAAAGACAGGAGCCCTACAATTTATATTGTTATGTGACTACGATGACACAAAATCACTGAAAAAATGTGTCTAAATCCCATCGACAAGTTCTTACTGCAGAAAATCATATTTTTTCTCCCCACAAAAGCTTTTTACTGAAGAATGAATACATAACCAGAAAGAATAAATCTCTGTACTTAGAGCATTGGAGTGACAGGAACATCTTCCCTGCAGGCCTACAAAATGAAAATGCTCAAATTCTCTGTTATAAGAAATTTCTTAGATCTAAATTTTTTCCTGTTGCATGTAAAGAATATCAAATGATTAAAAATGCTTTTCCTATCGTAACTGTGCAGTTGATGAAATGCAACTTTGAACAGCAAGAGCAAAAATGAGGACCTTTGTTTTCTGTAAAAGGAGAAGACATAAGAGCCACAAATGTACTAATAAACATAAGGAATTACTTTTACAGTGGAAGAAAAACTACAGTAGAAGAAAAACCACTTCATGTGGAAAACATGGCTTTTTCCAACAAATTAAGAGAAGTACAATATAAAAACAAACTCTTTCATCTCAAGATTTATAGATATTATCGACAATCGTGCTTTTTTTTTCTAAAGAGGAAGAAGACACAATAACACATTTATTTTATGAGAGCCAATTTACAATAGTATTCCAGAGGAAATTACAGGAATATTTTGCTAATCAAACAAACCATACAGTTATTATAGAAGCCATATATATCGTCCTATATTATGAAAACAAGAACCAACAAAAACAATAGACTGTTAACCTTTTAAAAATTTTAAATATTCCTAAATCCAAATTTTCTAAATCTCACTCATCCATTGCTAGATTTAGAAATTATTATACAAACATCTGTTAAACTTTAATAATAAGAAATGTGTGCATACTTTCACTCTTTAATCTATTTTCTTTTTCACTTCTCTGTTGTAATGTGTCATGATGTATGACCTTTGTACGTTCAGACTTTTTGCACTTTACTAATGTTCATCTCATTTTTTATACTTCGCTCTGCAAAAAAAAAAAGATGACTTTGATGTCTGATTGCAGTTGTCATGTCACCCTTGTTATGTGTGACAAAATTTCTTTAAAAAATTCACATTAGTTAATGAAACAAATGAAGCTAATACCAACCAAAAGTATGATTGTTACACTAAAACTGTTCACATTTGATGAACAGGCCTATTAGATGTTTTGTCATTTTCATTTCACATGATGTTTCAGTCATTTTCAAGCCTGGCATACTTGGCTTTTATTTGTGCAACACATCTGCTTTTACAAAGCTTGTTTCCACATGCAAAGTTGTCTACATTCCGAAGAATACAATAAAGACAGGTACAATATTTTTTAATCCAATAACCTTCATTAAAATATACACATTTTAAATGCTGATCTAGAAGACTGTACTTACTGTATGTGTTTAGGAAAGCTATTCTAATCACTGAGTTATTATGACATTCACATTACACATATTCACATTACAGAGGACCTAAGTCTGGCTCTGCTGTCTCATGTTCAAGTTGTTAACTGTTTTTAGATTGTGTTAACTTTCCAGGGACATTCAGAAATGCTGCTCTGTGGGGATAAGAGTGTGTGTGTGTGTGTGTGTGTGTGTGTGTGTGTGTGTGTGTGTGTGTGTGCGTGCGTGTGTGTGTGTGTGTGTGTGTGTGCGTGTGTTTGTGTGTGTGTGTGCGCGTGTGTGTGTGTGTGTGCGTGTGTTTGTGTGCGTGTTGATTATTTTGAGATCTACTGGAGCTCGTACAGCAAATCTTGAACAGACAGTGCCAGCTCTTGAAAGGTGGGCCGCTCATCTGCTTTCTGAAAACAGAGCAAGAAGAAGCGCTGGGATTGATGTTGCCAAAATATTTTCATATACCAGCATCAGTCTGTGCAAGGTCATTGTCATAACACAGGCAACAGGCAGTGGTGGAAGAAGTGATCCGATCTTTTACTTAAGTAAGAAGAAGAAGAAATACCCCGGTGTAAAAATACAAAAATATAAGCATCAAGTAAAGTGTCTAAAGTAAAAGAACTCATTATGGATGTCCCATTTCAGAATAATATACGTTAGATTATTGGTTCACAATTATTGATAACTTCATATGTAAGCAACACTAATGTTGGAGCTGGTAAAGGCGGGGCTACTACTTTATACATTGCCAGGTAGCTTTATCTATATATCATAATTTATAAACTGATTATATTTCGTATTGATAAGCTGAATTTGTAAGGTGACTGGTAACTAAGACTGTCAAATAAATGTAGCGGAGTAAGAAGTACAATATTTTCCTCCAGACTGTAGTGGAGCGGAAGTGTAAAGAAGCATTAATTGGAAGTACTCAAGTAAAGCACAAGTACCTTGGTGCTTGGTAGTACTTGGCACTCGAGTTTATGTTTTCAGTTACATTCCACCACTGCCCACAATACGACACCAAGTTCACTCACATCAATCCAGCAGCTTGACATAATGCTGTAGACCCTTTCGTTGGCCAGCTGGGGGCGGAAGAGCCGCAGGCCTCGGGACACCTGATCCACGATTTCTGTGTTGTTTAGGCGTTCGTATGGAAGCCGCCCCAAAGTGTAGACCTCCCACATGAGCACCCCTAGGTATTTAGGGAAAAAAAATTGTCATGCTGCTTTAATACAGATGTGAATTCATCGTTTGTGAAGGTATCAAACATAGATTACACTTAGAATTGACCAGAAATGCAGTAGGGAATTGACAGGTGAAACTGAAAAATACGCCGCGCATTATGTTTACTCACCGTATGCCCAGATATCCGACTTGCTGCTGAATTTGCAGTAGAGGAGGACCTCAGGAGGCGACCAGCGGACGGGGAACTTGGAACCTGCCGAGCTTGTGTACTCGTCGTCTAAGACGTACCTAAGGCAGTGGTGGCAGATCCTTTGCTTAAAGCGTGCAGTACCACAGTGTCAAAGGTGCTCTATACATGCAAAAGTTTCTCATTTGAAAAAAAAAAAAAAAAAAGTACAGACTTTTGGATCAAAATTAGAGTTTGCATAGTGAAGAACATACGGCCCCTGGGAGTGTTGTGAGGCGGAGCTTAGTCCAACTACTTTATTTACTGTTTAATGTTTAAGTTGATCTTTACATGTAAGACATTAATATAAAAAGTAACTAATATCTAAAACTGTAAATTAAATGTAGTGTAGTAAAAATTTCAACATTTCTGTCTAAAATGTAGTGGAGTCATAGTATAAACTAGAATACAATGTAAATACTCCAGTAAAGTACCTACAGATGGTACTTGTGTAGCGAGGGGATTTTAGTATTATACTTTGCTAGGCACCAATGTTCCTCTGTGTGTCCTGTCATTCATGCGAAGCGTTTTACCTTGACAGTCCAAAGTCAGTCACTTTGACAGTGCCATTGCCGTCTACCAAACAGTTCCTGGCAGCCTGGAAATGGAAAACAAACGACACTCTTGATTCAGGTGTAATGATTCCACTTTTAGCCCTCTCCTCAAACACGCACTCCCAGTGTATCTCCACACAGCGTGATGCAGTGCTGCAGGAACGTCGTGTACAGTGTATCTTTGTGTCTCACCAGGTCTCTGTGGATGTACTGCTTTGACTCAAGATAGGCCATGCCCTCAGAGACGTCTTTACACATCTCTAGGAGCTGGACGGCTGTCGGGTGCTGCTTCAGGCCCTCCCTGAGGTAACTCAGCAGGCAGCCATTCGAAAGGAACTCGGTCACTATGTAAATGGGTCTCTGTTTGGTGCAGACGCCATACAGCTGGACCAGGTTCTCATGGCGAAGCTTCCTGGTTTGAGAACAAAAGGAGAAGGAAGTTAAGTACTATGAGTCGCTTTTCCTCACAGAAGTCACAGAACCTGCACTTCCCAGCGTGGCTCATCCGTTTTCTGAGTCACAGGCCTCAAATCAACAGACTTGCTGAGCTGAGTGATCAATGTGAGCTGAGTGAACGTAGTCCAAATTAAGACTCTTAGTTTTGCCTACATCATGGTTTTGGCCTCTTCTATGAAATCATCTTCAGACATGGAGCCCTCTTTAATCATCTTAATGGCCACGTCGTGCTGGCCCTGCCACTTCCCGTACTTCACCACGCCGAACTGACCGGTGCCCAGCTCTTTGATGAAGGTCAGGTAATGAGGGTCAATCTCCCACACGCCTGGAGCAAACGAGACAGAATGGATGAGCACTCTTATACCTGCGGCATCCGCGTTAAAGGAGTAGTTCGGTACACATGCTTTTATTGGCTTGACTGACACCACTATCCGTAACCATAATCGTTTAACTAGCATGAAATCTTTAATCGGAAACCACAGGATAATCGCCAGAGATTGTGATGAACAAGAGAATATATTAAGAAGCCAAGAGAGCGGGTTCATTCCAACTCTGTCAGTAGTTCGAATCATATTGATCCTTATGTAGTCATACTCTTACCATAGCCAAGCCCTGCTGTTGATGGAGGCCGCGTCCGGTTGGTTACAATGTATTTCAGCCTGCTAACCATACCTAGCGAGGGAAGTAACAAAACCACATTATCACCTTTAAGATCGACATTTTTGATGGGTACATTTTGACTGTTTCCATTTTTTTAATATTCTGTTTGTGTGACTATATTTTCTTGCCTTCCCCCGCTGAGTTATTTCCTTTTTCCTGCTGTTACAACCCAATTTTAATCATATCTTATTGAATGACAAATACGGGGGGATTAGAATCAGAATTTTTTTTCTTTTTTTTTTCAATTTATCTAGATATCCATGTATTCTGAGCTACTGTATTCACCTGCTGAATTGTGCTGGTGGTAGATGATGAGCTCTGGGATGTTGCTGAAATTATGCTTCTCTGCAAGATAAAACTGGCCCTGTGGCGTGGTGCAGATGTTGTAATGTCTGCAGCTTCCACCTGTTTCCCTGTGGAAAGAAAAGGAAGAGTAACTTAAAGTAGACTCAGTCAACAGGCTGTCACCGACACAGGAATCTATCATTCATCGTGTATGCATGACTAGACAATATCTCCTCAGTGTTATCCACCGCGCAGTTCAGTCTTAGAGCTCTGCGATGAAAAACGTCTGCAGGCAGATTAGTCCCAAGTTTTGCATGAAAAATTTACATCTCTCTCCCTCTGTCGCCCACTGTTTCCGCTTTCATTACAAACAGCTCTTCTTTTGATGCGTTCACACATGACTGGAGCCAGTGGATAACGTATATAAGGGGTGCACGGTTTTAAAGCCACTGAGCCTACTCACCCGCCGCCCTTACTGAACAAAGACACCGTGTATTTCCCGGCCTTGCTTGAGTCCCGGACCAAGAAGCCTCCATCTTTGTTCTGAGGGCGGGAAACAACGTACAAAACATATATCTCATAACTTTCAAATTAAATTCAGTCCAGCTAAGTTCCACCAGTTTGTAGGTGTCAAAGCTGTCCTCCTATAACATCGTGTGTGTCGGCCATTGAGTTTACCTCAGTCTTTAACAGCTTTTCTGCCTGGCTACGGTTCATATTCTTGCAATACCAGCTGTGAAAACATATGTGAATATCATTTTCCCTGAATACTGTTTTTTCTGCATCGTTCATTGCCTCACTAACCAAAAATATATTGATGTACAGACAAGGAACTTTGCCAAGCATTAATCCTCCAACATAAAATTCTAAATTGCATATTTACAACGATATGCGGAAATAATTCACCAATTTAGGCCAGAACAATAGTTCCCATACTCACTCATATCTTTCTAGCCCAGTTTCTGCTTCCACAACATAATTACTAGGTATGTATCCTTCTTTGCTGCAAAAGAAAACAAAACACAGATATTAACAGTGTCTACGTGCATTCACACAAATACACAACCAAATGTGCATCTCGGCTGGACAATGGAGCTCTAGTAGCTGGTTAGCTACACTGGTAACATCTCATAAACAAATTATTTCTCCTAGAACTCTATATGCAAATTTAATTCATCCAAATTAGAGGCCATCAGTGATTCATTATGTTTTCCTTGTCACACTATGAAATGCTCTTGTTCTCTTATTTATATGGCACATGGGATGAAGCAGCCTGGAAAATTAATTTGGTCAAATACGGTGAAAAAAACATCCATGCAAATACACAGTACATTTTCATACTGTATCTGCATGTCTACTCTTAACGCTGCCTCCTGTTCTTTATGAGCTTGTTTTATTTCAATTGATGAGCTTCAGGGGCATCAATGAATATTTCCCCTTTTGCAAGTGAGGAGCATTTTATTTGACCAGCATTTTCCCCACTGTTTTTGATGTTGACGCAGGAGTGTAAATGTCCATGTGGGATCTACTGCATATTAAACTTAAGCTTGTCAACTTTGACCTCATATTTAAAATGAACAGATTCCCGTTGCACTGTTTCAAGTAATCGGTCTGGCCTCTTGCGTTCATTTTTTTTTTTTTCGTCTCACCCGTATGCGTCTCGGGCTCTCCACCAGTTTGTGTCAGACATCTCAAGGATGGTGTACTCCTCATCCTTCCTCAGCTCCAGGTCTTGTTCTGTCATGGGTGTGTAGTTATACTCAGCTACGACAGTCAGGCTTGCAGAGAGGGCAGGTGGCCCAAGAGGCTGGGGAGGTAAAGGTCGACCAGGCTTCTCCTGAAACAATATGATTGATATGATTAGTGAATGTATTTACAGAACAGAATAGTCTGTCTGTAATTCGTGGATATTAATCTAGAGGCACTAGGTGTGTACCTCTGTTGGGGTAGGAGGAAGAGGTTTCCTGGATCCCCTTCGCCGAGATGGTTTGGATGTAAAACCTATTAATGACATTATTTAATACGTACAACGATTAATGGAAAAGGTTTACTTGCTGGTTGTCGCAGATTTCAAGCCAAAAGGAATTTTTTCTCACCATTCTTACTGTCCAGCACCTTGCAACCCATAGCTTGTTTGACTTCCTGATGACAGCACAGCCACACCCCGTCGACCCAGAAGCAAGGATGGTATTTCTGCATCAGATCCTTGTTGAAGCGCACCACTAAGCACGGGTATTGACACACACGCGCACACACAGGGCATTTACATTAAATCAACATTGCGTTTGCATAGGCATTCAACTCCTCTGTTGTTTAGGCATCAGGTGATGTTAAGATATGGTCTAACATTGCATATATAAGATACTGTGACTGACAAGATACATAAACACTAGATAGATTTGTAAATCTACATGCATATACGCACTTTCTTTCAGCTTCTTTATCCAATGAGCGCGAATATCTTCAGTCTTTGCAAAGATGTACAAAGGCCCTTCATCGTAAATGATCTGTGGCAAAAATGAAAAAGAAAACAGAGAGGTTAGCAACTGCACGTGATGCCTCTGTTATGTACTGTATTGTGGGACAATGCAAAAATGTGACAAAAGCTGCATTCAAATGTATCCACTGCAGTTCGCTAAAGAAACTGTTTACTGTTTTACTTGCTCTTTCTTTGGTGGCCAACGGCAGCCAGACACATTTGTAACCTGCCACCTTGCCTCACGATTTAACACGTGTGCAATGGAAACACCTGCACAGTCACTGAAAGCCCCTAGGTCATTTGAGTGTGAGAGATGGTTTCACTTCTTAACAATGGAATCTCACATTATTAACTATTGGAGGACTGGACAGGTTTTGTCTGTCAAGGAGAAAAACTTGGCCTCATGTTACAAGCCTCCCATGTGTTGCTTCTTGCAGCTTGTACATAGTGACAGGTGACAGAAAATGGGAAACACAGTCAAAAAAGGAGTTTATTCCACTTTATTTATTATTACTCTACACTTGCCCTAAAATAATATTGGTACATATGATACATGGCATTCTTGGTTAATTACATTGTTGCAGGCTTGTCTGTATTTTGCAAGAAGCGGTATCTGAAGTTACTTGACAAAAAGGTCTACCTGGAAAGCATACATGCGCTCGAGCGGGGAATTGGGCTCCGGCTGGACCGTCTCTACACACTTGATCTTCTCAAGGTCAACTGATCCTCTCAAACCTTTTCGCTTCTGCTTCACAGACGAGGAAACAGTTAGGCGACTCAGGGATAAAAAAAAAAACAAATGTAGACGCAAGGTCTGCCAGCAGAATTAATCTGAGACCAGTGTGATGCTGTTTCAATACAGGATTTCTTGCAGCTCCATATACGTACCCCTTTGTCAGGATCAAAATCATAGTAGGCTATTTTTTCCTGGGTGAGAACAAACCACCTCTCCTTGTAGTTCAAAGGGGACGTCTTTTTCTTCTGCTGAGATCGTTTAATGAAGATTTCCTCCAGTATACTGTCTGACATGATTCAGTCAGAAATAATCTACACGGGAACAAGGAATAATGAATACGTTTTTAGAGCAGCATAACAGTGTAACATCCACTGTTTTCCGTGTGGCAGAACAACATGCGCACCGCAACGATTTCGCAGGCAGCAATCGCCCTGTTGAAAGCTGTGGCTGACTCACATATTACCATTGTGCTAAGCTTAGCATTATAAGGCAGCCTCGGGTTGTGTTGCCCTTCAGACTTAATTATTCGGTGTTTTCATTTCCTTTGAAAAGTATTTTAACAGAGTTGAAGTTAATACCTACCCACTACAGAGTCAGAGCAATGCCACCACAACACGTGAGACTAGAGATCTGGAAAGGGCGGAGAGACATGCAGCATGAGTGTGAGTAAGTATCAGTGCGTGATTAGCTGTAGTTTGCATGAGCCCTGCTTTTCATGCCAGCAACATCCTCTGTTTTAAAAATCCCCCCCCCCCCGGTGTCACATCTGTTTCTCTCAGCTATTATATCCTGGTCATCAACACGGTGACCCAAATGTGCAGTATGCTTTTGCACTGGGAAGCCGGGTAAGGAAATATTGGATAAAAGTGTCCACCGAATCCCTGGTCTGCAAATGTATTCCTTATATGATGGGTTTACATTATTCTTCCTCTTCCAATCCACTTCTTAGATTGTTGTTACATGAGAATTTGTCTGGGGTATGGCACAATAACCGGCATCTGTAATTTTTTTTTTTTTTTTTTTTTTTTTGAGGGGGTGGTTGTATATCATGTCACATAAATGTAAACACGAGCTCTCTCGCAATGCACACACACGTTACTTTTTTGAACCTGATTTTCAATGCTATTTTTAGGGTCCAGCAACCTGGTCGTTGATACACTGGCCCAGTTAGCTAAATTAATGTAACACATTAAAATGTATGCTCGTAGATTAGGAATCATATAAATTAAATTAGTTTACTGGCAAACTGATTATATAAGATATCAAACAATCTCACCGTCACGAGGCTGCCTTTCGCTCACCCGCTCACACACTTAAATACATTTTACCTGCATTATTAGATAAGTAGACAAGTAAAAAAAAACCTGTCTCTTCTTAGTTTATGAAAGCTTATTGTTTCTTGTTTTCAGCATCTGCTAACCACTGGTGATAAAGTGAAACCTCCCACAGAGACAAGGCCTCTGTCGACACCATAGCTACATTTTTTGGTTAATCCAGGTTGGCAAATGTGAAACATGATTCACTACACACAGTAGATGATGATGTTTCATTCAGAATGAACTGGCTGTAGAGGAAGAAAAGCACCACAAATGCGGGAAAAAAGTGAAAAAATTCCTTGAGATGTTGAATCATTTATCTGAATTTAATGTCAGTAGATAGAGCAGCGACAGGCCAGTGTGTACAGGTCGTATTTAGTACCAAACAGACAAATAACATCATGTTTAGTTGCAGCGGGCTGATGCAGGACTACAACCCAAATCCCATTCAACCACCACTTTTACCAAAAAAAGCATTATTCACAGAAGCTGTGCTCTGGACACATATTACTCCAAAATACAGCAAAAGCACACAAGGCACTAAAGGAAGGAAGTCATATTGCCAGGTCAAACATGGACTATCAGATGCTCAAACTCACCCTTGTCACGCAGATGAATGCTCACTGACTTTTGGTCTCTGTAAGATGTGTTTGCACTTCAGCTCAGCCTATTTTCAGTATGTGAGTACTTCCTCCTATCATATGAACTGTAACACTACCAGAAGCTTCTTTCACCCCCTGCTAACCAGGAGTGTGACATTTCTTCACACTAGAGTGACAATACCTATAGGTTTTGTTTGTGCTGTCATGCACAGACAGCCGTGTTCCCCATTCTGCGAAACATTGTTTACTCATTCCTCATTTGTCGCAATCCCGCAATGTTTTCTCACATCACTTACTTGAAAAGAGGGCAATAAACTCTGATAATGGATAATCAACACACCGATCTACCCCCCCCCCCCCCTCTCTCTCTCTCGTTGTCTGATTAATTGGAACCAGTTGACTGAAACTGTACGTCCATATTTTACTGCATCATGGCCACCAGAAGGAGATCTTCTTTTCTCTTTTTTGAGGGGAGTTGACTCATGGTGGCTGACACAGACAAACTGATAGGGAAGTTGCATCAGTGTTGCACTGCAATTTGAAGGGAGAAAGAAACCAAGTGCCCTGCAGTACTTCGAACTAACATTACATTTCTCTCAAATATGGTAAACCATCAGTGGCACATTTAAAATGAATGTTACATACCTGCAACCTGCTGTTACACATCACTTCTCCACTTACAGCTATATACAACACTCCCTTTTTTTTTTAGATTTTGCAGAATCCCCCTCTTTTTCTGCACAACACAACAACACTTTAACACTTTGCAGAGAGAAATTCTTTTTTTCTTTTTTTTCCTGTTTACAGTGCTTATCTTTTCAGCTACTTGTGTGGTTTTGCGTTGTGAAATTACATATCCTACATCTATCCATCAAATTCCACGAAATGAAATTTAAAAAAAACAAACAAACCGTGGTCTCAAAAACTGCACTCATAACTTCTCAGCGACTCAAAAGTCAAGAGTAGCCAAAGTGAAAAATAACTGTTTTAATCTCATAGAATCATCTAATCACAAGGAAATATGTTAGCCATTTCCGACTTGGGTGGCTGTCAGAGTGATGGACAACTGATCTTTGTGACTCGTAAATATCGCCAACTGTGTCACTATGTCAGTGCGCACAAGGCAGTGATACATGCATTGAAATGAAAAGGCTCCAATTAACTTTAGTTATAAAGACTGGTGGACATGTTTTAGGCTGGCGTGCAATTATTTGTTTCACTGCCTGATGCCTGCTTTGTATGACACAGCAAGCACAACCATATAATGAAAGAGTGGGTTTAACAGGAACCTGTTAAGATGCTCTCTTTTCCTGACATTTCCTGACAGATAAGAAGTATATGCAAGACAATGTGTGTATGTGTGTTGGAGTGTGTATGAGAGAGGGACAAAGGGAGAAAAAGAGAGCAAGATGCATGTATTTTCAATGCAAATATTAAGAGTTAAATCTCACCACAAAGAATATTCCCCCTCCACACAGTAAGATACCGCATCAGTTTAACATTGTGGTCTTCATGTTGAGGTCGGTTTTATTACGATTTCCTGTGAGGCATGTAAATAAATGTCAGTTTTAGGGAAACTATCACCCCACCAAAAGATGTAAACCATGCTAGCTGTGCAAGATGTGTCAATACAAAGGTTTAAAAAAAAAAAGAGTTTATATCATTGCATAGTTGTATAGCATTATAAGTATAGCAGAATACACCACTGTGCATCATTGTGAACAAAACATTCAGAAACAAGTATAACATCTTCAGCAGATAATGTCACTAGGATTTCACTTATGTATTTGCAGTTTTGTGGTGAGTACACGCTTCATTTTGGATTTGCATTCAAACTGGTACTTGCACAAAGCTGCCTACGACTTAAGCTTTTCCACATTCTCTCAGATGAAATGCACGACTAAAAACTACTTCTTTAACCCCACAGGCTATATTCAGAGAGCGGTGTCACTTACCTAAGACACCCCGAGGCAGTCAAGCATCAGACAGACGACTACAGATGCTGAAGCTTGTCGCGATGGCAGAAACCTTCGCCTCAGTTGCTCGCCTTCCATTAAATGTGTAGGTCTGTGATGCAAGAAGCTTAAACTCACCCGCAGAGAGGAATCGACTCTGCTTACTTCCCCTTTTTCTTCCTGCTCATTTTCATATCAGCCCTCTGGACAGTTTTGGTGATAAGTGGAAACAGGGTAACTATTAACACAGGGCCACATTCGGGTACTAGGCTCTTACACTCCTACACTTATTTGAGGGTATCTGCTATTCAGGCTACTGCAAATTTGACAATTGCAGGGGCGAGAGGCAAGCACACTTCAAACTCGTGACTTTTGCAGGCATTAGAAATTGTACTCATTGTGTTTTTTACAAAGACTAAATGTATAACTCTTTGCATTTAATTTAAATTTGAGCTCTTTGCTTATTTGCAATTTTTGCCGCCCCCCCCCCCTCTCCCGTACTCCTTGCCGCTAGGGGGCAGACACTGGGACTACAGCCGGTGCACAGCTGAGGTCTACTTTAAGAACTGTTTCCGGCTTCTGCCTCCCTCTTTTCCTCTGCATCGGGTCGCAGCCATGGTACGAAATTATCCCACGAATACGCTTTGCTCAATCAAACCCAATCCTGCCGATTTAAGAATTATTTTTGCATCTAGTCAACTCGGATACGCGATAAATGTTTTGATACACGCAACGATGGGAGTATTGGCCATCTTTTGGTCACTTTACGCTGTTAGATTGTCCTTAAACGATGCTTGCTGGGTTACTGGTGAAACGCTGGTCGTGCCTCCACATGAACCGGCCTTTATTTTAGGGGAAATTTAGAGTTGAATGTCAGAGTAACCGTACTGGCAAAGAGCAGCCTTTTATTTATTAATTTTTTTCTTTAAAAATTGAGTGTGACATGTTAACACATCCATTTCCCACTGGTCCGGTTTAATAGCTGCAGTGTTAGCCTGCTAGCTAGCGTCAGCTTCCCATTACACCGACCGCAGCGCCAACAGTGGGAACGATGAGCATGAGCTTTCTAGCCATTAACAGCAAGTTTAAAAACGTCTATAACATAACAAGATTTCAGCTATATTTTTGGTCTGTGAATCGGCACCCAAGAACTTTAATTAATGCGTTAGACGTCGGTTAGCAGCTGCTAGCAAGGCCAAATGACAGTAGCTGGTTTTTCCTCATCAGCGTTGTTTAACTGCATCTTCCACATTGTCAGGCCGGTTTAATTCGGCATATTCGTCAGCCTGCTTTCAGGCTCATTGAACGTCTGTTCAATGTTTATTTCTGTTTTTCAAAGTTTCTGGGTTTTTTTTTTTTTTTTTAAAGTTTATTTTCTATGTTGTTCAGGTGAACGTCCCGAAGACCCGCAGGACGTACTGCAAGAAGTGCAAGAAGCACCAGCCCCACAAAGTTACCCAGTACAAGAAGGGAAAGGACTCCCTCTATGCACAGGGTAAACGTTCTGTTATGACTGGTACATGTGTGTGTGTGTGTTACGCTCCGTGCGTTATGAGATGTAGCTGAACTGTAACTCTTCTGTAGGTAAGAGGAGATACGACAGAAAGCAGAGCGGCTACGGTGGTCAGACGAAGCCAATTTTCCGCAAAAAGGCAAGTAAAACCTTGGTTCTGTCTGACCAGGGCATGCCCACTGTTGTAGCAGAAGGGGAATCTAACTGTCGTTGTCTGTACAGGCTAAGACTACAAAGAAAATTGTGTTGAGGCTTGAGTGTGTGGAGCCCAACTGCAGATCCAAGAGAATGCTGGCCATCAAGAGATGCAAGCACTTCGAGTTGGGTGGTGACAAGAAGAGAAAGGTAGGTGTCCCTTGCGCTTTTGTAATATTTGTGTGTTCAGTCCCTCAGTGTACTGTGTTTCATGTGTGATACAGAATACTTTAATGTGCTCTGAATTTTGTAGTTTTGTGTCGGGTCTAAATCTATGCAGTAAACCCCGAAATTTTCTCGTAACCCTTCTGCCGCCAACACTGTGCTCTACCTGTGGATTCATAGTTGGCAATCTTGGATCTGCTGACCTTTTACATGTTGACATCCTATTATCAGTATGCTTGACATTGCAGTGATCAGAGAGATGAAATTTGAGTCAATCTGACTCAGCAGCTACAAAATTATCCTTAAAAAAAAAGTACATTTGACAGCTCAGCGCATCGATTGAGTTTACATTGACAAAGTATCAGCAAAATGTATATGTTAGTGTTGCGCAGTGCTACAGTGGGATAAATGGCTCTTAGAGGAGGCATATGCACCAGTATGTGGATTTAGCTACACTGCTTTCCTGATAGTTTATTTTATTTTTAATCACCGCAACTATTTGCATGTTAATCAATGAGTTGTACCCTTTTGTGTAAAACATTCAAATCCACAACAAAAGGGGGGCGGGAATGGGGACAGTGTTCGAAAGGCAGGACAAATAGCTAAGTTGGAGTGAGCTCTCAAACCTAATGTGAAAGAGGCAGCATGAAATCAAAAGTTGTCCTTGAGAATCATGAATGGTTATTTATGCCATTTAATAAATAATTGTACCTGTCTTACATTTTTACAAGAGCAAGTTTCATAGTAGGCAGCAGGATTTGGGATGGGGGTTTTTTTTGTTTTGATTTGTTTTTTGGAATATTGTGGGTGAATTGCATTCATTTTTTAACTGTAATCACATGACTTTAAAAAAAGTAATGGTCACAAAGGTGCTGATCTGAATTCAAGAACTTCTAGAGGCTGTATTTTTGGTGTTTATTTGCAGGGTTTTTGGGTTGGTTTGCATTTTAGTATACATGTTGTCATTGTGTCCACTTCTCTATACATTGAGAAGAAATCAGTTATGTATTGATCCGGTTGCCAAAATTAATGTGTGAATGATATAAAATACAGCATTTCCACATTAGATCAATGCTACACCAACACTGAAACATTACTACAAATTGTGAAACTCAAATTACCTGGGATTGGCTGCCTCCTCCTGACCTAATACACAAACTGCTGTGAGAGCTGAGTAAAAAGACTGATTATTGTACATTTTGTGATCAACCTGTGGTTGATCCCACTTGGCAATTAGGGTGAATCATAAAGGGATTAATGGACAATGTGTGTATTGTCTAATTTGTCTTCCCTCACCCAACATGTTTTGATTTGAATAAGATAGTACAGATGAAAAACACGATTGGGTTCTGCTTTTGATTTAGTGTTAAGCCAACAAATGTTAATGTGAAGATGAACTGTTTTTATTCAAACATGATATAAAAATGATTCATAATCCTCATAATACATTATACATTTATGGGAATAACCAGCAGCATTTGAGGTGGACCATAAACCACTGACACTTGGTATCACGTTAAGTCACATTTTAACTAAGGTTTTCCTTTGTTCTCTTACAGGGCCAGGTCATCCAGTTCTAAACTGTGGTCCAGTCTTCTGGATGAAGTTGTCACTATTTTCAATAAATGTATTAAAACAACCCTAGGAGTCAAGTCCTTTGTTTTTACCTTTATTTTCACCATATTCTGTTGAATGTACAAAATTCGAGCTTTCTTTTAAGATAATTTAACCTCTATTAGCAGTGTAGTCTGGACAATTCACATTGTGTCCAAATACACACCAGTGATTTATTCAACATGATAAAATGTAGCCAGTATACTGTAGTCACAGTATCAAAGCTGATTCAAGCAAACTCTTTAGACTATAAAAAAAAAATTCCCTTTTTTTTTTAAATGTAGGCACTGATATACAAAAGCAACTGAGCTTTAAAATTTCAAAGATCCAATGACTTTACACTTAATATAGTTTAGGCAGATAAAGTGCATAACCCCCCGAAGACTACAAAATGGTGGCGTGCTTGTGTTTGACGGACGTATCCCGCCAGTGCAGCTTGTGCATCCCGAAGTCGCTGCTGATGGGAGTGACGGTTAGTAGAGCGGTGCCTGAAGGGTTGACGGATACAACCACTTTGCTGCGTGGCGTCTGAACACCCATCTCCTTGTACTGAGGCAGGATCTGTGTGACGTTACACTGGGGGTCGCAGATCTTCCAGCCCGGAACCGCTCTGATGAGAAACCCTCGGGGACCACCGATCTCCTGTTTGTTCAGAATGGCGATAGCCAGCCGGTTCTTGGACAGAGGCCTCTCCCACACTTCAAAACTGTCCACCTGTAGAACAAGTTATATTTAATCAATTTATCTATTCCATATCTTGAATTGCCATTACCATTTTGATTTCATTACAATCATTACCATAAAGTCTTAAGTTCTGCGACTACTAGACCCTGTCAGGATGATCACAAAGCGTTTAGCATTTCTATATATAAACTAAATGTGCTATAAATGCTGACAGCTGTCATTCCAGACGGTGAACATGTTTTGTGTCACCCCTCTCACCCACCTTGGCAGTGTGGTATCCCTGCTTGCCCAGAGGGTCCTGGCTGATGTCTATGATGCGTCTATTCTGCAACAGCTCCTTGGAGCGGGGACAGATGTCCCTCAGATCATTGGACATGAGCAGAGGGGATGCCATGATGGCCCATAATGCCATCTGAGACTCCTGCTGGTCGTGACTCAGGCCAAAGTTACCGATGACCAGCTAGAGAAATGGACTGGTATCATAAATATGTAAATAACGAGGGAATTTAGGCTTACTGCCCATATGCACTACATCAACAACACACTACTGAGAAATTTGCTTGTAGTTTTTGTACTTAACATAAATTCAGTTGAGCCCTTTTATAAATAAAGCTCTATAGAAATGAAAAAGGGTGTAAAACCTGAACAGATAGTTTGACATTTTGAGAAATTAATTGCTTAGATCAGAAGACCCATACCACTGTTACGACTGTATGGTCAATATGAAGCTACAGCCAGCAGCCTGTTAGCTTAGCACAAATGCGGTCTACCCTGGCTCTGTCCAAAGGTTACAATATCCACCTATATCCAATACAATAACAAACAATATCCATTGTTTTCAAAATGTAGCAGTGGGCAGGTCATTCAGTGATGTTTTTAAAAATAATAATAAAACAGCTCGGTTCTTGACGGCCACTGGTTCTATATGCTTAGTTTGAGGTCAGTGAGGAGAGCTTGAGTAGAGCACAGTACCATATCGGGGTCATTCCAGCCCCCAGGTCCAGCCGCGGGGACGATGATGTCCTGATGAGAAGCAGTCCAGTCCAAAATGGACTTGACAGAGCTCCATGAGTCGTAGACGTCATTGAAGTTGCGCCAGTGGTTGCACGTCTCACGAATGGCAGTGTAGTTAGGCTGGAGGCAAAGGAATGCTCTTTTATGTATCGAACATATGGCATATGGTCTCATCGTGCGGTGGAAATCCCTAGTAAGAATCTTTTATTTTCATTTGTGCCGTTATGTGGGTAGAATTTTGGAAAATAAACCAGTGATTGTTAGTGTTTGTTGAAATTTAAAGGCATGTAAAGACAAACAAGTTGTTTCTCACCTGTTGGAAAGGCCACTCGTACAAAGGCCACTCACAGGAGTACAGGATACTTCTTCCGGTTTTGTTCAGTGCTTTCGACATGTTTATGTAGCCTTAACCAAAATAAATAATAAGTAGTTAGATTAAAGCCCTGATAATACCTTGTCTACTGGGTCCATTGAGGTTCTGATTGAGAGAAGAACCAAAAAATTACCCCAAGAACAAGGTGAGGTAAGATGTAATTTAAAAGTTATGTCACATGACGATACCATATTTCCAAGTTTATTCAAATATCCAGTACTGTGCAAACATTTTAGGCAGTTAATATGTTAGTATCCCTATCCATCATGCAGTACGAAAGTATCCTCACCTTACTTTTATTGCCTAAAACCTTGGCACGGTACTATAAATCACTGGGCCGTACTAGGTAACTTTTGCCTCAGGTTTAGTACATGCTGATCAGGACCTAAGCTGCGAGCTCATCTGGGGACCGATGCCGAAAGCTCACCTTCTCCCAGCAAGGTCCAGTCCAGATAGCAGCCATCAAACTTAAGCAGGTCCACGGACCAGTCAGCAAAAGTCTGAGCGTCCGTCTCATAGTAGCCCAGACTGCCAGGGTATCCAGCACAGGTGTTTTTCCCAACATCTGCGTAGATGCCCAGCTTCAGGCCCTTGGAATGGACCTTAAGACACAAAAATAAAATGGAATTCATCGATTTAGTTTAGGAGTAATGGCTACAGTTTTGTTCTTGACAGGTTGTGAGCATGTACCAGCAGGCGGCGACGTTGCACAGCTAAAAACTCCACGCTTCTATTATAGGACACAGCTCGGCCTCAGTGGGCCTAAATATATCCCTTTTGCTGGTGAACATAACTTTTTAGCTGCCTCTGTAGCAATCAGCCTGTCACAGTGGTCTACAACGCTGGAAACTCCTCTCCAGTGTGGCTGTCTGTAGCAGATAGGGCGAGCGCCGGCATACTCCTTCCTGAGACGATTTAAAGGGTAAGGTATCTCCCTGGGCTCCAGGTGCTGAATGTCTATCGGTATGAAATCTGAGGCCTGGGTTCTACATCCGGTCCTTTCCCCTTCATTATGTAAATAATTGCAGGTCGGCTTGGATGGATGTATAATGAATACGTAATCCGACTGTGCCATCACTTTTACTTCTGGGAGTTATTAAACCCGGGCCTCGCAAAGTTTTAATTCGTCAAAGATTTCCAAACTTAGATGCATTGCACCACTGATGCTGTAATACCGCATCCCCATGCTATTCATAATGCAGCCAAATGGCTGGAAACTATAATAAAACAGTCATATCCCAGCACGTACTCTCATTTGGTCCTTCCAGCTAGTGAAATAAGTCAAATCAAAGAATTTCTGCCTTTGCTTACGGTCTCTCTGTGAACCCCTCTCTCTTTGATGTGTATGGAGGAATTACGGCGTTAATACTATTATGATTCAGAGCTTTCATGCCTCTTCCATACTTACTACTCACATAGTCGGCCAGTTTCTTGATGCCCCCCGGGAATCTTTTGGGGTCTGCCTGCAGGCGGCCCTGGGCATCACGCTGGCGGGACGGCCAGCAGTCATCGATGCAGACGTACTCATAGCCGGCCTCCCTCCAGCCCTCCCTCGCCATCGCGTCCGCCATCTGCATGTACAGACGCTCACTGCCAGGGCAACAGGAGGAGACAGGCGGGGCTGATAGCGTCAGTGAGATGCCAGCGCTCAGTGTCATGTGCGACAGCAATGTGGCAGACACAAACATGTGCACGCTAAAGGAATTCTCATAGCAGCCAATGCCAGTTTTGCCGTCGTTCACTGCTGAGTAATATAAAACGATAACAGTGCGACCAATGGGCTAAGACCCGGGGCTCTGAGTGCTCTATTGGCCAGGTTTTTCCAGGGGGGAAAAACAAAAAACAAAAAACTGCCGTGCACAGAAATGTAAAGGCAGTTTATGCTTGTCACTAATGAGCATGGAGGTCCCTAAAATAAAACAGGGAGCACGATCTTGCAGTGTGTTGCATTACTTCTGAAGTGCTCTTCCGTCATCAAAGAAACACAAATGAAGACCTGACTATCTTGTAATTATGACTAGAGCTGCAACCATTTGCTGACTGAGTGATTAGTCCATGGTGAGAAAATTAATGTGCAACTATTGTGATAAGTGAGTGATTAGTGAGGATTTTTTTTTCAAGCTTTCCTTTGGCACGTTTGATAACAAATGGGAAACCTCGTGAACTGAATATCTGGAGGCATCACTTTGGGCCCTAGGAAAACGTGCGATGAGCTGCCCCCCCCCTCTTACTTTTTGACATGTAATTGTCTACAGGGGCACAAGCAGACAATAAATCGCTTCCCGTGCACAGTGGGGGTTTTACGTGGGTGAAGGTACGTTACGATTTATGTGGAAGAGAAAAACGTGGAAGCTTTCACTGAACGGGTCTGGGTGAAGTCACCTTTGTGGGAGTTTAGGACACAAATGGGGCTGTGAGAGATGTTTACGTGTAATCCACGAGGGGAGCTGAAGTGTTGGTGAAGCGTCCCCGCGAGTGACATTAGTTTGGGGGGGGGGGGGGTCTTCCTCGCGCTTGAGCTCTAAAAACGTGTCACGGTCCGTGACCGGATCGAGCGCCACACCTGACAGCGCCGGTGCCTCTTACCTGACGCAGTCGTCGGGGTCCTTGTCGCAGTCGACGTTGCACACGAACCTCTCCCAGTGCAGCCAGCCCATGGGGGGCTTCAGAGCCAGGCCGTTGTCCAAAGCCTCGGCGCAGGGGCCCGTGAGAGCGACGAGCCCGAGGAGAAGCACGACTCTGCGCATCTTCGCTTCTCGACTCGACTCGCTTCACGCGAACGACGACAACAAGCGACCGTAATTGCGCCAAGATCCTATTTCCTCGTGCAAAAACGGGGCTCAGACCGCCCCCTGGACGACTGACACACATCCGGACCAATAGAGTCAAAATGCGTCTGTCGCTTGTCCACTGACATTGCGCCCGGATTCGTTCACTACGAAACTAGGAAGCGCCGAGGTTCACCACTAGAGTCAGGTGAGAAATATGAGGGGAGGTCAGCTGACAGGACATGATAAGGTAATGACAGTGTCTCGTGATTCCTCTGGATACAGGAACAGAAATCATAACGATATTCAGACATATTCTGCCTTATTCATTGTCAGTAAAGTCGGGATGTTAAACCCAAATGAACATACAGTGCCATCACACATATTTAGTATTTTGTACTTGGCAAGTTTTGTGTGTTGTGTTTCGTATACGTGCAGGGCCCCCAGGTTTGCTGTGTGGTAATTTGATTAAAGGCGGGTTCGTGTCAGAATAGGAACCTTGCACGCTGAAACAATCGAGAGTCTTGAAACCCCTGGTGGGAGGTCTCGGAGGGCCCGGGAGCTGGGGCTCAGCTTGTGTCTCTGGTAACTTGAGTTCCAAACGTCCGACGACTAAAATCTTTTCATCCGGTTAAAACGTTTAGTTAAAAACAGCCAAGACTGAAAAAGTGTCATGTAAAAAAATTTGGCTTAAAAAACTGGACGAAAAGGCAACTGTAACAGCCCCTGGCAGACAACCACAACGCCGGTGCGTGCGCGAAGGGGACATGACGCCATTGACAGGCGACGAAACGGACCGTTACCTCGATTTAAAATGACGGGCTTCTCTAGGTTTGAAAATCGCTTGACAACAAAATGTATAACACAGGTCTAATTGTTTTTAGACGTTTTAATGCGGAAAAGTTACATATTATAGCTTTAATATATGAATTTCATACCTATAATATACATATAAAAGTCACAGAAAACCTGTGACTTTTGGTGGCTCCTGGGAATGTGGGGCTCTGTGGCAGCTGCCTCTTCTGCCTGGTTGGTAATCCAGCCATTTTAAGAGCCAAGGGTAAAAAGCCTCAATAGACTTCCTAAATATACTCTACTATATTTTTTTCTTTTTTAATAAGGCAGTTAAGGGTAAACCGAGGCAGTTACCCATCATCATGTGCCCAAAACAAAGCCAGGCTTTCATGTACGAGACTCTCCAGTTTAAGCGGAAAACCTGGCAGACACCACAGATAGACACCGTGGATATCTGTTTGTACTCGCTTTCCAACCGACACCAAGGATGAGAGAGAACGGCCCAATTAAACCCACTGTTTCCTGAGGAGGCTGGCCAATCAAAAATGCCCCACACACACACACACACACACACACACACACACTATCAGCGATAATCTAGGACTATGTACATATCGACACCGCTTCAAGCTGTTTGTTAACATCGGATACAAGACACTACTTTGCCTGATGCGGCCAGTAAATGAATTATAGATAGGTTTCTTAATTTAGCTGTAAATAGACACCCTGCTACTGAACCAAATTAATCCTGGACACTTTTCCTTGTGAAACTGTCAGAGATCTTTTCACACACGCAGAGAAAGTGATGAGTTTTTTTTTAATGTTGATTGTAATACTTTGCTCGTCTGTAGATATTAAAGGAGACAGCTGCAAAACGTTTATTTGCTAATCAGATCAGCTTTTTGAGAGTTTGTACAGAGGCATAAAAGAGTTGACACTTTACAGAGGAGACAGGATTTGAATGAGCAGATTACGACAATAAAATCTCCCTGTGATCTTGTTCCTGACAGTCAGTCTTTGCTCTGCATGATTCCTGGTGTCCTATTATTGAGAGGAGTCAAAACAAAACGAGGCAGCGTTCACGAGTTAGGCACAAACTCAGATTATGACAATAATCCTCATCCCCAGCGCTGGGTGTATGTAGAAAGGGAGCATTAATGAACACAAAACCTGACCTTTCAGCGAAATGTAAAGGATGCCTATTTCAACCCTCAACATTATCAGAGGCTTCACCCAGGGACAGGCCTGATACAAACAATTTGTCACCTGCTATAGTTCATATCAGTGCCGGTGAGCAATGGCGTTGAGGCTCTAAATGTCAGATTTCAATTGGACTCACCCTCCTGCTGATGGATGGACCAATCCAGCTCACTTGAATACGCAGTTTTCGCTTAGTAAAAATGGGATAGAGACCCTCGTTGTTGTTTTTTTTTTTTTTGTTTGGTTTTTTTGCAGCGCTGCATAAAAACAGCAGCTTGCCTCTATATGTACAGTAGTTAATTGAGATTGTTGACAGATGGGCAGCCCGTGCTTTCTGTCTGGCTCATACGGCTCCCTAGAGCTTTGACTACAATCCATCACGTTCCTTTCTTCGCCAGTGTCACATAATTGAAGAGACTGTCATGGCTGACTTATGTTGGCAACTTTGTTATGAAGTGTATGGTGATAAAATGAAAGGGGAAAGCCGTGTAACGCTGTGCCTCCTTGTCAAGGAGTTGCATTATTGTACTGATACTATAGGGACAGGTGGCAGCGTGGACAAAGGTCGTCAAAAAGTTGTGCCTCCATCAATACAACAAGTAGTGCTATATGGCTGATATACCCTCAGTGGAAAATCGTTTATTGTCGCGTAATTAGCTGCTTAAGTTGTTCATGTGACTGTCACAGGGGGGAGGAGCCTACCTGGGCTGATGTTGCTACTTTAATTAGGGCCTTGTTGAACTGCGTGTGTCTGAAATGGCTTTTGGCAATAACCTTTAGAGGCACGCTTATGACCTGTAAATGACTTTATTGACAATATTTTGCAGGTCAGTTTTTTTTTTTTTTCTCTATAATTAAAATAACTTGTGAAAGCGTTTTGCTAATAGGTTAATTTAAGCTTCAAATTTTCCTGGTTCTGCAGTTTATTTTGGTTTTTGCAGGGCTTCTTCATTCTCAGTGGGTTATATGTAGAAGGTATAAGGTTTCACTTGACTGTCTCTAATTACATTTTAGACATCCGCAATTGCATTTGAATTAGTCATAATTACGAAATAATGACATCCCAGATATTGTTACACATTTGATCATTTATTAGATTGACAGGATATCGGCAATGCACGTGTCAGTATATGAGTACATTTTTCTTGTATTTTTTGGGGCAGTTTATTCGACAACGGACAGTCATAGCAGAGAAAGACAGGATGAATGACATGCAACAAAGGTCCCTGGGATGGATTCAGAGTGAGGACGTTGCAGGCACAGCAGTATGCATCTTAAACACTGCCACCAGACGTCCCCATATAGTTAGAATTCTAATTTAATGATAGTCAGATTTTTAATTTAAAGAATCTCTAATTACATTGTGACTAGTAAGAATGAACCATTAAGCTGTGTGATAATTCAAAACTGAATTGTAGATACAGTATCTTTAATTAGATTCTCCATACAAGGCAATGGTTCATTCTTACAAGTCAAAATGTAATTAGAAAGTCATAAATGTAACGTGTATATCTTAGGTGTGAGTCCCCTCAGTCTTATATACTGCAGGTTGAATCCACTTGCCATAGATGATATATTGGAAAGGATTTTTGTGAAATATTATTATTCCCGGTTATTTAATTTCATTTTCCAAGATTCTCGCAACTGGGAAGCATGTTGTGCAAAGATTGAATTGCCATTTCTCTGCGAAGCTGATTATGCTCTCTCTGGGCTCACATAAGGCGACCACAGCATGCTGGATCAACAACAGTTTTCATGTTGCAGTAGCTGCATATTTTCTAAACCGAGAGATTAAGGCATTTTGTGCAAAGTAGAAGGCTGATATGTAGTCTTTATTCAAATATATTTAACCAGCTCATTGCAGAATTGTTAATTTTCTCTCCTTTGTGACGCTCTGTCTGTCTCTGATGAATTATTTGAAATTACATTCGAAACATTAACAGTCAGGGATTTAATTTGCTTTCAAATGTAGAAATTGTTGTCACTTTAGTTTTCTGCTTCTCTGTAGCTCCCTTGCAGATGTGTAGGCACTGTACTGGGGGCAAGTCATTTTTTATCACTAAACGTACATAATAAATTATTCACCAAATTACATTATTCACCACCTCATAGCGAAAGGGTTTAATTGAAAGAAGCACCCCTGTTCTTCCTGGTTGTTCTTCTGAAATATATTTGCTATTTAAGCAGTGTGGTTTTTTTCTGAGAGAAAGTAGAACCTCCAATGTCTTCTGTTCTCATGCCCAGTATAGTGCATCAGACATTTGTCACATTCGTGATGTGTAAATGATGTGCCTAATCATGATTTTACTCCATTGCCAATGTGAAAATGTCGTTCAATAATAGTCTCCTTTGTGATTACATCTTAAATATTATTACTAATGATCTCAGGAGCAGCTACCCCAGCAGAGAGAGTTACAGAGTCTCAGCGGAGGGTACTTCAGTGTATTTTGAGAAAATCAATTTTAATAGTATAATCGATACATGATTCAGTTTGTAGTCCTTAAAAAGTCAGGGAGTACACAAAGACTGACCTTCTCTCTGGCTGCTGTTACAAAAGCAGCCTGGACCTGCCAGGACTCATCCTACCTTTGATGATGCACGTTCTCTACAATAATTACTATCGTGTGCCATAGCTGGTAAACAAAGTGCATTGAAAAATCAATAACAAGCTAAGAGAGGCATTACATTTCTGATGAAATCAGTGATTTGTTGTCAGTATGCAGGACACTTACTCAAGGATATTTTGAGGCTGTCTCCTTGGCATCTGTTCCAGTCTTGTTCTGTGGCATTTGTCATGTCTTGGTCTATTTTAGTCAAAGCAGATGGATAAAGGACACTTCAGATCCAATTTCGCTAAAAGTCTGGGACTTGCTGTTCCAAGGAGAACTGGATCACTTCACCTACTTTGGTAACTGAATCATTTAGTCCAATATTGAATATTATTTTTTTTATTGTTATATTGATTGAACAGTAATTGATTTTTAGACACGCTAGCGACGTGGCTCTTGGTATTGCAATACCGGTTGGTCAGTTGGTCCACCATTTTGTTTCAGACAGAAACATCTTGATATTTCTTGGTACAGACCTTCGTGATGCTAAAATAATGTATCCTAATGACTTTGATGACTCCCTGACTTTTCCTCTAGTGCCACCATGACGATGACATTTGTGGTTTTGGGTGAAATTTGTTGACAACTTTTGGATGGTTTGCCATGAAATTTGGTCCAGACATTCATATCCCCATCAGGATAGACCGTAAAAACTATGGTGATCCCTTAACTTTTTTATCTACCAGTACTGGAGGGTGAAAAATTAACTTTGTCCAATACACTGTTCAACTATTTGGCAAAACTAACCGAAATTCCGTCAGCCGCAGCTGTACATTGTGTGTAGCGCCAATTAGCCAATGTTTGCATGCTAACAGACTAAACTAAGATGGTGAAGATGGTAAACATGATACATATACATAATAGTTTGGAGTTTAACTGGGGTTTAACTGCAGTGCACGTTACAGAGAAACTACAATCACACCAAATTAAACTTCAAAACACAGCAATCATGTCAAAAGCTTTTATTTCTTAAAAGACTGTTTACTGAACTGCTGAATCGTTCAGAGCAGGTTTTTAGTCCTCCATCACTGCCACTCATTGTGTTTTATTTCACCAGTTTTGCTGCGTAAGCTCCAGACAGAGTGACCTTTGTTTGGGTGTTTTCTCGCTTATAGAGTCAATAACATCTGCAGGTTATTTCTGATTGCGTGTCCATTCCAGGTAGTACAATGGCAGCAATGGGCATTATACAAAGAGCCCGGTTGCCATACATAGAGTGGGGATGAAGGAAGCCCTTTCACCAGTTCAAGCTCAATTTTCATGGTTCACATGTTGGGCCTGTGTAATGGATGCAAATCTTGCCTTTTCACATAGAGATCAACTGTGATGCCAGAAATGCCCCCCAAAAACTACCACGCATTCTGCAGCTTGAAAGCTTACACCTGTACATTAGGTAGATGAGGCTTTAGTTTTAATTTACTCATTTTGTATCTGAGTACTTCTCAATGATTCTGAAAGAGGTGAATCATGTTGTCTTTCTTTTGGGCTGTACTCTGTGTTTAATTTTTCATTTTAGGTTGAAAAATTCAGCCTCTGTTTTCTTTGAGAGACTGCCTCTCTATTACCTGAAGAAAATTATTCTGTATAGGAGTTCAATATGTCTCAGGTTACCACACACCTCCAAATTGATTTCTCTGGGTGGTTTTGCAGCCTGGAGCACATTTTTTATTCTCTTTACTCTGTGAGGAAAAACAAATAATGTCACGCACACCATTCAGCTTCTTTGTTATCACATGAAATGTATTTTTATATATTGCTCTTTTTGACAACGGAAATAAGAAATAGCCTAAGGGGAGCAAGTTATCAAGTCATATTATTCCACCTGGTCATGCAGAGTGCAATAGAGCCAAGGAAAAGGTTTTAAAAGAGCCTGCGAGGTCGTATTTCCCCCCTTAGTTACACTAGTAACATTATCTTTTGTGACAGCAAAAGACCACATGTGACCTTAATGGACAAAAATACACATGTAAGCAAGAATATATAGGTTCTTTGTGAATTTTTAGAGGGTCTACACAAAAGAACATGGTCAATGTGAGGCAGAATTCAGGATTTTATGATCACCGTCACCATGGTAACCAAAGAAAGATCGCTATCACTGTGCATTCAGGAGACCATGATTGTAACTCCATGTCCATGTCCTCATGCTCTAAACACCTCTCCAATTGTTTACAGCCCTGTGAACCTCTCTGACATGCTAAAATGGAGGCTTCAGCTCATTACCCCTGTTACACTTGAGAGGTAAGCTTTTCGGCACTTGAGTCAAATGGCAAAGGCATAATTGGATTCAAATGAGATTTTAACCTATTAGAATAATTTTCTGTTTGTTGGAAGATCCTAAAATTTTAATGCTCAGTTCCTCTCATATTAAATGCTAATGAGGAATTGGTAAGTCAAAGCAAAACCCAGTCACAGCTCTGTAATTATCCGACACAGAGATTAAAGGTTGTGACTGCTATTGCTCTCAGCAAAATAATTTTGCTAATGATGTGTGCTTTTGTGAGTTTTTAAAAGGTTGTCTGAAGAAGGTCTACCCTCACCTGTTTTTGAAGATTTGAGCCTTTTAGTATGGGGCTTCATAATTCATCTAATGTTATTAAATTATTTAAAACATGCAGAGACATTTTGGCATTCGTTGAGCTTGAATAATCCCAGTCTGCTTTGCCCTCTACAACAGCAGAACTTCAACATTAAAACCAAAATTTGAGAGCATTCTATCTGTTTTCTCTGTTGAGACAGAAAAGAAGCCAAAAGGGTATTAACCTAATCAGCTGTCTTCAAATGACTTATCGCTCAGACCACATTCGGAGGTGGTGCGGGCATAAGGCCACTTTTAGCAGTGTGTGTACAAATGTGTCCTGGGCCGCATCAAAGCAATATTAAAAAAGTTGTACAAATCGCACCGTCTGAGAATTTCAAAAAGCCCATTACGAGTATGTAAAAAATCTTGGGCAATTTGGTTTGCCTGGAACACGTCAAAGAATAGACTCAGTCTGTGTTGTTTTGATTTCTTGTTCTTCGTCTTTTAACTTCCGGCAGACTGTGCACGGGGAAGTGCATCGCTGCATCCTGCCGGTTAAAAACAACAACGCGTCTGGTCTTTGCAGACGGAAACGATGTGCATGTTTATTTGTATATGGAGCGGGGAGGTGAGATCTGATAACAAGTGATCACTGGAGACGCATTCTAATGCCGGGTGGGGAACTGACGCACTTAAAGCTGTCAACTTGTGATCGGATCACCTGAGACGCATTTTGATGCCGGGTGTGAACAGGACCATGCAGTGTTTCTGTTCGCTGGGTGAATGGAAATCCAACATTTAGTTTCCCTTTAGGTCTGTTTTTGGTCTGCGCAAACTCCTGATGGAAATATCTTGTTCTTAAACTGGTAATACCTCCTGATTTGAGAGACAGAAACCAAAACGGTGAAGTTGGAATGTAAAACCAGAACAGTGAGCTGAATGATGTTAAAATGCTCCGTAGACCTGAGAAAAACTGCAGAGCTGGGTGATAAACCTTTGTGGATTCGTCAATTAGCAATTTTGTCAGTTTTTTCTGTGAGTTGAACAGATATGTCCTGTTAAAGAAATCCTGGTGACAGTCTGGAAAAGCTTTCAGCGCTCGCAGCAGGGATGAACACTTGACAAATAGCCTTCAACTATACATGTAATATCTATATATCATGAGCAATGGCAGGGAATCAAAAATGCAGCCTGAAGTTTGTACAGCATTTTTAGGCCCACGCAGTTACAGTGACACATTGGATGAGGTGTGTGTAGTGGTGGGTAACTGGATGGGACAGATCATTACTCAGCAGGAAGTAGACAGTAAATAAAAGGGTGTGGTAGCACCTGCTGAGTGTTCCCTCCTGAGTCTCGTCTTTCACATTTCAGCGTGCTGAATGATTTTGCAAGGAAACCACTCCACCCCGAGTGTTGTGATGCAAAGCTCAACACAGAGGTAACGGAGAAAGATGCAGTGTTTGTTTTTGACGCTCCTGCAGAGACTGCCCATAGTGATGACGATGGTAGTTTTAGAGCAGAGAGGAAGAAAAAAAAAAAAGGTGAGCGAAGCGCACGAAAGCTCAACTCGCTGGTGTTGATCCTGGTGCGTCTCCTTCGAACACCACAGTGCCTTCACTCCAGCACGAGCATATGTATTGTGTATGCTCGCACGAACACAAACACATTATCACATCTTCATGCTGCAGCCCCCGTAGACTGGTTGCCTTCCCGCCAACACCATCCCAAGGTCTCACAGAATTATTCACTCTTGGCTTCTCAGCAGGCCCTTTGTTTCCAAGGCAACAAGACTTAGTGGAGATGTTGGGTTTGCTGCAATCTAGAAAATCAGCATTTTTAAAGTGCCTCAACTTAACATAAAAAGTTCAACAGAAATGGGAACATTTTTTTTTTTTTGCTACATATACGTAGACCAAATAAGCACATGGCCTTTAATGTTCCTGAAAGCCAGAATCTTTTTATTGCCTTTTGTATTTAGTGCTTTCTATTAATTATAGTTAAAAACTCGGAGCTCATTCAGTGTACATACAGCAACACTGAGCTCTGTATCATCGCTGCTACACCGCCGCCTGCTTTTCAGACTCTCTCCACCTTCCCAGTTTCTTCATGTATCAGCATTTAGTTGTATGGGAGTTTTGAATGTTTATTTTCATTTTAGTTCTTGTTCATGAGATGATATTTAGCCGATCTCAGACTCAGGAAGGCGGGTTTGTGAGCTCAGGGACATTTTGTGTCGTGCTTGCTCACATGAACGCAGCCACGCCGCCATTACAATAAATACATATCGTTGCAATAAATCGTTTAAGTTTTGACGTGACTATGCTGACTGAAATGTTTGTTGCAGGTAGCTCAGACACAACCCTGTTGATGGTGGCTGCTGTGGTACAGTGGCAGATTCTCACCAACACATTCTTCTGTCCCCGGTTTGAAGTGTTGCGGGACCACCAACACCACTGTCAGTTAAGGCAGGCCGGTGTGACAACTCGACCCCTGGAGGCCGCACACCACCTGCTCACCTCGCAAGGCAGGTCACCCCTCAACCTGTCTGAGGGGTGATTGTGATCACTGACACTTGGGAGGCTATCCTCCCCAATGCTGCTTTCGTTCTGGCAGAGTCCCTTCGTGAGTTCAAGTCCCCTCCTGGCCAAAGCAAGGATTATCACTCTACTCTACTCCTGAAGTATAGCAGTCCCGCTGGGTGAAAATAGTTGTTGTTTTGCCACACTGAACTCCCTGAACCTCCTCCTCAACAGCTGATTAATTAGACTAAAACTACAGTGAATCTATCTCCCAGGTTCACCATTTTACTAACTTCCTCAACATGCAATAAGCACACAGAACAATCTCAGTGTGATGCATTCACTAACTGTGGGAGGCAAGGCAGGTGGTGGAGGTACATGGTACTATTTTGGCAGAAAAAGAAAAAAAAGGTCATAATCTATGGTTTACCATAGCAGCATCACATCGTCAAACTCAGCAGGAAGGGGGCAGGTCAACAGTGCGGGATCAGATATCAGGGCAGCAGGGCTGTGCTTGGGAGACCTACCACCGCGCTGACAGTAATCACATCGCTGCAGGAGATCAAGAAGGCACTCGAAATGCTTTCAGCGTTGCTGTCACCTTAACATGGATAAGGGCTAGGGGATTTTTGATGCATAGCCCACGAGGTCTGGGCTAAGATGCCAGCCTTGGTAGTGTTGATTGTGGAGTGCTGAAGAAAAGTTAATGAGGAATGGCCTTTGTCCTGGCCTTTACATAGGGGCGAGACATACACAGTTGAATTAATTTACCCTGTTCATGTGCATACAAAGCGTTCAGCATTTAGGCCCCGAAGGGCAACGTCTGTATGAAGGGAAACTTCAAAACAGTAACAACAAAAATCAATATTGTACCTGGCAGATTCTCTGGAATTCACACGTCCCTATTCAGAAAAAATACTAATAGACAATGACTTATAAAACAATTAAGTCCTTTTCAAAATTTTTTAGGAAGAAATCAAACCACTTACAGAGAATGAGGATGACACAGACAAACTTTGATAAGTTGTTATTAGGTCAGTGTATAAAGACATCATTCCTTACACTATTTTCCCTTTTAAAATGTTTCTCACCCTGTCTGAATTTTAAGAATTTGAAATGCCACACATTTGAGTAGGCACATTTGTATGCCAGCTGGCATCCTGTCTGGCTATCTGTATATTTAACTTCTGGGTTACATTTTAAAATGCGATGTCCATTTAGACCACAATTGGTTATGTAAACAATCCAGGTACTTATGGCAACAGTATGGGGTTCTGTTATTCTGCAATTAAAGCCCTTATTTTATGATATTATCTGTCGAATTGTATGAGGTCAGACACTTTGTTCGCATACTAATTTAGGCAAAAAAGAAGTAGAAGAATTCGCAGACTGACGGGGTCGTGCAAGTGCAGACTTGCTTTGGACCTGCCAGTGAAAACAAGCAAGACGAAGATGGAAAGGCTAACCTTAAAATATCTCACAAGCATTCATTATCACACTGTCTTTGGCATTCTCTGAGATACATGATATTTAACAAAGGGACTTTTCTTTGCTCCACATTTAATTAGCACGGAATAAAATGACCTTTTTGAATTGTCGCACCCTCACTCAACTTCAAAGAGGAAATACATTTGTTTTATGGTTTTTGGTGCTAATAATATGTTCAGTTGACAGCACTTAAACACATACCATCATAACACTGCAGTATCTGTTCAATCTCTACTGTATATCTATAGATATAATGAACAGCTTGAATTTCAGTATAATAAAGATTTACTTGAGTGGCAATGGGTTGTTCACTCCGCACATTGTTACCAACTCTAAACCGTACATTTATGTAGCCACACGTCTATTTTTTGGAAATTTTCACACATCCGGGCAGGTGTACTGATACTGCGAGATACTGCAAATGTATCCACTTGTGAAACTGTAGCTGCTAGGGGCTTTGGGGGCATCCACCTGCCCTGCGGATAATCCCGGCGTGATCTGCGCTGCTTCTGTTGGCTTGCCGTTCATCCAAGCTCAGAGTTTTAGCTCTACCAAGTAAAGAGAAAGAAACAGGAACCTGATAACAACTGAGCTGGGCGATCGCACCTGGGGCTGATTACCTTAATTGCTCCTGGTTTATATAAAGGGTAGCTCAGCAGGTTGATGAGACAGCATGTGACAGAGGAGCAAGCTGCAAATCAAAATGGGTTTTGTAAATGCCTGGGAGTCTTTTACCAAATTATGCACAACGGCATATGGAGAGAATTCCATATAAAATATATTAACTTTTGTCTGAGGAAAGACTGGAGAGTGTTTTAGTGATCAACAGATTGGAGTGTTTCTTTTTCCAGAGATGTATGATGTAAACATATGTGCTGATACCCTAAACAATTCTGACGGTGAGAATATACCTGCCCCCTACCCTGTCTGTAATAATAGCGTTTCCGAATGACCAAAAACACAGAGTCTGCAGGGGCTGTAGCCCGAACACAACCTGCAGGGGCAACGCTACGTGCGCAGCAGCAGCAACTACTTGCATTAATAGGGCATTCTGCAGGAGATGCAGGACATGGCAGTGGCTACCCCAAGTAACGGGAGGACTGCACCCCAGTGTACTTACAAGTGTTTGAGAAGACCGCTACCTGGGTGAAGTTGGCCATCAGTCAAAAGAGCTGGACTCACTGCTACGGGTGTGTCTGAAGATGCCCAGAAAGCCTACCAGGACCTACCTGCTGCTCAGGTAGGTTTTTTTTAAAGCCATCAAAGATGAAGTACTCGATGGAGACAATTCTGGTAGGTAGTAGCCATCCACTATTACACCATGCAACCCTTGTTAAAATGATCCACATAATCAGTATAAAATGTCCAATCTGAGAAATTATGACAGGACAGAAAAATTATACCATTATACTGCAGCTTTTTAGGTCAGGTTAATTGTTCTGTGTTGACGAAGGTTCGCACTGCACCAAATACCTTGAAGTTTCTAGTCTTTAGTTTCTAGTGGGTTGGTCTGATTGTGCCGAAACCAGCTGAGACAGTTGAGTCAGACTTGTGATAAGAATTTTTTATATTGTATTAAGGTATAAGCAGTGAAAAGTATAGCAGACACAGATGAATGAAGCCCTTTAAAAAGTATGGGAACCATTTTGAGGTGATGTTTTGAACAAAAAAAATGTGGAAACTGTTTCAGTGTGACTGCAACCTTTTGGCTGCTGCTCTGTAAAATTCTGATGCACTACCGAGAGACTGACCTCAGTGCAGAGATGAGGGTTTTTGAGTTAGAGTTGCAGAGTTCCACCAACCAAGCTTGTAAGATCCTCATAACTATAGGAGAAGGATCCCTCCCAGAGAAGGTTTTCTTTTCTTTTTCTTGTGTTATATTGAAAATATCGAAAAGTGATGAAAGTCACGGTCGCTCTGTAAGACCACAGAAAGAACATGTTTGCAATTTTAGCTCTTTATTTTCTCTTTGTTTAGAAGCCAAGGAGAGTTTCAGCTGCCTCAACTTCATACACGTGCACGCGCATGTGCACATATATGCATGGTCTCCCAGGGATTATAAATATTTTCCCCCTTGGCTCACCTCTCCCAGCCAACCTCCAGCACTGAATCAGTGTCAGAATAGCGGAGGAAAACATCTATGAGATGGGCATTAACGCTTAGCGTGGGTCGTGTCTGATGGACAGGGCAGAAAGGGAGGTAGAGAAAAATCCACAGTTCCCTAAAATAGCACCGAGAGCAGATGAGCAGAGGCCTGGGAGCAGGGTTGATAAGGGATGGACACAGTGTTAAGGAAGATACATACACAGTATTCTCTCACCAGATGACAGTCCTCAGGTCCATCGCTGCTTACCTGCAGACATTTTCACTGTAAAAGTTGAGAAATGGGATTAAGTCTGAAGCAAAGAAGGTACTCGGAGGAGACATGATTATAATGATGTGCTTTTTATAAGTGGTGGAAGAAGTATTCTGACCCTTTTTTTCCCCTTTTTTTTGAGTAAAAGTACCAATATCACCCTGTAAAAATGATCAATTTCAAGTAAAAATCTATCTGCATTGAAATCCTATTAAAATGAAAGTACTGAAGTATTGTAGTTAATGTAGGTAAAGTTTCTAAAGTACGGCAGGATGCACGTATACATCAATGGGGGTAAGTAGCATTTTCCTGCTTCAGCTGATGGCGCTAGCTACTGTGCACACATTTCGGTTGGTTAGTCCAGTGGTTCTCTGCTTTTTGTAAAATAATGGATAAATATACCTCTTTGGGTCTCAAACACTTATTTAAATGAAACCATCTGAACAGTCTTGAGGGTAAATTTCTCTTCAGTGAAAGTGCTAACAACTGCGACATCTGAAAAATGACAAGTTGACGTGCCTTTTTTTTTTTTGTAAGGACCTGTGAATGTCTTAAAAGCATGATGCAGGTGTTTAATCGAAGGTGTTTGGTCTAGTCCTAAAAATAAATCTCTTTTTTTGGCCTTGTACAGATGACTTAAATTCCCTACAGTGCACTGCAAGGAAGCCATTGCGTTTCATGCCATCCCGTATGAAGAATTGCTGTCACACCTAATTCAATCTTTAACAAAGCTCTCCCCAAGAAATTCTCAATATCTAATAAAGTGAGGGATTTTTGACGAGGGGTGGACATAATTCCGACTGGTGCCTATTCTCTCTACAAAGGGACTGGGAAGGGACTAATTCCTTGTTCCTCCCGTTTGCACACAAAGGAAATGCAGTGCGCATGTAGATGTCTATAACCATTATCCACGTAAACCCCGAGCTGCAGTCCTTCCAGCTGTAAGGCTTCTCTCAGATGTTGGAATTACAGAAATGTAGAGACGCAGTGAGAGATTAGTGGAAATGAATCCACATGGGATTTTCTGTACAAGTATACAAAAGGTTGAGTCTGAGTTTGGCTGCTTGAAATGCAGGTTTTCCCTGCTGTGTTCTCAAAAGTATGTCATGTTGAACATGCATGTTTTTCTTGATTTAAATTATTCAAATTGGACGAGACGGAAAAACGTGAAGATGCTCTGACTTCTAGATATGAGCAGCGGGAGCAGAAATGTTTACTGATGGCTTTGCCTTTTGCTTTCACTGACTGTAGCCACAACATCCTGTCCACTCCTTTCTCAACACGCTGCAGTCAGCTTCAGGAATGTGGTTACAAACTTTGTTTCTTTTATTACCTCAAAGCACCATCAATTACCTGGGGTTTGGAGCCACCAACACTGGGAGTGCTGGCCTCGTCAAATGAGGTGACACTAGGAAAATAATTGCTCTTCTGCGTTTAGAAATCGTCTGGCACAAATCTTTTGGCCAAACATGGCATGAAATTCTGAGAGGAACCTCTGGAAGTAAATAGAAAAGTAAACACATTATGACTTTCATATTGCCTTTCTTTATTTTATGCATCGTTTTGTGATAGAGCACTGTGTAACAGAATTGATTTGGATTTTGAAAGATCACGCTTCTACTGTACTGTATGCATTTGTATCAGTGTTAGTGGTCGAGCAATGTGTCACTCAGTCTGGAAGCGAGGTACTGTGTCTAAAGGTACAATAACGTTACATTTCTTTCTCCGCGGTGTCACTTTGTTTCCTATTCATCTGTATGACTTACAAATTCTGGCATATGTTTTTTTTTGTTTGTTTGTTTGTTTTGGGGCGACCTTCTGGCTGTTCAACTTTTGCCTGCAAATTTTCCGTTGGCCAATAAAAATCATCATGCACTGTGTTTTAGAAATGGAGAAGTCATATTTCAGGGATCCAGCTATTACCTCGTTTTGGACAAGGTACAAGAGTCCAGCATTGCTCTCATACACCGTTTACAGTTTGCTATGGCTCTGCTCAGTATTTATTACCCACATCAGAACCATGACATTACATCTTTTTCACAGCAGAGTGGGGAGCAGTTTCACTGAACATGACGCTAATGTGTACCTTTTTAACTTAATTCATACTGTGTGTTCTCATGCAAATACTGGCACTGCCATTTGAAAAATTAACGACGTAAATAGTTTTATATGTAGAGAATGCACTCTTACGTAAATATTATTCTGCAGAGAGTTGTAATTATGGGTATAACAGTAACCAAAGTTCATTATTCAGAGTTATGGTTAGCTTATAGCCAACACTTTCATGGTGCCGCCGATTTCTGGGTGAAACTTTCACGTTTGAATTTTAATGCTGCAAGGGGAAATACATAAAACCGCGATTAGACTTTATTATACTAATAAGACAAGTTATTTATGTAGATAGTGACCTGAAACCTTTACTGAACAGTTTGTGTTGAATATTGTAAGTGCACAGTAATTAATGCAATTTTGTTTATCTTGCCTTCATTTTTAAAGGAGAGGTCTTGGTATAAGCTTTATAGTTTCCTATCTCTCCTGCACAAGCCCTTGTTTACTTGGACACATGTATATCTTAGTATATGTAGGTAGAAGTGTGTTTCTAAATATATCTGAGTATCTTTGTGTGCAGATCTTTTAAAATTGTATTTTTTTTTAATTTGGAAAAAGCAAACATTACATCCCCGCTGTACTCTAAATCCTAATGGAAACCAATCCAACACAGGGAGGCTATTGCATGTGTGTCCAGCATTATATAATTAGATCCTTTACCACTGTATAGACAGAACATTTGCATTAAACCCTTGCACAACCCACTCAGTGGTGGAGTCTCAAGTGGCCACATAGAGAGAGGTGAATTTACAAGGATATCTGTTTCCACGTGCTGGGTGACATTCATGAGGTTTGCATCCATAATACTGTGTGGAGCAAGCAGTTTCCTCTGTTTACACATATATATTTAAAGGCGACATGTGTAGCATAGTCTCATTAATACATTATTGTCAAAAGAAAGCAATATATTCCCCTTAGCTGCTATTTCTTCATCCAGCTGTTTTTCACCAGGTTACAGTTTCCTAGAGATGCGTGAAAGTGTGAGAAGCTGCTGCTCTAAGGGACAGCGGTATTGATTGCAGGTCTTTGGCTGCTCTCTCAAAGCTCACACATCAGTTTTAGCTCTGGCACCATTGACATTCAGCTGAAATGAGGAAGGGGAAAGGACGTTGATTACGCCCAAGGGAGACAGCCAGGCTACGCCGTGGACATGATGTCCAGCGGCTACATCAAATGCACCCTCTTCTTTCCTGCTCATTGTACGTTCACTTACTGTATGCCGATCAGATGACTTGAATATAGGTGTGTCATTCATCAACATGAAGCATTCCTTGGAGGAGGTCTTCGGATAAGATGCAACACACAGCAAAGCATCACAGGCGTTTAAAGGCAGCTGGAACAATGAATATTTAATGTCCTCAATTGGGTCCATCCTTCCATTGGAGGATTACTCTATAGATCTGACAATTTGATAGCTGTGGTTTTCTTCCTGGTGCCTTTTGACAGGAGACGGGTTGAGGGCTGTGGGGGTGTGTTTGTTAAAGTCATCACACTCTTGGGATTTTGTGCATAATGAAAGTTGGTGCGTGAATCTGATCGACCGGGCTAAGATCTTGCGTTATTGGAATCCATCAGTCTTACTGTGTCCCTCGAATTAATACACATTCTGAGGGGACACACTGTTCTGTGGAAGAAGCGAAGGAGCGTTATGTGCAAAGAATCGCAGGCCTATTTTGCGTGTGTCAGTCAGGGTTTGTGGATTTTGAAAAGCGTCTTATATTGCCATAAAATGCCATGTGCTGTTTCTCCTCCTCCTCATGATTGAAACAATACTATCACTGATTTTAAAGTGAGAGGAGAATAGATGTTGAGGTGATAATACTCCTTTTTTGATTTGGGAGACATTTTTCGGGCAACAGTTAGAGCTTTAAAATTCAGTTTGAACTTTTGCTTAACCAGGTACCAATAAAGTCTCTCAATCTGTGGCTCCATCTGTGGGAAAATCCTCACAGTGCTGACAAGACTCCAGGAGGTTGAAATAGTCAAATCACACAACCCCCCCCCCCCATGAAACCATATTGTATCGTTTTTACACACTGTTTTTGGTACGGATTAGACAAATGATATACAAAGTGTTGATTAATGAGCTTCAGGCCAGAGCCAGGCATGAAAATGGCACTGATCTTGTTATTTAACTCTCGGCAAGAAAGCAAAAATGTGGAACTATTGCTTTAAGAGTTGGGGATTAAACGATGGGGGATGCGGTGCCAGTGACAGGCTACAGCCAATATTTTTGACTTTTGCATGCCCTCACGTTCTGTTGAAGAAATCTACTTAAGCTGTCGGTGGCACTTTAGTGAATATGTCAAGCTTCTCTGTCCTTCAGCAATCTGAGGCAATTAAGTCATCTCCTCTTGTTTTTCTGTATCTGTGCTCCACAGCTGTAAATGCCATCAACCTTTTAAAGTTTTGTGACAGAAGGTTCTTATTTCAGCTTTTGATCCAGCCGGGGTTTGATTCTTAAAAAAAAAAAAAGATAATATGAAGAACTTAAAAATATATTCCAATATAAAAAATGAGAGATGATAAAATAGAAACAAAGCCAAGCGACAACACACATACACACGCACACGGACACACACACACTTTTCATTACCTGGGGAACCATAAAATACAGAGGAGTTGATTAGGATTGCCGACAAAAGGACAGAAGGCTCCAGCTGCCTCTCTGAATTCATTGTCATTAGCAGTGGAACACCAAGCCCTTTTCAAACTCATTAGTTGATAAAACAACCCTCTGATTTCCCATTTAAATTAATAAAAAAAAAAAAAAAAAACCCAAAAAACCCATTTGTCCTCCTTTGCTTGCCATGCTCTCACACCGCCGCGTCCCTGTTTCCGCGCCTTCAAAGCCAGTCCTGAGACTGGGAAAGAAATGGCAGCTCTTATGCCATTTCTTCAACGAGTTTTTCCACGATTACGCCCTGATTTTGATTGTGGAAGTGTATGGTTTCACAGTTAACAACTACAGGCACAATTTAAAATAAATAAATAAATCAAATTTTCGAAGTAACCAACCGAATCTTAAAGTTAAAGAGGAGCAAAATCATTTCTGATTTCCTGGCAGAATAACAATTTATTTAAATTTAGACAAAAGGTAATACATATTTGTGCTTTGTGCAGTTTAATGAACAGCTTTGTTTATATACACTTTATACACTGTTATATATAATCTCTTGTTACAAGTAGGTAAACTGAATTATCACCACTTATTGAATATTCATGAATATTAAAGACCCTTTCCTCCCCCAAACCCGTTTGTACCCATTTGATAATCTAAAGGTGTAAAAAAACGCAGTATTTTTTTAATTTTCAAAAACATTCATTCAGAGATGCGTAGTGTCAAAATTCAAGTCAGTATATCTCATCCAGCCAGGATCAACACTGACTTCTCTGAACTCTCCTCGTCTCAAACAAACTTCATGAACTCACAAGTACCAGCAGTGTTTTTGTCTCTGTTGTAATCCGGACAAATCAAACTCAGACAGATACGAGAGGGCAGTCTCAGACAACGCCAGCCTGAATCCATGCAGCTTCACCTTGTCTTTCCTCTTAATCAATCTTCGTCTGAGATCCTGAAGACGCACCTGAGCACAAAGCTTTTAGCAGTGGTTTTAAGAAGCAGATCTGCCTCTTGACGCATTACCTCACTGTAATGTAGATCTGACAGGCAGTTTTGGTTTGTTTTTTTTCTGAGGAGAAAAAACAAAAAAAACTAAAATGTAGCATCTGGGGTTGGTAGAGAACGTTTTACAAATTTGCGTGGATGTCCTCGTGTCGCAGCACTTTATAGGTGACCCAGTAGAAGATGTTGAATATGAGGAAGCTCAAGGGAAAGACAGCTCTGGAGATGGTATCAATGCGCTTGGCCCGGTCCACAAAGCGCTTGTGAAGCACCTCCCCGTCGTACAAGGTAACCGGAGGTGGGGGGGTGAACACAGTGGCCCCTTCCACAGCGGCACCATCCTTGGTCTGCAGGCAGTGACCCAGTCCATAACCCCGGAAGTAAAAACCACGGCTCTCCCTCATCAGTTCCTCCTCCTGTGGAGTCAAGCATAGGGAAAACAGATTGGCCTCTCGCCGTCAACGAGAATTAGCTTACGGATTTCCACATTTCCGCTTGGTGGCGGACTCCCAAATGCGTTTGTGGTGTTACAGCACAAAAGGGCAGCGTAAGGAGCAAAGTGCAACAGATTAAGGAAATCCACAGAAAAAAGAAGACTGGGTCATTCTTGAAAAAGGACGATTTTTAAACCGGTGCTTCCCGGTTTGTGCCTCTCCTGTATGACTATTACATTCAAGTCACAGACGTAGGTATACATTTTTCTCAACAATTAAAACCCAGCGATGTTAGGGGGAGAGAAAAAAAAAAAACAAAAACAAAAAAACCCAGAAGCTCATTAAACAACACTTACCGCTGTTCTGAATGTATTTCCAAAACCCTCAAAGACTCTTGTAACCATCTAATTGAAAATTATATTCTGTGTCCTGCACGATAATAAAAAAAGGGGGAAATCACATGTCCTTGCTCACAAGCAACATGAGTGTGCTTCATGTATTCATTCATAAAATAATACCAACTAATAATAAATAGTCAAATATAACTGCTATATATATTTTATAAATTAGACAGACATATTCCAGTTTCGGCTACCATCTTGGTGTGAATTGGCTCAAAAACGTCACAACTTGGGAAACATTGAAGACTTTTTTTAATCGAGCAGTGGATGGAATAATGTTTCATTCAGATTCTTTAAAGAGTCTCTGAGTATTTTTAAAATACCTTCAAAACATTAATAAAATCCTGCTAAACAACCTTCTGGGTTGTTCAAACATTGTCATGTATTTAACGGACGCTTACCTTGAATGTAATGGTAATACATGGGAGGCACATGAAGGGGGCTTAAACAGGCACTAGCCTCAGATAAACGTTCTTTAATCAAACAACTCAAAGAGAGGAATCAGATGGCATCTTCATTAAGAGGAAATAAAGGAAGTTATAATTCTGAGAATTAACCTAAATCTGTCCTTTCAAGTTGCAGAGTAATAGACTTTTCAAAATGCCTATTAATAAAAAGTCATATCTCAACCCCACCACAAAAAAAACCCCAAAACAAAACCTTGCACTTGGTGTTATGCTTTGATGAATGGCGCGCCACTTTTTTTTTCTGCTTCTTTTTTTATAAACAGTGAATGAGACACTGTTCCCACCCTCCGGAGAGAATATTAATAGACAGCAGCTTAACTCTTACAGCCCTCTGACACTTTGAGAGATTCACTTTAGCAGGGGGAAAGTGAAGATGTGGGATCTAAATTGGACGATTAGTAGTCAGTGTGAAGTGCCCTGAAAGCTCTGATCCCTGCGTCCCCTCCCCCCCCTCTCTCTCTCTGTTTCGCTTTCACTGACCCCCGGCCCTGACTGCCCTGAGACCACTACCAGCTCCTGTCAAAGGTCCAGTGCTACTAATGTACTGTATTTCACACCTGTCTCCACCTGTCTCTTACTGTTACGTTCATGTAGTCCTTTTAAAACCTTCCCCTACCTCTGGTTTCAGCCAACTGCCCTTTACTTGCACCTTCACTGTTTAGCCGAAGACTAAGCTGCTAGCTTCATTTAGTGTAAACTTCCTCCTTTTTACAATTCCCTGGTTGTGAGTAACTATGTGTTTTAACTATATGTTGCCCCAATGACAAATTGCACCATACAACAGGGGGGGTAGGGAGTTGTAGCTCTTCTAGCACAACTTAATTATCCCTCCTACTCTTCCCTAAACAATACAGTACATCATGTGCTAAAGTCTAATGGTGCGTCTCTCTAAAGACAATACGTGCTCATTGTGTTTAGTCTGTGCTCTCGGGCGCACCTTTATGATTTGTTGGCATAAGATCAGTCTAGACTAGCCCTGATTATCAGATTGTGCTCTGTGCTGTGAAAAATTGATGTTTTCGGCGAGTGATCAGTGCCGATCTGTGTTTGCCCCTTTAGGTGTAAATGATCCAAACAAACAGCTAAAAGAATTGTAAAAACTTGAAGGAAAAGCCTGACAATTTGGGAAAGTCCACTTATTTGCTTTATTGCTGAGAATTAGACAAGAAGATCAACACCACTCACATGTCCGTCTGGTAATTATAAGGCTACAGGCAGCAGCTAGTTAGCTTAGCATAAAGAATGGAAACGGGGGGAAACAGCTAGCCTTGCTCTGACCAGAGGTAACAAATTAAATTATTATACCTCAGTTTTTGTAAGCATCAAACAAAAGAGATATATAACCTGTATATATAATTTGTGTTTTTGAGATGGTGGTAGACAGATTTTTCTACCTTCTGACAAAGCCAGACTGGCTTGTTTTTTTTCCCCATTTTCAGTCTTTATGCTAAGATAAGCTACCAGCTTCTGCCTGCTAGCTTCAAATTTAACATACAGACACAATAGCAGTATCGTGCTTCTCATCCAACGCCTTTCAAGAAAGCAAATGGACCTATTCCCCTAAATGTTGAACTATTACTTTAAATTAGGCAATTGGATGATCTTAAAAAATAAAAACAAAATAGCTCTGTCTTTAGTAAATGCCAACAGCATTGGGGGGTTTGAGAACAAGTAGAGAAGAGGAAGAAATTTATGTTCAATTTAAATTAGCCTTAAAAACAGGTCACACATTGGGAAAGAATAAAGGGCCAGAATTCCAAGTCAGTGATTCTGTTACAAAGGGGCAGAAAGAAGGTCATAGTGACAGGGTGAGACCAGCATAAAGTGGGTTTGGTTGTGGGAGAGATGCCAGGATAAACTCAGGTTTTGAGGTGAAAGTTGCACAACACAATCAATCCGGGAGGCTGGAGGCACGGACAAAGATTAGGTTTGAAGGTCAGGGTTGACACGGGGGTCAATTTTTACCCTGGCACAGGCGCTGCAGTGCTGATTCAGATTCCTGTAGCTTGAGTTGTTACCAGGGTTATCATTCGCTTTTCGCAACGACTCAACACTCCCAGGCTGACTGGCAAACACCTCCATTGGAAAGGAAGGCAGACAAATTGAAATCAAAGTTATTGCTCCTTTTTATTTCATCTTTTGAAGTAAAACAATAAGTTTGAAAGCTCTTGTAAGAGAACTTCATTAGTGTTTTAAAGTATTTGTTTTGGACATTTGGTGGGAACAAGAATTCCCTCTGCTTCATTTAAATACAAAAAAAAAAAAAATTATAATACCTGTGCTATGCCAAAAGAAAGTGATTAAAGAGGAAAACTTCAAATCCAAACAACAAACGAAAGCAGCCGTTCTCAGCTTTTAATTAAAGAGGCACTGTGAATGTGATAATACAGGACATTATCTGCAGCTGGCTTTGAAGACGGCTTTGAAGACGAAAAAAGAATCCTCAAGGAGCCAGTTCAAGTTATTTCTGTAGAGCCTATAAATGGAATGACAGGTCTATTTATTTATTTTTGTAGCTGTGCGGATATACAGTACTTATCGTAGTTGCCTGATATGTCTGGTGTTTTCTGAGCCGAACACAAGGCTGGAAATGTGCACTGATTAAGCCTGGTCAGTCTGGGATTTGTACTCTCCATCAGATTCCCAGACTCTCTCTAGTACAGCACATGTGTCGATGCGTCTCAGATGGATAGTTTTCAACCTCAAACTCCTCGGTTGGAGTATTTTTGCAGCTGAGGAGGACAGGGGAAGTCCTTTCCTCTACAGACCCTCATTTTCTCTCTTGTATCAATGCAGGCGGGCAGACTGCCCAGTAAATCCGCTGGACTCCTCTGCCTTTACAGGGAACCCTGCCATGAGTCTGGGAGGCTGCCCAGTCTGTGAACTGTTTAATGGGATTTTCAAGACATCTCATCTGTTTGTCTTGAGAGTAACCTCTCTCTGTCAAAGAAGTTCTCGCACCTCTTGTTAAATGCCTTTATTTGTCAACCTACAAGGTGTTTGCCTTGATAATCTTCATTCAGGATATATCCTACAATTTAGCGGACATACTGTACGTCTGGGTGTTTTCCCTCTTTCAGAGAAACTTGCTTTGTCCTTCTGTGCAGAAGGGAAATTGTCAATCTGGACGTCCATCTAATAGCATCGTAATAACGTTTACAACTACAGAATTTATTGTGTATTAGAAAATGAAAACCCATGACCTTTAATTAAGGTCTCACTAACACTTACTTTATAACTGCAGGTCCGATGCCTTATTTGAAAATGAGCAAGTCATTAATATAAGGGTAACTGCTTTGTCACTTTGTCAGGTCTGCAGTTATAAATGATAGTAAGAAATTTATAAATGTTCTAACAGCACAATAGTCCATGAAAAACTGAGTTGTAAATATCAATAATTTGTTAATAGTGGATTTGGGTTTGGATGGTCTGCAGCTCCCTTCCATAGAGTCACTGGTCAAACTTTCCATTGTTTATATCTTCCTGAAAGTCAGATATTTTTAGTATCCAATTTGGCAACTCAAACACAAATGGTTTCATTGTTGATCTATTTATAAACATTAATAAAGACAATTGATTTCTTGCCCAGAGATAGATGACAATACTCTAAGGATACCACTCTCATCTGTCTGTTAAATATCAGGCTACAGCCAGCAGCTGGCTAGTTTAGCTAACCTGGCTTGGGGGTGTAGGTGTGTGGGGGGTGTCTTGCATAAACCCTTATAAAACCATAAATTTTCATTTCTACACTTTGTGGTGAAGATTAAACAAACGAGATATAATGTGTTAATTAGTGAGCTTCAGAGGTAATGTTGGGTGGATTCATTATTCCTTTTAGAACAGGAAAAACTAGATTTTGCCCCTTTTTCAGTCTTTCAGCTTTTGGCTTTAGGGTATGAGAGTGATGTCAATCTTCTCATCTAATTCATGGCAAATAAGAGTATTTTCCAAAGTTTTAAACTATTGCTATAAGCATACCTTCTTAGAGCACATTACGGAGAAAGTGTTTACAAAGATTTACAAGTATAAGAGGGGACCTGGAAAAAAGATAATAAAAAATAGTTATCTAATCATTGCTTGCTACATGATGATAATCCATCAAAATAAAATTGTTTATGACAGGTTTATGACAAGGCAGTAAATAAAGGAACTGGAGGTCTCTCACACTGCCCACAACAGGTCAGAACATAGAAATAGGCCTATGTCAACCGGGGTAGTTGCAGCATAAATACAGGGTTGGGGTATCCCATTCCCAGGGGGTTTGTAGAAAAGGCTGTTGCTCTGTGTCAAACGCATTGACAGAGGGTAAGGATCGCGAAGGCTCTTCACAGGTCAGTGCTCACCATGGAAACAAGCTGAACTGAAATGAGCAGATCTTCCTCATGTAATATGACAGCCAGCTGTAGCGTGTTGATGTTGTCAGTTCCTGAATATACACCGTCCCACAATAACAAGAGGCATAAGCCAATGTTATAGAGGCTGACAAGGACACTGTGTCTGTGTGTCTGTGCGTGTGAGTGATTTACACATACTATTCTTTGCTGCCGCTGCTTTTTCCTCAGCCTGATGAACTCCTTGTGCTGCCTTGAGACGAAGTTAACCGCCGCGTACTCCAGCAGGGCAGCAAACACAAACAAAAGACACACCGCCATCCAAATGTCAATGGCCTTCACATAGGACACCTGGGAAAAGACAAGACAGTAGCCAATCAATGAGACCCATGGACAATAGGTGGGTTGTTCATAATCTACCCATTCCTCGGCTCTGGCATGTAACAACACACATCTCTAGGATGACCTAGAATTGTAATGAGTCAGTGGGATGTGGGCAGTTGACACACAGCCACGAGACAGGTCACGGCTAAGACTTGGGGAGAGCCCTGGCCGTGTCGTTCATGAGAGAAGTGGTGTCACAACACATCAGCAACGCACATTGAGCAAGCATAGTGTGGAAACTTCACTCAATTGAGCAGCAGTTTGCCGACTGTTACAGATACATACAGAGAAGTGGGGGGGGGATGACACATCGGTTGCGTACAAACTGTTACCTCATGTGGACACTGGAAACACCTCAACCATGTTTTAATCATCACTTCCACTACATTAGTCTCATACTCGAGCTGTCACACATCCTTGCCTTTTTTCGCTGTGTTAAATACCATTTAACACCTACTGACTAGGCTTTGTAAAAATCTCGATACAAATATTTCAACCACACAATAAATGAATCTATCCCTTCCCTTCATGGTTTTCCCAAAACAAATTTCTTTTTCAAACAACTAAACTAATTTCTCTGTCAAATCATTTGAAGTTTTTAATAAAAGAAATGTATTATATTAAGTGTTTGTGATACCTTTTTATTCCTCCATGTGCATACAAATACAATAGACAAAATACATCGACACTGAAAAACTACCACCTCAGAATTACCATAAACATATGACATGAACAAGCACTAATAAATTAGAAGTGTTTGCTTCACAGAAAGAGGCACAAGGTATTTAACACAGGACAGTATCTGATACAATTACACTGAACAGGCATATTGACCATGTTTTTCTGGTTGAACATTTTTTAGGTACTGTAAAAAGTTTGTGTAAATTAGTAGTATTTATATACTGTACAATGCAGCAGGATAGACCTCTATTGTGATTTATGAATGGCTGAAAAACACACAAAAAGCATTCAACAAAAAAGGTTACGGAGTCCAAGCCCATGGTGCTTTGTTAAAGTGCAAGAGTTAAAAAAAACTTTTATTATCATGACTACATGATTGAACACAAGATGAAGGCGTATTGACCTTATCCAGCCAGTGGTGGCTTAAAGGCGTGGTTCCCATACCCTGGTCCCACGGGTCTCCAAGAAAAATCCAGAGGGTCTCAAGATCACTGCAAAAGTCTCCTTACCTAGTCATGTTTGCTTGTAACTTGAGTCCTTAAAATATTATGTTCTTCAAAAACGTGAAAGAATTCAGTGAAGTGATCATATATTTTTTTTTTTACCTTTCTCAAATGTAAGTCAATTAGTTTAAAATATTTCCGTAACTCAGGTTTCATTTTTCTTCCATCCATACTTGTCGTCTTCTGCCTTGTTTCAAGAAATGTCTGTTTCTTGAAACGATGCAGAAGAACTCATTACTTGCGAATTCTAGAAACAAGTTGATTTCTAGAAGAAACAAATTGAAACTTGCACTGTCCCTACAGATTTTTTTTTCAGTAATTTTAAGAAAATCAGTTTTTTAGGATTGATTTATAGATCAAAATGACTTAAGGATGCAGATTTTCACTAGTAATGGTAATATATGAAGGATATGAATTCATAGTATATGAAAGAAAAACTTTCATATACTTTTTATTTTTTTTCTTGTCAAACATTGGGTAGTTGGACCTCTTCAGGGTTTAAAAGAAAAAAATTTAAGACGGAATAACTGTCATCCACGCTCCCCTGGGACAAGGGGTCTCAGGTAGTCATCTCTTCATTTTAAGGGATCACAAGCCAAAAGCTTGAAAACTACAGATGCATGACTCTACACGGCTGCCTGTGATGATGCTAAAATGATAAGTGTGCAGAATCTCAACTTTACTGCTCACTGTTTAGTGTCCGTTATATAGGGAGGAGTGAACTAGTGAACACAGGAGTGGTTTTGGACACGGTGTGCGATTGTAGTGGGCAGCTTCCAGGTGTAAATGTGTGTAACTGTGTGAATGTGAACAGGACGTTCCTGAAAAAGAGAGCAAAGCTCTGTGTTCCTTCACTGGTTGAAGTCAAAATGTACAAGCACCAGTGAGCGTCAACTGGCAACCTAGCACGAGGCAGAAGTACTGTTGCTATGGTTACCTACAATCTAATGTACCTTGTGATTAAGAACGCTGGAACTCATCAAGGTATTATAAAACACATTTTAACGGACACCTGCCAGCCAACCAGAAACAGTTATTTTGCATTGCGATGGTAGATGTGTATGTCTCTCCCCTCGTCCCTCACCTCTTCCAATGTTTTCTCCTCTGCCCAGTAGATGTGCCCCTGCATGTCTTTCACACCAAGTCCAGTGTCCTCACCTGACCTGGCCCTTGTATTGTATTCTCCCCAATTAGTGTCTAGCCTTGTCCTGAATCAGGACATTTCTTCAAGCAAAGTCAGCATTTCATGAGTAAATATGCCCTGACAGGTCGTCCCTTTCCAAAACTCCCCCCGAAAGGCATCTTTTAACCAACTTTGGGGGACAAAACCAGCATACCTTTGGCAGTTGACAATAACCAAAAATCCACTGTGCGTCTGTCGCTTGTTTCATGGGGCATTTATGTCTGCCTTGTCAGCATGTCAGGTAATCTCAGGTGCAAAAGAAAATGGTATTTCTAAATCATCTATCAGTTTAAAGGGATATGTCAGAGCAAAATGTCAGAATAGTCTACAAGCTCCAAACTCAGGCCATGCTATGTTTATTAGATTTTTTTTTTTTTTTTTGCAGTCACTGACCTTTTTGTTGAGCTGCTAGCATTACTGCATGTAATGCTGTTTTCTTTCAAATATATACTTGTTTCTTGTGGTAAGGAGAGCATATGTTCAGTTACAAAATATGCTCATTGATTTCCGCAACCAACGATTTATTATTTATTTTCACAGTAGCAGAGAACTTACACTTTGCTTTTGTTCCACTGAATTTCAGACATGTCATAAACAGCCAAGTGTCATTTTCAAACTGGTGAATTTTGTAAATATCCCACAAAATTAAAAAAAAAAAAAAAAATACATGGATGCAAAATTTCCCCCTGCACCTCTGGGTTCTTGCTGATCAATTTGCTCAGTAAAGAGTCTGCCTGCAGCGAAAGAATCAACCTTCCACTACTTACAAGTAGGAGTCTCCAGACTCACCTTGGGCAGCGAGGCTCTGGAACCAGAGCTCTGTGTGGTCATCGTCAGTACAGTGGTGATGCCCAGGCCCACTCTGGCAGGTGCAGCGTCCATGTTGATCCAGAAAGAGACCCATGAGAGGATGACAATGAGGAGGGAAGGGATGTACATCTGGATCAAGTAGTAGCCCATTTGACGCTCTAGATGGAACTTCACCTCAATACAGGTGAATTTACCTGCAGACACATGACATAGTACAGGCACAGTTGTGTGTTTTTTGTTTTTTTTTATTTACACTGTTGGAATGGTAGAATATAGAGCAGATGTAAGATAAATATAATTGATAAATATGTGCAGAAATGAAGTTTTGATTGAAAACAACTGTCCTTTTAACCTTACAAGTGATAGGTTAAATCCCAACAAGAACAAGCTGAATTTCTGCCTAACACCTTATTAATTTTACAGACCTTCCTGAAAAAGAAATCAGTTGAAGCGCTCAATTACAATTTGCGATTTTTTTAATTTCCTTTTTTTCTTTTTTTATCCCAGCACGAGGTCACTGGTTTCTCAACACTTTAAATGGAATTTATAATGTACCTGTGTTATAATGCTTAGTGCAGTAGCCCAAATCCTTCTCCTCTTTTAGCACAAACTGTGGGAGGGTGAGATCATCAGCCACCTGAACGGGGTTCTCAGACAGCCACTCAAAGATCAAGTCATTCATGGTGTAGCCAACTGTGAAAAGAGAACAGAGGAGATAAAGAGGAGAGAGAAGACATCTAAATACGGGAGAAAGAGAGAGGAGTGTGCCTTCGCATCAGTCGTGAGATATAACCTATTTCCTTTTGCTTTGTATTCAGTACATGAATAACAAAGACAATGCTGTTTAGATTTCAATACATTGCTGATGTCAAGTAATGTGCCGCACTAGCTGTTAAAAATTCATACCCTTATTATCACTATTGCTGTGTTCCCCCTTGCTCCCCTTCCTCTTCATTAATCTCCTCTTTCACTGGGATCTTTTTACTATGGAATGAAATCTGTGCTTCAGAAACCTCCGAAACCTTGGCTAATGAGACTCGGAGAGTGAGAGGATAAAACTGGAGGACTGTGGTGATGTAACGTCTCTCTGCCCATCTGTCCAGCTACCAGCTACCCTGTGCCATCATGTTTGTCACAGTAAAGGTCACACACCACAGCTTAGTCATGTTGTCGTGGTTGCTTGAAGGTCACAGAGTAAGGGGGACATGAGGATCGTATCTGCTTAGGACAGTGGAGCTATTGTACGTGTTCGCTCATACTGAGCTGATTAGCGTGTGTAATCTTGCCAACGCACTGCATGTCACTGCACCACTAAAAAAAAAAGACGTGCAATATCGTATGTAATGTATTGTAATGTCAATTATGTTTGCAGGTGACTATACAATTAGTGAAGCATTTAGAAACGACCACTCAGGATAGGTCAATCATTATTTTGCCTACCTGCTTGAAACCCAAACACACACGTACACTGTTGGTTTGCATGACCTTTTTAAGGGTCGCGTTCCTCACAGCTGCCTGATTATACGCATATTAAAAATACATGCCGCATACAACAACAACGCAGAATTCCTCGCGCGTCTGAATAATACTGACGTCTACTGGGACCCTTTAGGGGCCTGAGTTACAAAGACATCAATTATTCAAGATGTTATACCCTCTCCCGTTCCGCACGCCTGAAAAACACTACTCAAACACACTTATCTCGTTCATGGGGAGAATTCACTGTCTTTCAGACATCCTGCTGAAAGAAAGCAAGGGGAATACCGTTGCTTTAAGAGATGATGAAATGGTCTCCTTTTTCTTCCACCAGCTTACAGCTCAGAGGCGTCAAAACATAATTGACATAGTGTTCAAGGTGCAATAAAAATGAAATTCATGAGACAGAACGTCTGGAATATCTCAGTAAGGTAGAGTAATGACTGTTAGTCTTTTTTTTTTTTTTTCATTCAAAAAAGCAGTTCAGCTGATGAGAGCCCCTGTTTGAATGTAGCCACGGTTATGCTTCAGATTTGCTGTCTTAGTCTTGCTTTTCACTTATAGTGAGTAAGTGGATTTGAGGCTACTGGACACTAATAGCTCAAGGCAAAGCGAAGTGGTATAAGCTGCATATATGGGGCTTTGATGTGTGAGAATAAGGCAGAATCTATTTATATATCTATATAAGCCCGTGGCATGAAAGGCCAGCAAAGATTGGCCTTGGCTCTCTCAAACCCCAAAGATAACTTCATCATCACCCTCCTCTCTTTCTCTCTCTCTTTCTCGTGCTGAACAGACGGTGTTGCCATAATCTCCAGCAGTGGCAGTAAAAACTATAATGTCCCCTTAACATGGAGCTCTAGCCAAGGTGATCACACCCTTGGGTTGTGTACCAGCACTTGTCAACACAAGGCCAAGTATCCTCACCAGGCCTTTAATCAGAAATGATTACGTCTCCTGTAATTGAAGTTTGATGTGATACACTTACCCAAACACAAGCGTATAGACACACACTGCTGCCTTAAGCACACATCTGTTTGGCTGAAAGTCTCCTCTCCTCACGCTCCCAAACGGTAAAATGTCTTTATATATTTTTGTTTTCAAGCTGGCTGGCATACGACTGCGCTATTTCTTGGATTCTTTTTTTTTCGGTTTGTCCCCGTGTTAATTTGCAGAAATAAATCATGTCGCCTCCTTTACAAAGAGGGAGTAACTAGTTCTATACAAACCTATGCCTCTCGTTCTTATCGAATCAGATAAGGACATAGGTCTTGATACCAGCACTCGGCTTGACTTATTTGTTTGTGAGAAATGATTCTGAAGCAGTGCAGTGATTTCATGGTATGAGTGCTCTTGTCTATTGCCTTTTCCTCGACTTAAATTCTTTTGTCCCTATGAAGGGAAATTAGGTCACCTCTAGGCACAGGGGGTGGGTCACATATAATAAAGGGGACACAAAATTAAAGTTTCATTATTTATATCCGTGAAATTGGTTTCACTAGGGCAAATACTATCTCTTCTAAAGGCCAGGGACGACTGAAAAGGGAGAATATTATTCCTATCCTATGTTTTATCACTGTAATAACATTATAAAGGGTTTCAGATTCATCATGTACATTTTCTTGATTTCTCCACTTTTCATAAATGTAAAAAATGGTAAACAACTGACCATTTGCTAAGCCCCACCTCAACTTAATGTTGCTACACATTTCAAGCTTTCCATCCTCGCACAGTACATATGCAGTTTACAGTGAGAACAGCGGTAGATGAACCATTTGATATTTATTAGTAATTATTGAAACAATGTGTCATTGATTTCAGACAGTGGCTGCAAAAAGTAGACTTCTTGTTTATAGTCTGCAACCATTGATTTTTACCGACTCAAATGACACTAGCAGATCAGCGGCAGCTAGCTGGCTAATTAAGGGGGCATCAGCTTGGTGAGTTGGATGTTGTCTCAGGATGACTCAACGTCTACAGCTCAATTGTGTTAAGACAAAAACCCTGTGATGGGTTCCGATATATGTGCTTGATACATACATAATATTGTGCTAAAAGACTGAGGCTGAACCTACATGTTCCAGGCAAAACGCTTGAACAATCTCCAGATGAAGATCCATGTGGAAGACATGTAAATAGTGAAACAGTATGGTCCTTGCATTTTAGTGTAGAGATAGACAGCCCCTTTTGTTATCAGTGCGATAAGGAAAAATGTAATATCATGTGCTCTTTATTGTTTGTATTTTTAAGCCGTATGTTTCACTTTCAGTGTCAAAAGAGATAAGGCTTTTAAGAAGAGGAATAGCCGATGCGTTTGGTAAACAAAAAGCTATCTCAGATAACAGGTATGGCTGGGGTTGCATGAGTGGACTTCCACAAATCCAGTGGAGCAGGACGGAGGCGTTAACAGTACCCTCCACTCTGATATTGTAGCAGACAAACACAAACAATTCAATTCCTTACAATTTTTTCTTTTATGTTTTTTGGAAGGGGTAAAAAAACTACTACTCCACCCCTGCATCTCACTTCAGAATGAAGCTTGACAGGTCTGCCATGCCTGTTTATGGTTTCTAAGGTACAATTGAACAATTGGTGGTGAAGGGGGTTAGCAAATGGTCAGTTGTGCCCCCACCCAACACCACAACCTCCGATGACTCACTACCTCGATACTAGCATTCCCTATATCATTATTGCAATTAGAAAACACAACGGAACCATTTTGTAAATATAACCCCGAAAAATGAGACATATTATTGGTATGATACAGCTCTTGTCTCTTGGAATATAGCAAGGTTAGACACAGGTTAGTTACAAGCCAGGCAAAAGGTAGAAAGGAGGGAAATGAGGACAGCTAAAAACAGGAAAGTGAGAAAAAAAAGGAAGCAGAAGAAGAGAAGACTCACAGCTTTCAAGCTGCATGGTACAGGTCTGAATGTCCATTGGGAAATTCTTCAAGTCCATAGGGCAGGACAGGGTAAGAGTCAGCCTGAGATAGGTAGACAGATCGGAAGAGAGAAGGAGCCATAGGGAATGTCAAAACGCACAAAAGGGCTCAAGGAAAAACATTAAACACAAGCAAAAATGATAAGTTAACAGTCAAATAAATCAGTGCCAAGGAGCTTTGCTTTACCAATTATGAATCAGGAGTCTATATGATAGTGCTCAGTGCATAAAACTGGACATATGGGAAAAAAACTAAACACATATTTTCCTTTTAAAATCAGTAGATTGGAGAGAAGAAAAAAAATATATATATATATATATATATATATATATATATATGTATGTATGTATATATATATATATATATATATATTTATATATATATATATATATATGTTACTGCCATCGGATTACTCGCTGCACCACAGTTATAGCAAAGTAATTGGTGTAGTCATCCTTACTTTTATTTGTTGTGGTGTTGATGCATTAAGCCTTCAAGGATCCTCAGAGAAGAAAGGGAGAGCTATTTGGGAGTCTGTCTGGAGAAAAGCTGTGTAATTACCTGCTGTAATGCATCACCCAGAGGCGAGACAAGAGCCGCCAGCAGTATACACACAGGCACCCATTTGCTACAGTGTTATGATGACACAATATCTTTTTCACCACCAGAAGAACAAACTACAAACACTCTAGTGACTGACTCTGCTAACGTTGCCTAAACCGTGTCATGTATTTAGAGCACAGAAAATCCATAATTACCGAACAGTAAGTAAGCAAATCTAGAGGATGAAGTAAATCAGCGGAGGGAGGTGGTGATTATCTGTAATTGCAGTACTCTTATTCTGAGTACAATGTAGGACTTGCGTTATATGTATCTCCCTCTTCTATTAATGTGTAGCCAATTTGCAAGCAAACATAGAAAAATGATAAAATCATACTGTATTAAAACATATAAATATTTGCTTTACCATGTTTTGGAAAATATTGAAAAATGATTAAAATTTTAACTTCATTTTTTAAACAATATAATATTTTAAAGAAAAGCACCTAAGAGAGGGCTTCCACAGAGGGTCGAAGCCTCAAATCTTTTAGGGATGAAAGTGTTTAACTGGCAACATGATCAGTTTGGAGAAAAACTATGTTGCGCTTGCTTTCATCCCTGAAATGTGTGTTTTTAGGCTGAGAACTACATTTTGGCACACCTTTGCACCAAATGTACCTTTGTTTACATTTAAGGCTTTTTTCCTCAGCTGTTTTTTAAGATAACTCAGTTTAAAGTTGTGAAGATTGGAACTCAAGCAGGGACTCATAATATGTAAAATATGTCGTGTTTCCCTAGGCCATCTGCAAATTTGTCATCCAATATAGTGTGTCCTTTAACAAAGAGAGTCAAAAGACTTTGTTGCATTATTGCCAATTGACATTTCCATGCTTTTTTTTCCCATGTCTGCACCCTTTTAGTATTTTGATAAACTGCAGTGCGCCTAAGTTGGCGGAGAGGTGCAGTGGGGGGGGGCAATCAGCTAGAGTTGTGGTAAAGAGGACATGTATGGGTGGGATTTGTTTGCCATCTGCCTGCTTGGACCAGGTCCGACAGAGTTGCACCTCCATGAGCTATTTTCTTCACTTCATTTATCTTTAGTTACCTGATGCTATACAGCACGCTTCCATCTTGGAAAATCCGTAGCAGCTTGTTATCAGTGGTGACCTCGTGGAAATTGGCTCCTTTCTCGTTTGCAAAGAATAAATCGGGTTTCCAGATAGAGTCCAACATGGATGGATCCAGATCAAGGGAGTCATCTGGGTATTCGCTGTATGCCAGACGAGGGTCATTCCATTTTTGGCGTAGAAATACATTTAGCCTGTAGTCCTGTGGAGGAACTCAGGGTAGTTAATGGATAATGGGAAAATAGATAATTGGTCGAGTTGGTGGTACAGCTGGAGAGCTTAGAAAGTGAATCATTTTGCTGTAGTGATTTGAGATGTTTCTGGTAATGGTCTGATACTGGTCACGTCCATTCTTACTGACAAGAATTCATTCTACTCAAAGAAAGATGAAGCTTCGATGAAAGAGTTGTCATATTTAGATTGAGTATCACTTTAAATTTTAGATATACAAAATTAATTTCAACAACCAGCTAACAGTTTACTTTATATGCAAGGATAGAATCCCTCAATACCAGAAAATAGACGGTGACGTACACCTTTCCATTGTGCTGAATTTCGTTACTAAAAGTAATAGGTAAATAGATGCACTCATGTCCACTGTTGGGAGATTGCAGCTGAGCAGCATCATGAAGTGAGGTGCAGTGTTCACCGTGAACATGTGGTCTTAGATGACTTGAAACAGCCAAATGGTTGATAGTGAGTAGAAAATTGGCAAATAAGTGTTTTTTACTTGAAAAATGTTGTTTCTGTAAATAAAACTTATTTTTTAATATTAATGGGCGAGCCCAATAGTTTTTACAGGCACTGTAAAGTGACGTTAGTGATACCAGATAAAAAGACCATCACTTTTGTTGAGATGCCCCTGCTTTGGACCATATTCGTCAGATTTTACTACTGTTTGTTTATCCGTTGCTGCCATGTGCTGCTGGTGAACAGAGGGTTGGCAGTAGAATACAAGCCAAGGACAAGTACTGAACATAATCACTCCTGCCCGCAGCCAGCATACATGAGTAATTAATTTAGAATCCTAATCTGTGCAATTATTCAGAATTAATCTTTGGGCATTGTAGATTGTTAATTGCTTGCTTGTTCACGTCATTTATCGGAATAAAAAGCGTGCTTCACCAGTGCATACAATGACATCATTAGTGTTGTCATTCTGTGGGCTAACCTGACCGGAGGTCTGGCCTCCTGGGCCTCCCTTGGACACACCCTTAAAACAGTTCAAGGCTGTATTGTGCTGACCCAGCAGTTATAACGCATAAGTGCAGACTTGAGGGCAGCCATTTTTCCCTGAACCCCTTGTCCTCGCTCTCTTTCCATTCATTTTCTCAATTTTTCATTTTAATTGCAGAACGGACAGTTCATTATCAGTATGTCAGTGACCCACTGGTCTCTGAAGGTTGCACTGTTATGCTCCAGGAAACACAGAAATGAGGGAATGGCTTCGGCGCTGGGTGGATTAGCAAAGAAGTTGGTATGAAAGAAGGAGGATGGCGTGCTTCAAGATTTTTGTACAAATCAGCGGAGAGATGCAACTAAAACAGCACAAATCATAATCCATAACCATGTCTGAAAACAAATGAGTTACACTGAGATTTTTTGAACAAAATAACACTGCTTTTGAGAAAACACATTTGCATTTCTATATGTGCAACATTTGAAATTGCCAAGGTCTTCTTACCATGGTAGTTTCGGTGATGGACCCAAAACTGTTGATGAAAATATTACAGGTGACATTCACAGGTGGACCTGGGGGAATATAAAACAGACCGAATTTCACATCTTTCACTTCCGATGGTATTTATGAGATCACACTGCTGACCGCATTAAACATACCAATTATACTGTATATATCCTGAGGCTTCTTAAAATTTACAGACGTTTCTCCATTCATTTTCAAAATGTTGCTACAATTAAAGTCATAGCAGCTCCAGTTCTGCTGTTCAAGAGCCTGCTCTTTAAAGAAACTAGGCGAAAGTGTGTGTGTGTGTGTGTGTGTGTGTGTGTGTGTGTGTGTGTGTGTGTGTGTGTGTGTGTGTGTGTGTGTGTGTGTGTGTGTGTGTGTTTACAGGCCTGTCACTTCAAGCGTACTTACAGCTAAAACACTGTCATTTACTAAAATTAAACCCAAAAAAAAAAAAAAGATTTATGAAAAATTCCGGAGGAAAAATAGATAACGTTGGGATTCTTGAAACGAAGAGCAAGGAAGGTCACAGATGTGTCTGCCCACATTTTGGCATAGTGTCTGAGAAAATCATCAGTGTGCAACCGCATCACCAAATTATGTTGACGTGCTACTACTTTGCAACAGCAAATACATGAAATGTCATCTGAATTATTTTTTTTGATGAGGAAACATTTTTGCAAAAGTATTTGCAAAGTATAGATTCATCAGCACTTAAAATTTGCGAGGATTATATCTGATATCATCACACACAAATGTCCGTAAATCCACTTAGAAATCATAGAGAGAAAAAAAAAATACTCGTTATCATTCCAGAATTTGTCTGAGAATCCTCACAATTTTTAAGTTTTCATCCATGGGTACACTATGGAGCTGGTAGCCAGTAGTAGTTAATTCAGCATGCTTTTAATAGTGCCAATTTGCCAAAATGGCAAATGTAGGCTAAAAAACAGGGCTTGGGCATGTGCCCACAACTAACTCACTAATCCATAGCACCAATATATTCCCTGTTTATATCATCCAAAGGCCCAAAATTATTGGAAAATGAAATTCTAAAGCCTAGAGCATGATTATCCCAAAATCTTTGTGACTACTTCATACTCTTTCACAGTGTTATATTTTTGAAGTCTACTCTCTGGACCAAGACACTCACTCCCCTGTTGCAAACCGCAGAACATAATTATCCCTCAACTCAAAGTAAGACAAAGAATAATAATAATAGAAGTTACAAGATCCATTAATATTAACTTTTTACGTTTTTATGTATATATATTTTTTGATATCACTGTGTGTCAGGCTTTGAAAACCCCTGCCTAAAACAAACCAGACAAAGGGCTCAGGATGAGGACCCTGTGCTAGGGTGTTAAAAGCCCTTTGCTTTGTATGCACATCTTGAACCCCCACTACCTCACTATGACTTGCATGTGGTACACGCCTTCAAAACATAATTTTAAAAACAATTTAATAGTATATAAGTGTAATTTTTAGGAGACAATGTGCTTGTACTGCAAGGTAAACTAGAAAATGTGCTCAGTAGAGTGCAGACCCTCCACCAAGGCCAGTTTCAACAACGTACACCAGATTTCAGGGGAAAAAAATCTGATTCATAGTAAATGATCCAGCTCTGCCCCAAAATGTAATGGGTTCTTCCCTGGCCCATTCCCCATCCCTCCACCAAGTTTGGTGCACATCTGTTCTGTAGTTTTTGGTAATGCTGCTGACAAACAAACAAACAAACAAACATACACGGGTGATCTTATAACCTCCTCAGCTGAGGTAAATAATCTGTTCCTAAATTTAAGTCAATATCAAAACAAACAGTCTTAATTAAATGTTAATCTAATAGTACTCTTTGAAACCAAACAGGATGAAAATGAGGACAAGCTGATGCAATATATATGTGCTGGAAGGCTGGAAACGATCAGAATCATACTATAGTTTCTGACAGAAGAACACTGAGCACATGTGAATGGTCAGCTGCTTAGCTTTCACAGCACAGATCCACTCGTCTTTGTTTTTTTTTCTAGAGCTTGTGCTTTCCATCGGATTCTCTTGAGGGCTACTGTGATGTCTGCCTGGGCATCTACTGTACCTTTGAAGTTGGGTCTGATGCGGGCATCATATCCCGACGTTCTCCCCATGAGCTTGTCCAGGAAGTCAGAAGGTGACAGTTGTGGTCCTGCCCTGCTTGGGGGCTTTATCTCCTCCTTACAGGAGCTCAGTCTGACATTACCCAGGGAGATGGGGAACAAATACAGAGAGAAAAGACAGAAGATTTGAGAAATGGCAGAAGAGGACTGTGTATATGTATGACAGGTGTAGGAGTGGGGGTGGTGGGGGGGATAATGAGAATACAACAGAATGAGAAGCAAACAGCTATCAGCAAGTCAGTCATTGGCAAAAAAATAGCCAGCAACTGATGGGGAAATAAGGGCGAAAAATGAAGACTGAATGTCTTGCTTCAGCTGGCAACTAAACGCTTATCTATTTCACATCCTGACTGAGACTTATCGGGGTTGTTAGGCCCTAACTAGAGAGAAGCAAAACAGAAGCAGAGGTAAAAGCGTCCCTCTCCTGTACTTCCTGCTGCTCGTGGCTTAGCAGGGGTAAGGCTTGACAGATAGATGGCTCAATTGTAATGCTATGAATGTCACACTGGGGAGAGGAAGAAGTTGATACAAGCTCCAGTGAGGCTCAGGCGGCCACTGACAGGAATAACTAACGGGCCAGAGAGAAAGTAAAGAGAGGGATGGAGAAAATCTTACAGAAGAAGCAAAGGAAGACAGAAGAAAACGCTCTGTAAGCCAGGAAACCCTGGTTTATTAAGGATTTGATTTCTTACTGGCCCCTGCTGTAGCACAGCTGATTGCACCCCACGCTTTGACACAATTGTTAACAGTTCACGATCTGTCATGATCTGAAACTCTGGAGTACAGATAGCGGGTTCAATCCTCTCCAAGGCACAGCTTTGCTGATCCCCTGTGTTCTCATGAGTGTGTGTGGAGCCAGTCTCTGATCCACCAATCTTATGGCTGCTTAGCTGCATTTAGAGCAACATAAACTGCATTGTCAGGGGCTACAGGATCAGGGAATTTGCGAAGGATATGTTTGGGACTTCAAGAGTAAAGCTGAGCTGATCCTAAGAGATCTTCCATTTGCAGTAGTGAAGACTACAATTAAAAATCATTTGGAAATTAAGCTGTAGGGATTGCTATCACTGTGATGTCTTCACGGTGATGTATTATGAAGCTATTGTTTAATATGCTATTGCATGTTACAGTAAAATATCCCAAGATGGGTCTCAGGGCTCACCAGCTAATCACACACGATTAGACTCAGAGTAACACGCAATATAATGGAATGAGTGGTGCTGTCCCCATTATCTGGATCCACTTAAGACATCCACTTCCCCTGTAAACCTACTCAGGCTGAGTATTCCTCTCTACAGAATAAACCAGCAAAAATATGTTGTTAAGGGAGTTTACTTTTTGACCATTCCTTGTTTGCTCTCCACACAGTCTGTGTACTGACACACCTACACGTGAAGTGCCCTTGTCCACCAGTGATTTGTAAATGCTTCCCAGCCTTCAGAGGGAAACCAGCATGCTGTCAGTTCCTCAATGTTCTGAATTGATAGTGCTGTCCTGCAATGTATGAATGTAAATGAATGCAGAAATCTGTATAAATCCAGGAATAACTGCTGAACACCTCTTGTGGACTCTATGTGTTTACTATACTGTTACTGTTTGTACTTCGAATGGGGACAACTCCTGTCTTCAACTTTTATTGGAAGCATGTTTAGCTTGCTGAGTAGCCATGCGGGCATAGGGAAGGCAGAAGAATTCATGTCACATGACATCTACCATACAGTATTAGCATGATAACATATAACATACACAAACATTTATCACTGTAACGTACGAAATTTCATTGCTAACCATTCAATAGTTTCCATCCCCGGAGCCTTGCAGTTGGTTTGGCTAAAAATAATACCTCACCCGGCAGCTTTAGTTGATTTCCCCAGTAGAGCTCCGCATATATCTCAGTCTTTCTTACAATATAAAGCTCAACTCTCACTGGTCCCCAGATGCCACTCCACTGCTTCTGGCTAAAGTCCACTCTGTAGGGTTGCTGATGTTACAGTATATTGGAACCTCTTTCATCCCTCTCTCTTTCACACACAGTGGATTGATAGTCAAACCTTTCTGCTTTGCAGTATGTCATCGATAATGAACGGTCTCTCTTGGGTTTTGCCTGTTTTACGAACCAACACAAAAACAAAAAAAATCCTGTTTTGTCTCAAGTGTGATTTTCTCTGACAGGTGCTCACAAGCATTCAGAGACAAATATTTGAGAGTAAACTCTTTAGTCTTCAAGAAATATTGACAGAAGAAGAATGAGGGGCTAAGGCAATAGCATGTGTTGACAGTGATTTGTGAACGCTTTTGGACATGGCTTGCTCAAGACTGATGAAAAGGGTCCATTTGATGACGTCTCTGGTGTGAAAATCATAAAGGGGTTCACTACAGTCAAAGCAGTTCCCAGCAGTATGTTCTACCCAAGCATAGCAAGTCTAGTCAATAAGACAAGGTTCCCTTATTACCCCTATACTGTACACCAATGAATCAGTGCTCTGAAGTCCAAACTATTAACCAACATATACACTTCCACAGAAAATTCTAGTTAAATATAACCTGGATCTGTGGAGCTGTGTGTGAGAGCCATTTCTGCTTGTAGATGGTAATAAACATGCAAGAAATAGCAGAACGAGATTCTTCAGATGTAAAAAGTATTATTTTTATGACGTTTCATGATACTGATTAAAAACTATGGTCCAAATGCATTTATAGTTAATGATCAGATATGATCTTAAACTTTATTAAAGAAAATTTCCATTTAGGCCTTTTTCATTGTTCTATGGCACAGAGTGGACACAGTTGTAGTTCTTTCTTTTTTGTGGTTCTGGGTTGATTAATGAAGACTAAGTTTGCATTAATTTCCATTAATAGCACTTTCATCATAAATGAAAAACATTTTTTATCCTTAATTTCTTTATTTGTGAGCAATCTAACATTTGAAATGGCTTCTTGCAGATGACTACTTGTTAATTCTTTGGTAATGGCAATTGCAATCACAGACACAAATTCATCATTTAGGAAAAACTGTTATTAATTAGATGATAAATCTTGGGATATGCATATCGGAGGTTCAGTTTTTATTAAAGAGCCTTTAGTAAACTCTTTGAGGTGCTGCCTGCGGCTGAACTACTCACCCTAAGCTGTGGGAGTAGCGCTGGCTTTCTGTTTTCCCTCAGGGCCTACATCGCCTCTCCATCAGCCTTCATGCATTTCTAATCGGACACTTCCCTATTGTGTATGGTGCCATCAGTGCTTGAATACTGACTCTTGAGAGCTTTTAGATATACTGCAGCCAGTTACAAAACTGGACAAATTCTAAAAATGGATGTCTTTATTGACCAACAATATATTATGCGTGTTAGGTAATTTTTTTGGATGTTAAGTCTTTTGACGTTAATGTACTGTACAATAGTCACTCCAAAAATTATATCTACAGCTCCTATTGACTATTAAACTACATGTGTAACTGCAAATGGCTCCACAGAACCCATCGAAACTAAACTATGTGGTTCATCTGAATGATTCAATTATTAAGATGCTCTTTGCTGACATTTAATGAGCCTGACCTTTTTTTCCCCCCCTTACATCTCTTTCATTTGAGCATCCCTGCCAGACTGCTGTCGAGAATACATAACAACTCCGGCTTTCTTTCCTTTTATAGAGCACTCTGCTGTTAACAAAGGCTTTTATTTGGCTTTTTAAAGCAAAGTTGAGTCAAAGATGAAATTCAATTGTATAAACACACTTTAAAGTATTAGAAAAAGTTAGTTATAGAAATGCCACTTTTAAACACACCTTCACAGCTTCTCAGGAATGTTTTAGTATCTTTTGAAACTTCAGTATGCCAGCCAGTCTTACTGTACGTCTTTATTGCTTCTATGAACATTTTATTTCCATTTTAATTCTTGAATCTCTCTGAGGAGAAGGCTAAGTGGACATTGAAAACACGGCTTTAATCTTAGGGATCCTGCCCAGATACTGAAGTGATTCAGTACTTCAGTAAAGATTCAGTACTTTTATTCTGGATGGAGTTTGTATGGCAGTTCTTCATCATCCTTTGCTCACTTAAACTCAAGCTAGTGTAGGCTACAGCTATGAGAAGGAAACGCTGTTACATATGTCAAACCTGTCAGGACTGTGCTGTCAGCAGATCAACCATGTGAAACCACTGTATGTGCAAATAATTTGAGGAGCTAGTCAGCTTTTGATTACTGTTCCACCCCACCTGGTCTTGAATAAAAATTTCAGTCAGCCATTAGTTTTAATCAAAGTATGTGTACACATGACCAATGGTTCAAGAAATACAGCATGTAGTCATTTTCTGCAGCATGGATGCATGGACCACTGTTGGCTATGGTTGCCTTGTTTACCAATTTTTCTCAGAGAAAAGTGCTCTTTCAGCAATAGATAGCTTTTTCAATAGTCATGGTGGCCAACATTTGTTTGTAATAGGTGTTAATCCAAAATCATAATGTAAAATGTCGTAATCAGGGTGGGTCCAGACACATTACATGTCTTCAGCCACACACTATAGCCCTATAACAACTCAATGCTCAATGACATTTTTTTTTCTTTCTTCTTTTTTTTTTCAATGTTCAATGGCAATTTTTAAAAAATTCTCACTTTCTACACAACACCGATCAGTCACAACCTTAAAACCAGTTACCAGTTTTATTGTTGTGGCTGATCGGTGTATGTTGATATACACAAAAGTGGTTGATTGGTTTTCACTTATTAAAAACATGAGGCATTTTTGTCAGTAAGTTATCTTTTTATTTTTTATAACATTATCCTTGTTCAGATTTGGAAGTAACAGATCAAAATTACTTCTAATTAGATGGGATGGGATTCTGCCAATGGAGTGCAAACATATCCTAATAATTGCTTTTTCATTAGGAAGCTGGTCATCAGAAAAGCATATCATTTTGCAGTATGGCTGTTCCCTGTTTTCGTACAAGGAAGCACTGGGGGATATCAGGGCCATTAGACATCCATGCATGAACATACCAACTTTTTAGTGCCATTAGCATAATGGGAAAGAGGACAAAACTGCTCTCTCCGCCTGTTGAAACACATTGCTCTAATTTCCTACCTGTCAAATTGCCCTTGACATCCACTTGAGGCTTAGGCACTGCTCTCAGAAGGGCTCTCACTATGAGGTTGAATGCAAGCCTTTTGGACAATCAACACAACCTTCAATCCGACCATATGAATTGACTCTTGCCACTGACAGGCCTTTAATCAAAATACATCTAACCACAGCATTCTTTATGGTAATACAATGAAATGCCTTTTTTTTTTTCTTAAATGACCTGTGAAGCCCTTGTCTTCACACTACTGTATATGATGGCCTATGGCTACTGCTGCCCCTTTTTGATCAATAGGCTCATTGGGGAATGGGATTCGGAGCACACTGCAATTTACCATTGCACATTCGTCTTCAATGACATAACCACTGCCACTCCTGCACAGTGACACCTCTAGGTGTGGAAACATAGATACGGATAGAGCTTCCTACAGTTAAAAGCTTCTCACTGAGACTGGCTAACATCAACTAGTAAACCACCTTTGGGTCTCCAAGGTAAAGTGGAGACATGGATCACAACTTGAGACTTTGTGAGGTTGGTAAAAACATCAAAACAAACCATAGAGGCCAAGATGGATGCAGTCAAAATGTATAACTTGGTGACAAGATACACACTGACACACTTTGTACAACACAAACTTTCTGTATATCAACAATAAGCCAGAGTTTAAGAGGACTGTGGTGAAATGAAAAACTGTCTGCAGCTAAATAAGACAATGAGCTACATTCTGTTTTGCTGCTTTTGTCAAAGGATAAAGCTGGCGACATTCTTTGTTTTTGCTTTTGTAAGTAAAGCTCATGAAAAGACCAAAACCAACAATGCGTTCGTCTGTCACTTAATATTTTCTGACTTACAGTATGTAAAGTTTTAAAAAATATCTCAAATACATACTTTGATTTTCAAAAAAGGCTTAATAATGTCCTAAAACAGCTGGGCACTGTAGTTTTTAGCAAATGTTATTCAAACAGTGGTAAACAGTTCATTTGTTAGGGACTATCCAGCTGCAGATCTGCAAGTGCGCTTGCAAGTATACATGGCACCAGTGTGGTGTACGTGGTATCAACCAGAAATAAATTACAGTACCCATGTTCATCGCAATTAAGGAACATGCCAACCAGTGTAACGGTGTGGTTCCTTAGTTTTTCAACCATTTCTGGACACCAACAGATGTCTTCAGCAACCTTATCACTATTTTTAAACACCTCAGCATATGTTTGGATATAAGGATTTTAGAGCTGAAAAAGGAACAACGATGCTCAGAGAATTTAGTGTACTGTAAACAGTGGCAGAGGACTCATTCCTACTAGATATCGTGGTGTTTACAGGCTTGCTTTCAGTTCCATCCCTATCTTTGAACTATTTCTATTCTCCACAGTGTTATCTTTTGATCTTTTGTTTTGTAGTAGAATGTAATTAGTTCAGCCATGAGCCAATGCTAATGGTAGAATATACTTCTTGCTAAAGTATATTTAGCTGTCTCAATGCAAACCCTGGGGTCTAATGATTTAGATTAATCCATGCTAACCCAGGGTAAATCGCAACCTTTTGCCATCGCTCATGCGTACTAATTTATAATGCAATCTTTTATCTTGTGGGAGTGAGGCTTGACATCTCTGGAGTATCCAGCAGAAGTGATGTTTCCAGGCTTGTGCCACAGTAATGACAAGAGCACAATGAGCTGTGGCTTGATGATAGATTTGTTCATGATGACCTGTTTCTACTACATTGAACTCCAACTACCACCCTGGGCTTTTCCCATGCAGCCTTAAGTAATCTTCAGCACTCTAATATATCCTACTCTAGTGACTTGACATTCATATTTGTGTGAAATATAATATCCTCCTCTTTGTGATTAATTCTTTTATTTGCTGGGTTTCTGAACACTGTGCGATTAAAATGGAAGCGAACGGTCGTTCACTTTCGCCAACTCATAATTTCTACATCTGCCGTCAAAATTTGCCATGGTGGAATGAATTGTTCAGCCCACACACCTTATCTAGCAAATATTCTTTTTTGGGTTAATCTCTGAAAATATTCTCAAATTTAAAGTTGGGAGTATAAAGAACTGAATTTCAATTTCTAACAGACATACAGTATACAGAAATGTCAAACAGGTTCAAGATCAAAGATCCACGAGAGTTCTGCAGTTAAACTGCATGATTACTTTAGATTACATTGACGGGAACTGTCAAACAATAGTAATATCAGGGTTGTAGTAGTGTGATCTTAGCCATCAACCTGTATTTTGATCTGATATTGTCACTTCTACTGTGTGCTTTTTGAGCCCCCTGGTTTCTTTGCACCCCAATCCTTAGATCCCATGTAAATGGACTCCTTAGTGGGCTAATGTACCCCATTGCTCATATGGACAATGGAGATGGAACGGGATGCCATTCGTTGTGAATTTAACCTCGAAAAAACATGCTGACGCCACCCAGTGTGACTCAAAGACTCAAAATCCCAGCAGAGCAACATGGGGAAGTTGAAAGAGGTTCAATTTTATGCATGGTGGCGACAACCTGGCGACAACCAACCATGCTCATTTTGATATCCTCGATATTCTCGTACTAGATAGATTACTATTCGTCATTTAGCTGTTTTCTACGCCGCTCAACTATGGTAATCAAAATGAGGGAAAGAGCTGATTGTCACGGTCAACAGCTTCTGATTTCTCTACCATATAACTTGAATGAGCTACCTTTTTGAATAATGGATACACATTGCTCAGTGAATGAACTTCTTCATTGTGCACTGGTATAGTGGCAATGGGAGACAATAACTGCCACTTGAAATCCATATGTGGGAACAAGGAGTTATGGTTGCCTACTACTTGGTTGGATACTTGATCGCTAACCACATTGGAAGAGGGGCCCTTCTTGTGTCTAATAACTTTTCCCCTGTTAAATTTGCACTATTATTGTAATACAGATGGTATCAAATCTATATTCTCAGCTAAAACCTACAGTCATCATTGACATTTGTATAAATGGTGACCCAACAAAGGTCTTTTAATCTACAGCCCCCTCTCCAACTGGCCATTAGCATTAAACATTGTAGGAAAAATATGTATTTAATTGTATATGAAGTGTTCAGCATTTACCTCCTGTTGGCTCTCCCTGAAGCTAAATCAAACAAACAAAAGGTTTCCAAAAGTGGCAGTTTAAATGTCAATCTCTGTGATAAACCTGAGGAACTGACCTTTCCCCCCAAGGGAGATGACTCTAGCATAGAGCATCCTCAGACCCACCCATCCTCCCGCTATCTCTCAAAGCCTTTCTGTATTCAGGCCACCTTTTCCACATCTAAGATCTGATATCAGCGCGGATTGCCTCCTGTCAGTCTCTGTGAAACACAGTTAGAGGATTTCTGATAAAGAGAAGGGACTGTACTGACTGCAAAAGATTTCTTTGATGTGTCTGCTTGAGGCTTGAGATATACTGCGGCTTTAAATTCATACAGTAGACAGCTCCTCACCACATAAGCTTTAGGTTTGTTTTGTCATGTTTCTGTTCGACCGTAAAGCAGTAAAATAATTGTCCCTTATGTTGAAACACAAAATGTAGCACATTTAGATTCATGCAAATAGAACCCAGCCTATATATGTATGTATACACATGTATATAATAAATATACATGTGTATACTTTCATCTCTCTTCTTATAATCTGCACATTAAACAGTTTTTGTGGTTTCTTCAAAGTATCATAGCTGATGTATGCCTGCATGTCAATTTATGCTGTCGTTATAAGCCCTGCTGTAAGCTGAATGGTTATGTTCAGATGCAGGGGGTATAAACATTCTGATCAAAGCAGCGTGTTTGTCTCTCTCATCTTCTCCATGTACTGCAGTCAAGGTAATGAAATTCAGTGGATAGAGAAGTGAGATTGGATTTTTGTTGCAACCATGGTAATTGCATGACATAATGAAGCAGTACGGAGTGTGTGCATGTGCATTTTCAAGATATAAAAAGAGGGCTGCATGTGCTTCCAGATGTTGGGTTCTACATCCCCGCACACCCCTCCCATCCTTCTCCAGCTTTAAAGGCCACTGGGAAAACTCTACAGCTGGATTCTTACAGAAGTAGACTACAGTCTAAAAGTGTACAATGAACATGTAATTAGAAACTGTAGACTGCTTGGCTGCGATGATTAATGTCTTCCATTTGCTATGTGCACTTATATGAATTTGGATAGAGGTGTCAGCTCCCATCAGTATCCGTACAAATCACATCCTCTGATAGCATATGGTTGTTTTCCTGTTACCCATATAGTTACTCCTAGCTCATTTCCAGCTGCCATAATCCTCTATTAGCCATTTGCTAACTGTTTTAAGCTGCTTATGCGATGGGGTTTCCATGGTATATATGGTATTAGCCTTTGGTTAGTCTTCAGCAGTTCTGACTTTCCTTTGGCTACTACCTCATGGTTATTATCTGCTACCTGTTGCTGCTTATGGAGGAAATAAGGTTTGTGACTTTCTCATTTAGCCCTGGGGACCATAGCACCATAGCAGTTACTGCATTGTAAGAGAGACATCAGAAATCCAAGGGCCGGCGGGTGAGTCAGTGTATGCTTGGCCCCAGTTATGGTCCACTGGTGCCTTAAACCAAAGAATAAAAGCTACTGGGGTTTTGCTGTCAATCTATATAGTGAAGTTAGGTTTCAGCCCAAGAGGATGTGGTAAAGCAGATTGTCATACAGAAAAATGTTCCCACCAAAACACACAATACATCCACACACACACACACACACACACACACACACACACACACACACACACACACACACACACACACACACACACACACACACACACACACACACACACACACACACACAAAGACAGTCACTGCACTCTCCATGACCTATATTTTGGACACGACAGTGAGGAGGAAGGAAGTTGTAGGCATAGCCGCTAGCCTGTTTCGCTTGATCAAACTTCTGGCTGGAACCAACAGCGTCATGACAAAGCCACCATGGAGCTCAGTCTACCAGGGATTTTCTGAATCATACCCATAAAGGAGGCAGCCTAACAATGCTTTCTGAAATGTCAGTTCCTCATTTCACTTATGCTGCTAATGTATAATTTCACTATGTCTAAAAGTAGAAGTTGTTTTTTTACCTTTTGAAGAGAACTTTGACTTCACTGTTTTAGGACATTTTGTGTTATTGTTCTGGTATATCCTTGCCCACTAACTGATATGTGGAATGGAAAATTCTGTACATATAGACATTAACAAGGGAGTATTTATTATTGCACTTTATTATACTTTACCATTTTGCAGTTCTTTAAATATTGAACACTAAACAGCAGTTAACACATTTTCTCAACACAGTATACAGCTTCTTAGAATGAAACCAAATTTGTACAAAATTGTATTTTCAGTACCACTGTTTTGGCCAAATACACAGTGATGTTTAATGCTTGACAAAGTAGAGAATTTGAGGACTAGAAGTTAACAGTTCAACAGCAGATGTACTCACTGAAAGGAATAAGTTCCAGCTTTTGTAAACCAGTACTGGTTTTAATGTTGTGGCTGATCTGTGTATTATGGAATGTTTGTATCCTTACAATTGCTAGGCTAGCTGGTCATGTGCAGCACTTGGCAAGTTAGTCAGCCAAAAAAGTGTCTACAAATTCACTTTACGAGGATGAGGTTTTCTGTTATTCGAGGGGATATAAATTCCTAATGAGTGGAAAATGTCTTCAGATGTTTTTACTGTAGTGGTAGAAAAATAGGTGTCAGAAAATGTCATGTTATGATGGCAAATCCAAAAGGATGAGTCAGAGTAAATCAGAGAAAAGGAAGGCCTAATCCACCACTGTTATTCAGATGATAACTTTGGAAACCACAACAGAATCCGTTGGGTAGGGTCGATTACTCTTGAAGAATTTTAAATGTAGTTTAGTTATATATGTAGATATGTTATATATGTAGTTTCAAAGTTCATTCTTGACCTTGGAAAACAGCAGCTGACAAAACATTCTCACCCCATGGTCCATTAAGATGCTGTTCTGGATTTTTCAATTGTATGACATGATCTTCATCAGAAAAAAACAGAAATTTGAACATCTATAATAACATGACAACTGAGCCATCTCCATCTGCTCATTAAGGTCATTTGATATAATTGAGAACTCCAGAAACACCTATTGTATTGAAGAGACCTTGAGGTGAGACTGTTTTGTCAAATGGTAAAAGGTATTTAGAAAGACAGGCTATATTTTTTCATCTGTCCATGTGTATGGCACCAGTCAAAACATTCCATTTTGCATGCTGACAGTTCAGGTGCTAAAACACAAGAGGCTTTAACTGCAGTCTGAGTGAACAACAGTATTGATGTTACAATTCTCAAATCACTGATTGTCTTGTTAGGGAAATCTGTGATGGAACAAAGCTGACGATTAAATAGAAATGTCCGCATGTTTTCTTTCTTATAGATTTGAAAAACCCACAGGCGAGACAGACACTGGCTCTGTGAGATTTCCTCAGATGCTCGGGTCCAAGGGACAACTCAGGCACTGCTCCATTTGCTTTGTGCACTTTTTCCAGGGTGATGTCTTATTCACAAGAGCCTCTTGGGGTGCTGGACACATATTGCATGTCTTGCTGTTTCTCCAAAGAACAAAGGCATATGGCTATGGTAATCCTTTAGCCTGTTAAGGAAAAACAAGTTCAGGCAGACTACAAACTAATCCTGTTTGACATACGCTGTTGTACTTTGTCCGTGTCTTACTATCAGGTGGATTTAATTACTCCGTTGTATAAGAGAAAAGCAAATCCTTCCAGGTTTCACTGGAATTGAAATTGTTTTTAGTTGGTGCAATATGCCCTACATATCCAGGGCATATACATATACATGCCTAGGATTTACTAGTTGAATAAATGACAACAGCATAACCCTCAACAGAGTCCATGACACAATTATTGAGCGTACCACCCATTCATTGAAAAGCAAATATTTCTCATCCAAAGAGGAGAACCACATGGTTTTGAAACAACACTATCTCAGGAAACAATGTGGGAGTCTTGTGGGAACATGCGGATAAATGAATGGAATCTCAGTGGCCAGGCACCAAGGTGAATACATTTTCAGACTCACACTGTGTCTGTTCAACATGATAAAGTGAAAGCTCTGAGCCTAGTGTGTGGCATGAGATAACCATGAACAAGGTACGGCCATGCATGACTAAAAGAGGGTGTGTCACCAAGTCTAAAATCACGATAAAAATCATGTCTTTTGAACACAGCCCAGACGTCCATGTTGTCCTCCAAAGAGCCATAAAAAAATGTCACGTCCAGTCTTCTTGACCGTGATGTCAACATATCTTTACCCAATGTCAATGTGACTTCCAATCTGAAGTCATTAAGACGAGGGCATATAAATATTAGCTGGCTTACCTTGAAATGACCATTTTAGCTGTTTGACCGAGCCAGGGCTAAAATTGAATTTCCTGCCATCTCAACACACAAGTTGCTTGTGACCACTGAAGCCTCTTTTATTGGTAAACAGCAGCCACATTCTGTTATCCTATATCCTGTATGTGGCAGTAACAGTATGTCCAAAATCACCTGAAATTCACAACGACTTTGGAGCTGCTTTTCAAATACAGTAAAGAGGAGAATGTTAGATGGACTTTTTTAAATAAGGCATGTTAGGTTATAAACATTAAGCACACTCTACCGTGATCAAATGATACACTGTATGGCAATCCAAACAAAGTGAGACTCGTTTTGACCTTACCACGGGCAGGTACAAAGGCAACTCCAAAAATGGTGCCAAGAAAAGTCGTTTCATTTATCCCTGTTAGATCAAGTGCATGCATGATAGCCTGTCCGTAAATTTATTTAATGGAGAAAAGTATAATCTATTTATTGTCTAGATTGACATATGAACTTTATAACACGCAAAATTAATTATTAATGAATTATATAAGTGAGTTTCAGTCTAGCTTGGGCCTAAAATATAAATATTACTATTAAACGTTAATTGTGACTAATTGATAATAGCATATTCATATTTACTACAATTTTATCAGCCTAGCCCCAGTAACATGATTTCAACAACTAACATGAATCTGTCCTTTCAGGGGAAGACAAATGTATACTGGGCCATTGACTGAATTAAGAAATTGGGGAAGAATTAATTAAAGGCTCAGGATCTAATCTAATCTACTCACATACTTTGTGAGAAATATGGCCCAGACTACTTTCAGTCTGAAACTTGACATTTTGTGCAGACCCTGCCATACTGGTAATGCTTAAAATATTTACTATCCCCTCTTTCATCCATTTAATTAAAAGAGGTGCAAAACAATGATGTTCACTTTGGGCCCATATATTTGTCGGTGTGTTAAACCATTCATAACTGGCAAATAAATAACCTGCACAACACTAATAAGCACATTTGAAAAAGAAAAACATGGCAGCAAGAACTGAAAATATTTTTTACAGTGACATTATCTTGTTATTCTCACATAACCCACAAACTTCTAGTCAGCAATATTTGCTCTCTAAATGCTGTGAATGGATAAACTCACTAGGGTTACTAATTTGGCTTAACAGTGCTATGTTTACTGAGATCCATTTAAATGGTTTTTGTCCAAAATGAGGCTTACTTACAGTATCTCTTTCTCAGCTTAAGGGATCCATGAAGATAGTGAAATCTGTCAATAAAGCAGAGCAAAATCACGGCTTCATGGACCTTGAGGAGCTCAACTTTGACATCTAAATAAGGTTTACTTAACAGGAGTGCCCCTGGTTGTAAACTGAAGACGGAAATTATTTTGCAAAAACTTCATTGGTAGAGACATAGTCAAAGTTACATCCCTTCAAAACCATCCTCTCTATGAAGCTGATTACCAATACAAAATATCCCAGGGCTTAGCAAAGACATTTTTTCCTGAGCTCAAACTGTTCTACTCTTATGAATAACTTGGTTCAGCTATTCTCATTGTCAGCTTTTTTTTTTTTGATCACACCATGATATCATTACAGTTGAATACTGCACTTCACCTGTCAAGGACAACTAGTCATCTCACTAATGTGGGGAGAAAAAGGTCTGCCAGTGAGCCAGAGGTCAGAGCACGAGGGATTTGTTGAAGTACATGATCTGTGGTGTTTTTACCCTTGAAGCAGCTTTGCACTGTGCATCAAAGACAGTCACCTGCAGGCCACTTATGGCAAACAGACCACTTATATCACAAAATGTCAGATAATGGAGACCTATAGTGTATTTTACCATCAAGACAAAGCTAAGGAAACTTATCATTGAAGACACTATTAGATCTCTTGCTGTTACAACGGAGGGAGCTAAATATTGATAAAGTAAACATTTAATTGCACAGCTACTCTGCCTCATACACAAAGCAACCCACTGACATCCATGCATCTCTCAAGCTTTTTCCTTCTCAAGGGTGAAACTATGACAAGTGCCAGTGTATTTAATTTGGTCCTTCCTGTAGTGTGTGTGAGTTAGAGTGAGCCTTAACATCAGGCAATAATTCATTCAGTGTGTAGAGAAATTACACAGGCTCCTGCTTTGCTTTGCATCCCAACATGGAGCACTCTCATTTCGTGCTGCTGCAGAGCAGAGACCTTCTTACGTCCATTGTGTTATCTGACGAACACAGCTGTAATCCCCCTCAACGACCCTCTCGACTCCCTCTACTGCCTGACAAATTCTGCTTCACCAGTCATGTGAGACCTCAGCTGGAGTAAAACGGAGGAAAAGGCTTTTTATTTTCACTGCAGGTAGGCCTATGTTTCTTTATATGAGTGACCTGGGTGTCACTATGTACCGTCTCTAAGAGGACCACAGTGGGTACATTAACCACACAGTGGCTTCTTTAGTCAGTGAGCTGTTACATTACAGTCATAGGAATGCTCTCCAGTGACTACAATATGTGCACCGTTGCAAAAAATGTTAATGGTATGACATTAAACATCTTTTTAATGCTAACTTCTCTGTGATAATATTTCCCTCACAACTCCTTTGGACAGATTATTTTGGTGAAGTTGGGCAGCTAGCACTACAGTATGTGGAACATTTACAAACTGCTGCTATAAAGAGTCACATGCATATGAACATGCAACATATGAACTGAAAGATTAGGCGCTCATCTTCTAGTGGATTGTGGTCATTTTTCAAAACTAATATCCTACTATAAAATAATGCTGGTACAATTCACAGATGAGTATACCAGTGAAAGCCAAGGTTATGATTTCTACTCTACATATACTTTCAAAGCAATCCAAAAATGAATTACATTCTTGAAAAATTAATGTCCAAAGTCTTTGCAAAGGTCTAACAATATAATATTTGTTTTACTTATGGCAGAGAGACCCAAAATGGGAGGGGGCTGGCGTTAAAGAGTTAAAGCTGTGTTCTGAATGAATCATTAGATTTAGTTAGGTTTGACAAAATATTGATACTTAAAAGTCCATACATGTAATTTTTTCATCTGATGTCTCCCTTGTCTATTTGTATTTTTTTTTTTTAAACTCTCACTAGTCTAATCCTGAGTCAAACTTGCAGTGTCGCAACCCGAATCCTCTCATATACTGAACTGTAGCACACAAGTAAAACAGCGAAAATTACCAAAATTAAAGCTAACGGGTTAGGCCCGAGGTGTAAATTTTACTCTGAGTTTAATGAATAATATTGTATGTGTAGCATGCTTTACTACTGTTGGCTTTAGCCTGCAGTAGTTGGCTGAAAAATTAAAGGCCTATATAATTACTGATTGATTGCAGCATGGTCATTGTAAATGCTTCAGTTAATGAGAGTTTGATTCAATTACAAAGCAGATCTTCAGTTAGACTCCATTACCCATGGTTTCTTCTCATCCAACCATTTATTATGAAGTCTGGTTTCTGTAGGCCAGACTTTGCCTTCTCCCTGAAAGTGAAGTTTAACCAACGTGGACTGTATGGTCAGACATAATGACATGATGGAGGTTTACATAATGGGCCCCCACTTCATGTTCCTAATTGCAGAGAACATAATGACCTACAGTGGTGAACCTCAGAGCCAAAGTGCTGCTCTAGTCAATAAGTGGCCATTTTAATCTGCCGGGGCCAGAGAAGAAGAGTGGAGAGGTCCACTTAATTTCATTACCTTCCACTGTGTCACAGACTTTTTTACCTAGATACTGGCAAGACTCACATTGTATACTGCATTGTTTTAGTTTGTCAGACTGAAACATTGTGAAGCAAAAAAATCATATATACACCGATCCATCATCTGAATGGTGTGTGCGTGTGTGTGTGTGTGTGTGTGTGTGTGTGTGTGTGTGTGTGTGTGTGTGTGTGTGTGTGTGTGTGTGTGTGTATATATATTTATATATATAATATATGTATATGTATATCTGTATATGTATGTATATGTATATGCATGTGTATGTATATGTGTGTGTGTGTGTGTTAATATATGTGTATGTATATGTGTGTGTGTGTTGTGTGTGTGTGTGTGTATCTGTAAATATAAAAAACTATTGATTAGAGCAGTTTTAATTTGATGAATTTTTGCAATAGCAAAGACCTAGATCACTGCCTTTTCTTACTTCTTCAGTTAATGTTTCTTTAAGTCTACTTGCATTGCAGTTTGCAGATTCGTGGCCAAGAGGTGGTAAATTTAACTCAATGCTTTCTTTTACCCCTGGCATAACTTTTTATCCTACATGTGTGTGAAGCGAGTGCTGGAAGCACAAAAACGCATTTGATTTGAACCTCTGTGAACGCATGCGTGAAAGGTTTTGGTGCTTCCCTCCGTGACCAATGCTCAATGTTGTATTTTAATGCTCTTCCAGTTTAGCATTAGCCAGCTACGTATCTGCAGAGATTAAAAGTTTACCCTGAGCTGATGCGCATCAGTTACACTTCATGATGCATTTATTATTCAGTGGCTTGGGGTTTTGATTTCAGCTGGCACCGGAGGCATGTCACAGATACATGGTTTAGTGTGGGCAAGGAAAAAGCAGGGAGAGAGACCCATTTTTCTTCTAGGATGGAAACCTTCAGTAAGATGTCAGTGATTATAGCTCTTAAACTCATGGTGAGATTCCAACTAAGAGAAAAGATCATAAAGATAATCGGCACATTTCAGGATATGTATTCCCTGAGGAAAAGTCCACTATCTTTATCCCTAAGCGTCAGGATCTCAGTGAAAATTACTATGTCTTAAGATGTTGGAAAAGAAGACTGTAACGCACATTTCCTATAAAAGAAACGGGGAAAGGTCATATGTGGTTTGATTGAAATAGGCAGAAAACTATCAGTCACATCTTTCAGCTCGGGTTTTCAGCCTAACACTGAAGGTGCCAGTGACTGCTAGAGACCATCAGTGAGCTGTCTCCTCCACCATATATCCACACACAAATTTAATGCCCACTGAAGCAATGGGCAGGTCTGTGTCAGACACTGCTTTCTTGTCAGGGATTTATATCAGACTTTGTGTGCTCACCAACTCCCTTTTTTATTAAAAGTTGCTCATAGCAAATTTCAGGCAAAAGGTTCCTTAGTTTGGCTTAAAGTAGGTGTTGAAATGACTTTTTTCTGGCTGCAAAGACAGTTACTATACAAAATTTAAACTAGTTGTGGAAAAAAAAAATCTTGACCTTCCTCTGAGAACAAGCGGAAAAAAATAATGACTTGTATTGAAGTTTTATTTAACAAATTACAATTAAATACTCAACATATCCTCAATGGAATTTAAAGCTTACCAGCACAAAAATCCAAACTCTTTATCTTTTGATGAATTTTCTTTGTATCCCAGTCTTCATATTTCATTGATAAGTATACCAGTACTGTTCATGGTGGCGCTGGCTGTGGAGAGCAAACCGTCTGTTCGACTCTGGTTTCCAGCTTGGCTCTCATTTTTTAGTCATTAACTCACGTAAATATCCCATCTGTCCTGCTTTCATGCTTCTTTTCGTCAACACTCCACGCTGCCCTAGTCTGTGTATCAGCCAAGTGTGTGGGGATTTCCTGTGATTTCAGAAAGGATAAGAGAACCCCAAGAGTGTCACTCTAAATCGAGGTAAAATCATGCGATAGTTTTTTGTTCGTTTGTTTGTTTGACTGTTTTTTTCCCCACTGGCATGTACAGTTGTTCTGAAACCCTACATGTGAGCTCAAACCACACCTTTATTTTATTAAACTATTTAATTTCGTATATGCGTTAATTTCAGTTTAAACAGGTATGCAAAAGGTTTGCATTTCTCCACTTGAGGATTTATTTAGGTTCATCCTGTGTAAAACAACTCGCAGTTGGAAATGGCATGATGGAAGTTTTTTTACATGCACATTTTTTGGACAAACCACATTTTCAACTCCATGTGCGTTGTGAAACATGTAAAATGAAGCCACACAATCATTGCAGTCCTCTTCCCTCCACTGTTTACTAGCCTCTAGACATTACTTTGCTGTTGTAGATACTTCTATACCAGTTGGGACTACCATCAGAATTTAATTAAAAACTATCACATTACACACAGATTGTGTCCTTGCCCAACAACTGCGCTTTTGAAGTTTGGATTGGCTAAATTGTGTTTACTTCTCCATAATGTTTTCTTCAAGGAACACTTTTATTCCCCTTTTGCTTTAGAGGTGTTTCTTAATACAAGTAATTTAAATGGGACATTTCAAACAAATATTAAAATATGGTCACAGTGTTTAAAATAGTATCTCTTAACCCTCTTCTTTAGGAAACCCTTATTCACCATACATTTAAATTTAAGTTTGTAATGCTACATCTTGACACGCAATGAGTGCAACAGCTGCATAAGATCCAGGTCCTAAATCAGCAGCTTTAAGGCCACAGTGAATTTCATCCAAGCGTCTTTACAAATGATGTGGTTCTAGAGGCTTGGTAATTAGTAAGCTTCTTTGTATTTTCTCTGCACTAGGCTGTTTTCTCACCTGGCATTTTGCTCTCCGGACTGAAGATCATTTTATTCAATAAGGAGTTACGAAAGAGGAAAAAGCATTAGGAGCTGCGAGCTCGCTTTCAACTGCCCGTCAAGTTTTCCAGCTCTCAGCTAGCAAACTTGCTAGCTCAGTTGCTAGTGGAACAGTAAGTTCACACAGTTTATTCAAAAGATGTATTTGTACCATTGACTCCTCTCACATAACTGTATGCAAACCATTCTGGGTCAGTTTATATAGGGTGCAACACAGCTAACACTCTATAATAGCTTCCTCTTTGGTCTCTCTGTCTCTCTGTTCCCTAAAAGGTCATTGTCAAGTCAGTATGCTACTGGTCAAGTGTGAATTTGCGCGTCAAAATTGAAGTTGAGCTGGAAATTTAAAAAATAGCATGGATTTACTTCACCCCATATGCACATCCACAGATTATGGCGATTCCACTGGAATTAACTGATTTCATTTTGCCGTTTTAAACCCTTCGACACTTTAAAAAGCTCTACACTCTACACTTTAACAATTGGGAAGGTTGTTTTTTGTACAGTGTATGTATCAACCGCAGCCACCCTTTGCAGGTCTGTCATTTGAAGAAAAATCTTCCACTGCTGTATATATCCCACTAAGCCTGCAACCATTTGCCCTTCAGTGCTTAAAATGAGAAGTTTGTTCAGGACAAAAGTTAGCTGTGTTCAAGGACAGCTGTCCCAAGACATGTCATTTAGTTCAACATTTTATCACCCATCGCTCTTCACACTGACCAGACCCACTCCCAGACCTTCCTAACTCGCACTTTATACTCTCTGACTTGTAATTTTTCAAAAACTGTGAGAAAAATCAAACGGGGAACAAGTGAGCAAACTTCTCATTATGGAATGAGACATGATGCCTGATAAGAGATAGGCAGCTGATTTGGTGTATGAATGGACCCTTAGTAAGACTCATCATTGTAATTTTACCAGCTTTCATTGAAGAAAATGCACTTTATGATCCCACACATTAAAAAGTTGTTAAGTTTCCTACTGAAAGTATTCATCAAATAAGAGATCTGAAACTGAAAATAATAACTTCCCAGCCTTATGCATTGATTTTTGAACACTGGTGCAAACTGGAGAGTCTAGAAAGCTTTGCTCTTTGATCATGTAATTTGACATTTAAAGTTGATTGTTTAGATCACGATAGAAGTATCTCAGTGGTATATACATCACCTTAATTAGGCCAGTTATCCACGGGGATACAAGAAATTGCCACCAAACAGCAAAATGTTCCCAGAAATGCAAATCTCGAATAGTTTTAAACAATGTTCACACTTTTGGGGTGGACTTTTTTCTGTAAGCCCAGTGACATTACATTAAAACAATTCCACATATTTAAAACCAAATATGAGAAACAGAGCATGCCTCGGAATGCAGTGAGGACTCTCTCAGTAAAGAAAAAAATAACTTTCCTCGTTATATATCCGTAACTGGGTTAGAGCAATTTTTGCTTAAGTTCATTTACAAAGATGTCATTTGCAATTTGTTTAACATGACACTTCTGCTACTGACCCACTTTGAAGATGTGATGACTTAAACTTTATGATGAAGTAAAGCCTCTTGAAAAAATTCATGATGATGAGACTTATTCTCTGATAATTCCAGTTTTGACTCATGATCTCTCACTGACTGGAGGCAAGGACAGAAGGGATCCTTGGCGCGCTTCTCTGCCCTTCACCTCAATGCCATTCAATGCACCGCGCTATTAATTTGCCAACCAACAGATAAACATCAGATGACCAGGGGACCCAGATACATCTGTACAATTTCTGTGTGAAGTCAGCATTTGTGATTGTTTTGGGTTTATATTATATTAATGACATACAGTCACTTTTAGAGGGAACAAAAGTTCCCAGTGAGCTGCTAGGGTATTTTAGTTCTGCTTTTAGGGCTAATGTTCTCAGGGCAACATTGTACCAGAAACAAAACTGAACTTGCACAAATCCAGACTGCTGCTGACCGTCCCATCGTGAGCAAATGCGAGTAGCACAACTTGAACTCCATGCCAGATGGCGGAGCTTGCAAATCAGAGATAACTACAGTGTATGACAGGTTAAATGTCCTTATAGTCCCAAACTGAGTGCTCACAACTTCGACTGGAGTTGGGCGACGCACCTCAAAACATTTTTAGTGCCAACCAAAATATGTCAGTAGCATTGAATCAAAAACTGCCATGTACTGAGTGAAAGCTCGGATTGAATGTTTGGTTACTTGTTATTTGATCCGATATTTCCTGATTTTAAAAAAAAAAGCAACTCCACAAAACCCTTTGCTGCAAAAGCATATGCGTGGTACCTAAAAGGCCCTTTACAAAGCCCAGACTGTGACTCTTTTGAGTAAAAAAGTACAGGCGATACTAAGGTCTAAAGGTCTGTTGGCAACAGTCCAAAGGTTTAGCAGCTAAGCTAGCCAACTGGCACTATGGTAAATGGATTTGTTCATTACCTGACAAATACTAACCTGAGGCAGACCACTTCTTGCGAAGGATTGCAGTGGATTTTCAGTGGCGGATTATTGTGCATGGATTATGCCTCCCTGCCATTCAAACACACCAACTAACTTCACAGGTGCTTATTATATAGTGCCCAGGTATTAACGTAACAAGAAAAGAAAAAACACTCTTCCAGGCTGCAACAGTGTGAGTTTTGATTTCAGGCTATATAAATAAAACTGTTTTGAGAACTGGCGTGATAGCGTTAAACATTTCTGAATTTAGATTTATTTTGTTGAATGAAAAAATGGGTTTTGTAGAAAACATGTTTATCGCTCAATGTAACATAACGTAGGTAGTGTATAAGCACAGGTATCTAAAAATTTCAACGGACGCCCAACCCTAACTTTAAACAAATCTAGACTCGATTAAGCCCCTAGTTAATCTGATAAATCCACAGAGAAAAGAGGAATTCAATATAAACTGGGGAAAAGTGAAGAAAAAGGACATTTTCAGCTAGTTACACCGGCAAACCTGTGCATACTGAAGCTATCAAAGCCAGTGCAATGTAAATGGACAACTTTGCAGTTTAAATTGATTTAGTTTTGTAGTTCTTCCTTGAGAATACACTTAAAGAAACCTGCTGAGACATCCCACAGACAACTAAGTCTAGTGGCAGAATAGGCTCAGACAACCAGAAAGATTCAGGGTTTCCTTTTGAGTTTACATTCAGGTCTAACAGACCTAAAGTGTTGCAACAATACAACACAAGACACAACTCACTCTCTCTCACTCTCTCTCTCACACACACACACACACACACACACACACACACACACACACACACACAGACCCTTGTTTTACTATATCTGTAGGGATCTGTCATTGACATAATGCATTCCCTAGCCCCTTAACCATACCTTCACCATCACAACTGAATGCTTAACTCTAACCCTAACCCTAAAACCAAGTCTTAACCCTCAGACAGCCATTTAAAGTTGTGGGGTCCAGCATTTTGGTTCTGACAAAGCTGCCGGAACCCACAAATATAGTGGACTCCCAGTTTCGGACCTCAGAAATGTAGTAAAACAAGCGTGTGCGACCACACACGCCCACACACGCCCACACACACACACACACACACACACACACACACACACACACACACACACACACACACACACACACACACAGAGAGAGACAGACCTCCTAACCCCTCAGCCATCACCCTCTCAGACTATGATTTGAACTTTGTTATTTATTACAGCCTTCGTTCCTGTTTCTCATTTCCTCTCGTCGACAACCATCCAGTCGGAAACCTATCATACAATCCAGCTTGTGGACTATTTTACATGATAATCTTTTTTTCACATCTCTTACAACACTTCCTGCCCCCCCCACCCCCCGTCTCATCTCCTCTTTCCTATCTGAACCATTTCTCTCCATCTCCCAGCCCGTCCTCCACTTTACTAATCTCCTCGCCCACTGCTTCCAGCTAAATGAATCACCCTTGCATTTCTCTCCGTCCCAGTTTGCTCCACTCCTATTTTCACCCTCCATCTCTCCCCCCCTACCTCCCCACACCCCTATCGGATTCTGCCTGTCTTTTATACCTGCCCTCCTCGATCCCCTCCTTTCACTGCCCTCCTCCCTCTCATTCCCTCCACACATGGCGAGCAGAGAGGCTGGTAGGAGAGTATATAATTTCTCAGAGGAGGAGCTGTAAGTTGACTGCTCTCCAGGCCAAGAGCTGCTCTCCCGTGCCCCTGGGTTCACGGAGTCACGGCTCTGTTCTGCTCCAGGATTATGCAGATCTTAATTCGCTTCCGCTCGCACCTGAGGTTGGCAGGGCATGAAATAAGCGAAGTGTTCGCTGCAAATAAAAGTTTTTGCCATCAGGAGGGGGAGAGAGAGAGAGACAGAGAGAGGGAGGAAGAGGGCAGGGATTTGTGGAAGGAGGAAGGAAAAGAGAGAAGGGAGCTGGGTTGCTTGTAGATGGTCTGAGTGAGTGAATGAGGGGAGGAAGGGAGACATGAGGTGTGTGGCAGTGCAAACCAAGACAGAAAGACAGGAGGAGGGAGGGAGAACACACTGACTGGAGCTTGCCATCTTCTTCTTACATGACTCTACTTTAGCTGAACCTGCTCTCCGCATGTGCCGTGCGCGCTCCACTCTATTCCTTGCCCCCTCTACAAGACATGAACCCAAATGTTTAGTAGTCGCGACATCTTTCAGCGCCTCGGTCAGTGCGCAGTGACTGGCTTGTTTTCCTGATGAGCTCTTCGTACCCGACGCGTTGTTGGTAAAGTGTCGATCACCCCCATGACTACCATGTCGTCCACTGGAGTCCCGGCGTTGCCCTTTAAACTCCTCACAAAGCCAGACATCAACCCCGCGATGCAAGTAGGGATTCCACAGGTAGTTTGCCACCAGGACAGGTTTTAAGGCCATGGTGTGTGATCTATCTTGCAATCATTCATTTGTGCACATAAGCTTGTTAGCAATTTGCTGATTTATTTATTTATTAATAACCAGTTTACAAACTGCGACCGTGAAATCACATTCTGATTTTCAGAGTTGGAGAGGACAGAGTTTGCTGTGTGCTTTCAAAATAAATAAATAAATGACAAAATCTGGATTCTCATTTGTCAAACCAGGCCCACCTCGTCTCGAACGTGCGGCTGCATTAGAGGATACGTGTCGTTTTTCTCATTCAAGGGTGTACCTGGTGAAATGCCACCGATATTTTTTTGGGGGGGGGGGTTGGATAGCTGGAGGTAACCCAGAAGCCGAGACCCTTCGCACCGACGCGGAGCCGCCTCGGCGTGCCACGCTTGCCTCCCCGGAGGAGCTGCAAGTTTAAAAGTCCGTGACACGACGGACGCGACGCGAACCGCGCGGGACATCGCCTCTGACGGCTGAAAAGTTGACCCAAAGCAGCTGCTGAGAGGGGGAAAAAAGGGGGATAGGAAAATGCGAGCGCGCCTCACCTGATAAAGCCTCCTTGGAAAAAGCAGAAAGACAAGACAGACAGAATCCGAACGACCCGTGGGAGCATCCTCTGGCTCAAAATCTCTCCCCAGTCCCGTGGAATAACTTGCAGGAAATAAATTCGGGAATCAGCAAATCCACTCAGCAGCTCGTGAGACTGGGCTGGAGGAGGAAGGCATCGTCTTCTCTCAGTGATCCAAGCTCGTCTTGGGGGAAACTTCTCCCCCCTCCCACCAAGTCCGGAGGGCTGCACACAGCCACACAGCAGGCTCTCTGCTTCGGGCAGCTGGACGGCGCTGGTCAGCCGGGCAGTGTGTTGGTGCTTGTGTCGAAGGGGAGCCTCGGTTTGCGTGTCACTCTGTGTGGTTTTTTTTTGGGAAAGTGTGGGTTCACCAGGGTTTCTTTTTTTTTTCCTAATGTACCCCCCCCCACACACACACACACAACACACACACACACACTCTCACACACACACACACACACACACACACACACACACACACACACACACACACACACACACAACCACACACACCCGCTCCAAAAAATTAAAAAGGGGTGAAGATTTAAAGCCACAGTAGCTTTTGTTTTGATGGCTTCCTCATGTTTAATTAGCTTTAATTGTGATGGAGGGAGTGATGGCTTTGTTGATGGGCTAAATTGCAGTGTTGAATACACGCAGGTTGATGCCCAATCTGGAGTGAAACAATAATAAAAATTTCAGGTAGGAAATGTTGGGGGGGGGGAGGCCCTTCAGGAGCATGAAGTGTTTTTGTGTGTGTAAAGGAGTACAGCCTATGCAGAGCCTGTGTAAAGGGCTCAAAAATTGTTGGCCACTAGAGGGCAGAGCATGTCGAAATAGTTTTTGTACATCCAGTGTGGGGAGGACTTGAAGCTGCACTAATAAACAATTTATGAAACCTATGGACATCGCTTAATATGAAAGGAGTTTCTCGTAGTGACGAACCCAGAGAGACTTATTTCCTAACTGTGCACTTGCTGTCAGCTCCACCGAGCGTTTTTTTTTTTCTCTCTTCGGCCTTGTTTCCAGCCGCAGCAGGCAGCTGTTTCCAGCAAAAGACAAAAACATGACTCCATATAAATCTTAATGTGACTCCATGTCAGATGTGCCAATAGGCAACGCTGCTGAATTCACAAAGGACGGTTAAATAAAGCAGCAAAATCAATGCAGCAGAACCAGAGGTATCATCTTTATTTTATTCTTTGCATCCTTTTTCTTTGTCAAAACCTGGCACCTACATTACCCATACTGCAATTTGACCACCGGCCGGTCAGTCAGAAATTTGGGTGTGTTATGCAAGTAGTGGCTGATTGTAGCTCCATTTATCATTGTGTAAATAAAATGAAATTTTATGTTAGCAGTGAACATAACCTTGAACATCTTGATGGAAACGGTGTGCATTGCTTTCTGACACTGTGTCTTATTTGATACAACCAATAGCGGTTACCAAAGTTAGAAATGCTTAAAACCTATAAAAATCCATTTCAGGTTGGGCTGCATGGTTTAGGTTAGAGACATTTTTTAAAAAAAAAAGCATTAATAAAAAAAATGGGTGTGAAACCCGGGGTCTCTGGCATGAAAGTTACACACCGACATGCATATTCGCTGCACCCAACCTACTTTAGGAGCAATGACATATTTGTGTTGGAGAAGCATTTAGTGTACAGTCACTAATGGAAATTTTGTGGTTGTTGTTGCCTTTCAGGCGACAACTCATTAAGTTTGTTCAACGAATGACTACTTTTTCAGACATCTCAAAGCAATTGGGACGTCTCAAACAAGGCCAACGTCATTCTACTTGTGGGAATGGGCTCTGTCTTTCCATCGGAGAATAAATCTCTCTGTGTCGATTAGATACCTGCTAGGTGTCTTTCAGATGTGCAGTGACTCAGGTTATAGATCCGTGTATCTGCACTGTCAGTATCCATTAAAGCTCTGTATTAGAGATCACAGGGCAGTAGCACAATGTGACACATCATTCACAGGGTTTGACCATTAAATTGTTTCTGTTGCAGTCGTTCATCTTCTCAAGTGTTTCCTAAGCAGGCAGCGGTGTCACCTTTTTCTTTTTTTTTTTTTCTTAGCGTAGGAAAATAGAGCAGATTAACCTTTCCTTATACAATTACTCAATCTCCTCGTTCCTCTCTCACTGAGACATGGGTTTTAAAAATGCATTACATTTCTCCGTTCTTATGAAGGACTGAAAAATCATAAGCTTCTTTGCCTTCTTTCAATCTGATAATTAATTTACATCAGTTTTTATTAAAATCAGCCAAATTATGGCAATATGTTTAGCTCTGCTGCATGACCTGGCAAGCAGACTTTCATCCCTGTAGTAGAAGTCAAACGATTTGTGAAATATTTATTGAATCAGTTTATTAGAATGCCGCCCACGGTTTATGGTAGCTGAAATGGTAACAGTGTAAGACACTGGTGTAATGCTCTGCTTCTTTTCCACTGTCTCGCATTTCTTCTTATACTCTGCCAGCTGCAGAAACTTGAGAGGCGCGCTCTGTAGTGTAGCGAGGACGTGACAATGAGGGGACGTGGAGATGGGGTGAGCAGATGTGGAGGCGATGTATGAGAGAAGAAACAGAGAGGGGAATTGAAAAGATGAGGGCTTCTGCAGTCTGGCGGGTAGACTGCTGTTGCTGCTTTCCGAGCAGTGGAGCTCTAAAATAAGTGCTGACATCTGGGGCTAGAGAGCGTGGCCCTGTCCATACCTGGCATTGAGACACGTCTTGGGGGATCGGAGCCCAAGTGGACAGCCCTCAAGTATGTCAGTTCACACCTGGCATTAGAATGCATCTTCACGTGCGTCTTGAGTGACCGCTTGTGATCGGATCGAACCTCCCCGCTCTATATGCAAATAAACACGTACATCAGTTACGTTTGCAAAGACCAAATGCGTTGTTATTTTTAACCAGTAGGAGGCAGCAATAACCTTCCCGTGCCAAGTCTGCCAGACATTAAGAGGAGAGGAAGAAGAAATCAAAACAATACAGACTGAGATGTTTGTTTGACGCACTTGCAATATATCTCTATGGGCTTTTCAAAATTTTCAGATGTCGTAGACAAAGCTAGTTTACGTGATTTGTTAAGATTGGATCATTGTATATTTTTCTTATTGGCATTGTCCCATGAAAAAAACAACATTAGCCTGTTTCTCAATATTTACAGACTTCCCTACCCTGTCCGCGGCCTCAAGCATTCATTCCTACTGAAGATGCAAATCTTTAAAGGAGTAGGTTGGACATTTTCGGGAAATGTGCTTGTTCGTGTTCTTGCCGAAAGTTGGGTGAGAAGATTGACACCAGTCTCATAGCCATCCAGTGGGACAGTTTATGTGGGTGGTGGGTGGGTGGGGTTACGTGTTGTCACTATACCAGTCCAAGAAATAGTCGAGCACATAACGCCCAATAAGAGCACAAGGTGCCGTTTTTAAACTTCATTTTTTGTATGGATTAAACCAAATGAGAGGTAACATGTTAATTAGTGGTCTTAAAAGTGGTATCAACCTTCTCATCGGATTCCCAACGAGGAGGCAAATTTCAAACATTTTCCCAAAATATTTTCACTTTAAAAAAAAAAAAAACCTTTGCTAAAAGAGCTGGGCAGGTTTAAGCAAAAATTTCTCAAACAGGAGTGAATTTGTTGGCGAGTATTTTCAGCAGTGGATTAACACACATTTAGTGCTCCATTGAGTATGCGTGGTAGTAGGATGGTGTATGTGGGGCTGCCTAAAAGTAAACTACAGTGCCCATGTGCCCAGCCCTCAGTGCAACAATGTGGCTCTCTCTGGCTTTCTTTTTTCTTTTTCTTTTTTTTTTTTCTAATTTTGGGGAAAACGTTAGGTCTATTGAACTGATTATTAACATTGTTGGTTTTGGTCTTTTCGTACGAGTTGTTGACAGTACGGACAATATAAATAATTACCAGCCAGACTGTACATTAATTGAAAATGACCTACTGTATTTCCACCTTACTTAAAGTTAAGTTTTTAAAAAAAAATGTTGTGACTTAAAGATAAACAACTCTGCAAGAAGAAAATGAGCTTCCGATAAGCCACCTAAGTGATATCTGTAGTGAATGCTGAAAATGTCAACCCTTTCATCTTGTCTGTCACTCTGTAACCTCTCACCCTGCCCTGATCTTAGCGTCGTAGATTAATGGCCGGCTTGCCAGTGAAAGGTCAGATTCCAGCTGTTGTGATCACTCCAACCTTTTTCCCTTTCACCCATACAACTGAAGAGAAAGTGTTGTTTGACCAACCTACCTTAATATAACCATGAGCCATGCTTCTGTTTTATTCATGGTCACATACCAAACTTGACCTTTAACACAGTAACCTAAGGAGACAGTGTTTGAGATTGGCTCTAAATTTTCTCCACATGGAATCACAGGCTTGTTTCTTCACTTCAAGTCTGTAAAGAAAGAGGGAAATCACTGAGGCCCTGATTAAGTCCAGCAACAGTGTTGAGTGGAAATCGCTCCAAAATGTGTGTGTAATTCTCTATCGACTATCCATTATGTTGTCATCACATTCAGCACTTGTACATTATGCTGTGAAGTAGTTTTTTGCTGGAAAATTTGTACCTTAGAAGGTTTTCACCCCCTTAGTCCTAGAGAAATGGCTCCACAGCCCGGCACCAAATCCCAGCCTTGAGCCATCCCCCGAGGGATTGACCTGTGGCTGGAGTAGCCTGCTTGTGGACTAACCTCTTTCTTATCCTCTGCTGCAGAGTAAATAGCATTCTGCATGGCTGTCTGGGTTTTTCGGTCTAGGTGAATACAAAAAGCTTTGTGCAGCAGTCCATGCTGTTTATGGCCTAAAGAGGTGATTATCCTTAAAATGGTTAGAGAAAATTACACGGAGACAAGGTTAACGTGCCGTCTTCTCTGGTTGTATCTCAGCTGTTTGGATTTAGGACTTTGGTAACAACCGGCTGCGCTCTTTCTTCCATGTACATATTTTTGCACTTTTTACAAGATTCTTCCTGTCATTGAACAATATTGGATACCGATTATCGATTGGTATTCTGGATGACCTGCATCATGTGCAAATTATTTGTCAAGGTTTTGCCGATGTTGTCAGGGTGACAATATGCATCTCTTTCACATTCACTACAAATGATCAGTAATGTGTTTTAAGATATTTTATTTCCTCAACTAGTTCAACATTTATTGAAAAAAACACAATAATAGTCACATCAACCCAAATCTGAGAAGGTGATGATGTTGTTTGTTCACTGCTTCTGTGTTGCTTTTAATGTTTTTAGCAGCTTTAACTGAATTTGTTTTTAAACCTAGACTTAAGAATTATCTTTTTAGTCAAGCTTTTTATTTCTTTCAGTGTTTAGTATTTTTTATATCATTTAGTACTGTGCTTCTTTGTGTAAACTATCCTCGTGTTATGTGAATGGTAGGTCAAATAACATTTATTTTTATTGTTGTTATTGTTGATGACAGTAGGAAAATGAAAGTAAAATAAACTTAAATTACAGTTTGTAGCAAAGTGCTTTACAAAATGAATATAAATGAATATAATATGTAGCACAAAATCCAATAAGCAACAATAGTACAGAGTGCATATATGGTATCAAAGACACAATAATCCATAACTTTGCAAGTGATACATACAAAGTAAATTTCAATAGTTCAGAGGGGAAGTCACAGAACTGTTACTCAGTTTGTCCAATGTTTACTTTATTTAGGTTTTTCTTGTTTGGTTTGTTTTCCTTTTTTGCTTTAGCTCTTCTTTTCATTTTTCATTTCATTTACTGAAGTTTTACATTTGGTTTGATACAATCTGTGGTGCTCTGTGGGCTCATTTTGTCATTTTTGTCATCATCTTGTGTATATAAAAGAAACTTTTAGATAAGGTTTTCTAAAAGGTACAAGGATAAACCTAACCAAAAACTACCCACCATTCAATGAAGAACGTGCTTGGTCATATCTAATCTCCTCATACATAAATATGGGACTCAGCCCATCTCAGCCTAATCCTCATGGCCTTTGCTGTTTGCTCAATCATGTTTTCAGCTCTAAAAAACTTGACTTTAGGCAAACTTTATTTAAAAGGAAAGTGTGCCATAAATATTTTGTTTGTATCATACGATTACATGTAAGGGATGAATCCCCCCCCCATGTAGAGGTAAATGTACCCAAGGTCTTCGCAGATGTATAAAGTGAAGGAATAATCCAGACAGACATGACCATCCATCTAAATACATAAAGTATCCATTCAATTTGTACAACCAGCCAAAGTAGATAGCCAATCCAAAAGATACCTGATAGGCTTTGACAGACGGACATGGTCACCATTAAGGAAATGACAAAGCAAGCACATAGTTCACTGCTGTACCACAGCCCCCCATTCTTTCGAAGATCTTATGATAGTAGAGAAACCGCCTAGAAAGGAACTACCACCTGTATTATATTGAGAGTTTTAGTTTGGTTTCTTTTTGGTGAGTCCATTTTTATTAATAGTTTGCAAACAAGATACAAAACAGCCTGAAAAAACATAATTAGGCACTTCACAATATTCATTGTATCTGTGTATATATACTGTATATACCTTTATATATTTGTCTGAATGTAGCCACATTTTTAAGTTAATTTCATCTGAAGTTTGATCTTTAACACTTTACATAGCTATGCAGACATGTTTGTGCGTATCCTCTCGCTGGATAAGATAGTGACGACTAAGTTTCACATTGTGTGGTTAAACTTCTGTGTTGGAAGAGTTGTTACACATTGCCGTAATGACCCAATATAAAACACAAATACTTCTGCATACGTATAAAGAAATGGTTTGAAGATAGATCAAGATAGATGTCTGTACACTGGAAGACTAGAAACAGGTGCTAGACCATTTCTTGGCGGGGCGTAGTGACTTTCTGGTGTCTTTAACCTTTTATTCACCTCTGAGCAGAGTCAAGAAAGCAAATACACATATTATCCCAAAATGTCAAAGTTTTAATTTAAAGGAAAACTACCTGCATTTTACCTTTAGTGATCTTATCAGTTGTGATGACATTCTTAATTTTAGAGATATAAATATATAATGATAATATCAGTTTTAGAAAGAATGCTTTTGGCATCACCACATTAGTGATCAGACAGCTTTTACATAAGTTCTCAGTTTAACAAAATTATGGGATTCACTTCTTTAGAGGTGAAAAAAAAGGTGAATGTCAAAGTTATTACCCAAACTGCCAACTGTAAAGGTCCACTGCTTTGCAGAGTTGCTTCCTAGTTTAACTTTGGCCTAACCTACCTTATCCAAGATTTACTGACTGATCCCTCACATGGGAATGCCCTGTGCCCTGTTGTAAAGCTACATTTAGCAGTACTGCCATGTCAATGTATTACTACCATGACACTGAGGTATGAAGAATTGCCCAAAGTATCAAAACAGGTCTCCAAAACACAAGCCTTTAAGAACTATAAAGTTAACTAATTATTGCAATTTAGTTCACCTCACTGACTCTGACTCGAGCTTCCACTGAGGCAGGCAGCCTTTATCACTTGATTGACACATAATTACAAAGAAAACTCCATAGTACTACATTATCCAGACTCCACCAAAGATGTAATAACCAAGATGGAATAAAAATAACATATCCAACGTCCCAGAGTTCCCTTGCTTCTTCTCTCTGACCTGTTATATGACGGTGTCTGACCCCTGTCAGAAGAACATGGCTTCTCCTGATATTGCCAAACAACTTTACAGAGGTCTAGTATGTTCAACAGGTTTATAAATATATGAACAAACTGAAATGGATAGAAAAAGGTCAAACTTTGAAGACAGACGTGAATATGGTGACATGGTTTAGGTATGTCACTGGGGGAAAGGTCACTAATGAATACCTTGGAGGACTGATCAAAGATGGTTAGTACCTCCTTTCAGCCTTCTGCTTTCCCGTGTTGTCTGTCTTGCACACTATAGAGCATATTTACCACACGATGATTTGTTTTATCCTCACTGTATTTGTCTTCGACATAGCCTGTTGTTTGGTAGAAAATTGTCCTCCAACAGCACACCAAGTTCTTAGTGGCGCATTCCTCCAAGTAGACAGACGCTGGTGCTTTGCTCTTGGGTACAATAGTGAAGTCAACACTTTGCTCAATTCCAGATAAGAGCTTCAAACCTCAACAGCAACTCTGTTCCAACTCTCAAAAAAGAAAACGCCATCCTTGAACCTTTTTACTCTTTCACAGCCTCCTACAGCTGCAGGAGGAGACTCTGAAAATACCCTTTTTTTCCTAAACCTCGTGTGGGGCAAGACCAAATGATAAAATGGACACCACGTAACCCCTTTCACCTGCATTTGCATTCCTTCCGACTCACCACGAATAACTAGATCCCTCTTTTTTTGTGGATCGACAGGCCATGTTGCCTGCAGAGATAACTCGGCTGTGCTGTTTAATTTGTTCCTTCCATGTACAGCCATACCTCCCAATTTTTAACAAGGTGACCCACACATAAACACACACGTTCATGTAATTTAAAGGCACAATCTGTGATTCAAAAACAAAAATCGAACCTACTGTATGAACACATCTTGCTACCAGTTCCAATTTTTTTGACAGGTATTTTCATAAAAGAAAAACAATATACTAAATACTATTGTTTTCTGATGCTTTAAAGAGAGACTTTCCTCTCAAGAGGAATGAGAGCAATTCAGCAAGTGCCCCAAAATGACATGTGCCAACATTCAAGTGACAAAACCCTTTAGTGACTGTAGTACCTATAACGGGAGCAAAGGAGAAAGTCAGGTGATGTTATTATAGAGCAACAAAATCCATGTAGGGAGGAGGTAGGGGTGGAGGAATGGGTCAACAAAACATTGGACGTTAACATGGGGGACCACCTCACTTTCCTGTTTCCAACTGACAGTCAACTTTATGGATCTTTTAAGCATGATCACGATCATTCCCTAACCTTAAACATGTGCTTATCATTATAACCATCATGGCGAACCCCCCCCCTAACCTTAGCAAAGTAGTAATTCACACCCAAACCCAAGTGTTTCCCTAACCTTAAGTACTTAGTTTAACCCAAACCATAATCTCGCTAAGTTATTTTAGTACCTAAACCTAGACAAACCTTACCAGAGTCACTTCATAAAGCAGAGTCATTTTATAACAGTGATTTGTAACAGTTTTGGAAGGTGCAGACAAATGTTGTCCTGCTGAAAGGGGCGTCAGATTAGAAAATGCTTCTTTGTGTTGTTCTGGATGGCATGGAGGAACAACTTTGTCTCTAATTTGGATCACTTGTTGTTCAAAAGGCTTGATTACAACAATAACGTTTAATAGTTCAGTAAAACAAACCAATAATTTGAATAATGAGCCTGTGAGAAACAGACAAAGTGCTTATTTTATATTCATAACTCTTAATTTTAGGTAACATATGTCAATGTACCACAGATTTACATGGTAAAAAAAGCATTGATTTTGCCTTTTAAATTGAACACACACATTCAGGAGTGTTTGTAGAAACCACAAATAAACAGCAGGCTTTCGTCCATTAGCAGATACCCACTCTTATTTTTATTTTACGCACTTAAACACTCAACTCCACTTTCACACACCATTCTCCATCGATCAGTTGTAAAGACTTGTACGCTGAGGAGATTGGAATTGGTAGTCTTTGAGTCATGTTACACCTTTGATGCAGTGGGTTTTAATTGCAGCATCTTTTATGATACACAAGCCACTGTATCAAAGAGTTGTAACCATGAAATACAACTCTGCCTGTGTTGACTTGAATGTGCAGCTGTGTGCAGTTATGTGCAGCTTTATGGCTCAGGATCATGCAGCAGCCATAAATAAATTGTTCTATACTGTTTTCGTTCTCCTTTTAATTTCAAGCGTCTTTGAGTATCTTGAAAAATCTAATTTCTGTGAGAGTGGATTTTGAACGAGTGTTCAATGGCTGTCCTATTTTCCACGTTATGCCTGTGACGCTTGGAGGGCTAGAAACAGCGAGAAACAACAATACGGTGCCCTGTGGCTTCCTTTATTTTGCTGTTGTGAGTATGTGATGGAAATGAATAGAATGCTAAGGAAAGCGGTAATGCATTAAAGTTTAATTAGCTAACAGAAGCAATGAGGAGTTAAGAAATCTGCCTCTTGGTTGTAGTTTTCCTTCACAGCGAGGAATCTTTTGGTCTTACGGAAACTAAAGTACCATCTCATTTTGTGTGGAAATTCTTTGTACTTGACCTGTTTCCTTTGATCTTTTTGAATTAATCATGGATTTATATTCAATCATGAATGCTCTGAAGTTCATGTATACTCCGAGCAGCCTTGTACATATCAATTTTTAATTTCTACTTTACTTGGAACGTCACCTGTGCTACACATTATATTGAAATGTCATTCATAAACCTTGGAACCAGCATTATTTTCTCAATGGTCCACTAATCCAATACAGTAAATTGTAACTATGTCATCATAGTTATAATTTACTGTATTTTCCAAACACAAAGTGCACCATAGCTCTGAGTCAGGTTGTTCTTTTTGCCCAGTTCCCATTAAGGGAAAAAAATTCTTTAGATTCAACCGCCAGGCTTGCAGCATCCTTGTTTGGATTTTTTTCAAGTATATCTTAAAACAATACTAACATGCCATACATACCTTGAAAGAGAGATACTAGTCACTGTAATCATTCCTCCACTCCATGAAGTGATTCTTTTGTAAGGCAGCTACACTGTAGAAAATGGGGGACTAATTCCAAAAAAAACCTGAGTATCTTATTATGATTGATTTGGAAAAATGCAAACCTTTCCTTCAAAACCTGTAACAAAATTTTCTTTGGTTGATGTGGTATGTCCTGTTTGGCCATGCAAACCTTCACAGACACAGTAAGCACCATCTGACGTATGAGTAAATGCACCTTAAATTGGTTTAGTTCAGCAGACTCGTTGTTTAGTGTCTCAGACTGAAGTACAAAGATGTATGAGTGCGACTCATGAGAGATATCTTTCTTTCACTGAGACCTGAGCACAACAACAGACCAACAGGGGCATTTGAAATGGACATGTCTGTTTTTGAATGTAAATCACTGATTGGAATTCAGAATGGGTAGGTTCTTCTTATTCATGTTCTGCCATGGCTAAAAGTGCATTTGAGCGCATGCATTCAGAAAACATTTTCCATAATTGATCAGTGACTCTAAGCTGCATTACAAATTAGATGCCAAATTAGTTAGGGTGAAAATAGAGCCAATTACCATACAGTTGATTGAACCCTTTGTGGTCAGATGGGATCTGGAAATGTTTCTCTGAGTTAATGAGTCTAACAGGGATTTGAGTTATGATACATAAAATAAAAGAGGCAGAAGCTCTTCTCAAGTGTCATAGGTGCCTAGACGAAGAAGGGGGAACCTGCAGAATTGAACAAGAAATTTCTCTGACATAAGATATGATGAAACCAGGAGCAACTGCATCTTATCTTTTTATAATGGAAAAGGTTGACATTGTAGTCTTCCACTTTAGCAAGGAACAGACCTCAGAGGTTACATTTCCCATTTCACATTTGATTTGCACATTATACACCAGCTGCTCAAGGGTAAAGCTGATTTTCAGGAAAATGCGACAGTTAACTAATGCTACTCATTTCAGAATAGTCTGAGGAAAAGGGGGATAACCAATAATTGTGCTTGCAACAAGAGAGCAAGAGACCAAGTGCAGTGGGGAGAGGGTGATTCATGGTTCAGTATCAGGAAAATGCTTACGTGAGATGGCAAGGGAGGTAGCGGCCCCCCTCTGAAGGTTGTAGATGTACTGAAAAGGTGTTTTATAGCATTCAGAAGATTCATCCTGTTTTAGTTGGTCACCTGAGGGGTCATTTAGTTCCAATATACTATTACAGAAAAATTCACCTCACCACAACCCACCCACCTAGCTGCAGTTGATTGTAGTTCCCACAGTAATCGTCACTGAGTTCACCAATCATGTATTTATCCTACATCCTTATCTTTCCCAAATGTGGCAATGCAAAAAGAAGTCATCAGTGCATTCTGATGGCTTAAAAGATGAAAAGAATAAAAAAAAAAAACAGCTTAGCGTATTCTGTGCAGTACTTTTGGAAAAGATAACGATCTCTCAATAGCAAACTCTTCACTGTGATATAGTACTCCACTGATTTGTGCCAGCTAAAATGGCTGCACAGCAGGATTCAGATTCAGGTTATTAGCTATTTATTTGTGGAGTTAATTTCTCATATTTTCCATAGTCATTTTTACAACATAGATTTTTGAGCATTTTAACATTAATCTTCATGCTATAACTTTTTTGCGGAAAAAAATCATGTCTTCCTCATGCATTATGGATCAAGGCTTACAGTACATAAATTGTTGTATAAATGTAAGAAACTCCCAGACAAAAAGTTAAAGAGAGGAGAGGTATAGTTAGTCTTCTAGAAAAATGTCTTTAAAGAGTGAATATTATCTTCAGTTTTTTTAAAAGTAGAGTTTACACAGCAGCATGATGTTTTGAATGCACTTAAGTTAAAGAAAGTATTTTTTTCACTCATTTCTCAGAATACACAGAGGACTAAACACTTCTACTGAAAACATGTCTTCAATACTCTTCAAGTATTGGGGGGCTTGACTTTCATCTGTCTCAGCTGCGTAACATGGTTCTCACAGTGATACCAAAATAAGCTCCATAGCTGGAAAACAGCAGGAGATTCAACAACACTGTAAACAACACAAGTGTGTGGTCTTTTATGTGCATGACCTCTGGTATTTTAGCAAAAGGAAAGAAAACCTGGAGAAGAACTCGCTTACTAAACCTACAGCCAGGCACTCAACTGCTGCACACTCAGAAATAAAGATTCAGGAGGAGTACATGTTTGTACCGAAAAGTATTGTGTTCACAGCAACCACATAGTGGGTCTCATGAGCCCAAACTCATGGGCACATGAGTGCAATATAAATTTTGTGCAATATAAATATATCACATAGTTCCTGATACCAAATATACAAAATTCCAACAAGTCCTCCAACCTTAACGACTGCATAGGTGAGTTGTCTCGATCCTCTGATACGACGAAGCATGTCCTGAAACAGAGCCCCTACGGTGGCGGGCATATGGGCCTTTCGTTGTCATGGCTACAATAATAAACACGTGTTAACAGGTAATCATTTGAGTTCTAATCATAATTATAGTTCAGCACCTGAAAAGATCCATAGATAAATTCAGCCGAGATGGCTCGTAGAGATCTGCTCCATTCCCAGCTGTGGTGCTTCTGGCTTGTTTGTGTTTAAAGGTGTGTATATAGGTGGGGAACCATTGAGGGATCATGTGCGTCGATGTGGAGGAGGTTTGGGATCTGGAGGAGACAACTATGCCGTTCTCGTGAAACTGGTGAAAATTTAAGATTTCCTCAAGGGACATATTTTGTTTAAAGGTACATTTTGGTCCAGAAGGTGACGAAAGAGAAGAAAGGGCAGTGTAGGTTACTGTGCGAGCAACAGGGTACAGTTCTGGTCTACTTTTTTAAGAGAGCGTGATCCTTTGCTCTCCTCATCAGTTTCCCCCTCTCCCTAGTTATAAATATTTAAGAGAGCTTCAGACCAACAGCACGGGGCACATGAGAGTAAGGGGGAAAGAGAAATAATCATAAAGTTTCAGTTTAGGACAATGGGAGAGGAATTCAGAGTCAGGAGTGAGAAAGTGAAAAGGGAAAAGTGAGATTGGTTGGTGAGATTTGGGCTGATTGTCATATTCTCAATTTGGCAGTGGGCAGCAGGAAACAGGTGCAACATGAACCCAAAGTGAATATCTTTGGGTTTTAGACCTTTGCTCGGACAAAAAAAAGACATTTAAGGATGTCAGCTTGGAAATTATAATTGTCATTTTTCACTGTTTTTGGACAATTATAGACAAATAATTAATTGATTTAATAAAGAAAATAATCTGCAGATTCATCGATGATGAAAACAATTGTAAGTTGCAGCCTTAAACATCATATCACATCAGTGCTCTTATAGATTCAGCTGCAGAGTACAGCAGTACCCCTTTTCTCGGTAGAGCAGATTGCCGATGACATACTGCAGGAACAACTGGAAATCACACTGTTACACCATGAATTGATAAATCCCATCACCTCCATCTTTGCACTGCAGCAGTTTTGACTACAGCTACTCCAGAATAATATAAGCAGCTGCTTGTATTCCTAGTTCTCATATGGCGCTCAAGGGCTGGAGGGGTGTGAATGGTAATTGGTTTGACTGGAGGTTCAGTAGGTGGGAGGGAGGGTTTTGCCAGTAGTGCTAACCTCATCTCTCGTTCCCAACTCTGTCCTCATACATCACTGAGTCAGAATTGAATAATTCATCAGCATGTTGTGGGTTTATTTTGTCAAAGCATCCACAGACATGATGGGAGGCAGGGTTTGGGTGTGGAATGAAGGGGAAGCAATGAAGTCTCAGGGAATGATAAACAGTTATTAATTCTTGTCAGAAACTTTGACTAACATCTATCATGGGTAATTAGGTTTATGACATGCAAAAGCACAACATCTTATTTTGAAAATAAATGGGTAGGCAAGCCAAATGCAACTTCTGTAAATGAGAACTGGTTCCCTGGATCTCAAAATTATCTCAGCTGCACATTTAAAATTCTCTTTTTGAACTACTTTTGGTTTAAAATCAATAATTCACCCTGTTGTGTAATGTGAGTTTTAGAAATGTGGAAAAAAACTTTTTCTTTTTTGTAACCACAGGAAAAACAAGATGCTCATTCATGTATCAATCATTCTAATCACCCATTCTGTACATGAACATTTAGTTCACCCTTGTTTGGTCGAAATGGCTTTGGTGCTGTACACCACCCACTTAAGAGGGGTCAAAAAAAAAAAATGGTGCCTTTTCTTTCACTTTTTCTTTTTGTGTTTTGTTTATGGCCTATTAAAATCCAGAAGTGCTCACTCATGTACTTTTGCCTTCTGACATTAATGAAATTACACCCTCCTGCATGTCTGCCATTTTGTTTGCATCTTCTTCATAATTACCATCTTCCTCGTTTGAAATCCCCGAACAGAGTTTTTCATGCCTCAAGAGAACCTTTATGTTTTTTATGTTACAGAAATGACAGCCACCCTCTGGGACTTGCCTCTCTGTAGCCTTTTTTCAAATTTGCAGAAAACTTCCGACATTCTAGGTTTCAAGAAGTTGCATCTTTGAATTTACGTCTCTGCTTGCAACGGGGATGGTGACATTAGACTGAATTGGTGTAAAAAATAAATAAATAAATGAAATAAATAAATAATAGACGACTATTTTTAATTTTTTCACTTCTTTGTACTTCCATTAACTTTTATGTCAGCTCAATTTTATGGCTCACAAAAACTCCTGTGCACCTTCATTTCAGACCAAAGAATTGCATGATGACCTACCTAGATACGACTTACAGGCAGGGTTTTGCTGGTTTGCGCTCAACTGTCTTGGAGGCAATATCCTGTTGAGACCCCTGCGGGATCTTCTTTTCAGAGAAGCTGACATTCAGTCACGTCTCTCAGGCTCATGGCTGGCTCTCCAGGGAAGCTGAAGAAACAAAAGCCAAACGTGGCATGGATCCTGACAAAACCAGCTGCTGTAGATTGGCTCTGGCCTCCCTGCTGAGATACACCGATAAGGCCAAGTAACTGACAGTATCCTCTCTCTTACAAGGGAACGTGTTCTTCTTCTTTCCATTTCTGTCGTTGGAATATAATGAAAGACTTTGTAAAGGTCTCAAAATCGTGGTACAACCTGTACTTGGAGAGTACCTGGATGGAAAGGGGAGCAAAGGACACATGCGTAGTCAGATTCAGCGTTTTTCTAATGCATAATACCGGTAACGTTAATTGATGATGCTTTGGTGCAGGTTTTCACAGATCTGAAAAGGTTTCAACAGATTTCAGTAAGTTTTATGGAGGCTATACCAGATAAATGGTGATGTTTTTCACTGGCTCTCACAGATATTCTGGTAGTCTCATCTTGTTTCTCTTTAGGTTGGAAAAATCCCTGTTGTGTCCACTGACTGACAGCATCATACATAAACTATATTCTGTGTTGGCTTGTTTCAGCTGTTTATTGAAACTAGAGTATATGATTATTTACACCAAGTGAAGACAATGGCCAAGCACTCGATCAAATTGAAATATTTATTTTAAAAAATGAAATATTACATATTACACATAATTTCACCAAAATTCAGCCTGACATGTTTGGTATCTTTGGAAACTAGAAAGTAGAAAAAAGCTCTGAGGGTCTGAACACTGTTTGTAATGTGTGAGTGAGGTTTAACAGATTAACATAATTTAACATGTTTTACCACAAAACAATGTCATTAGAGTTCGGGGGAAAGTCCAGTTTATATTTTATAGTAAAGTAATTTGTTAGTTAGGGACCTTCATAGTGATGGTTAAATAATAACTTTGTTTTGTTGAACCATCCCTCCACCCTGTCCTCCTCCCTCTTTGTAGCTTTATAACAACATCACACCATTTCCTCCTTTGGTTCCCAACAGACAACAGTTACCATTTCTATGGTCGCTTCAGCCTTTGTCTTGAACATAAACATAAGTCGCTTTTGCCTATTAGCTGAAATGACTGATACATATTGGTGTTATTCTAACATGCTCGTAGTATATCGTGAATGAATCATGGGTTTTGCTACACAGAAGTATTGAGTTGGCATAGAACAAAAGGTAATCCTCAGTATTTGAAAGCACAGTATAGTGAGGTGTGTTTAGAATATACCAGTATAACTGACAAACTACCTGATGCTCTCTGACCCTACAGCCAATGCTGATTACAAAAATAAAATGAATGTTTTTACATGCTATATGATCTAGGCCTGGATGCCTGCCAAGCCTTCTTGATGGAGGAAGAGTCAAGGACATTAAGATGGCAATGCACGCAAATACTTTACAATCGATGTTCAGGCGGAGATACTTAAACTGCGTGGCATTGTTTTGGACGCCCACTTACTCTCTCTATTGCCCCCTAATGAATACAAACTGCAGCGTAAAATTGAATAAAACAGGAACAACACAAATGAAAATTCAATAAGAAGAAATAAATGGGGCTTTTCTACAAGACCAGGGAAGTGTATCTAATCCCTTAATTAGACAGTATGTCCACATAGTAGCTTTTTTTCTTCTTTTTGTGATGGCCATATAGATGTAGGGAAGAGAGGAGAAGAGGGATAGAATGAACCGAATAATTAAAAGAAAAGAGAATAAGGTAGGGCTGACACAAGTGCTCCAGATTTGACATTCAGCAAAGGCATTTTGTCAAATGAGCAACAAAACTGAATTCAGTGACATTTTTTCGACATTTGTTGTTTTTCTTCACTGATGAATAAAAACAGCAATTTAGTGTTTGTTGGTGTGGTCTTGTTTGGCTGGATGGTGTTATTGCTGCCAAAAAGAAAAGCGCAGCTTTTCCTTGGCTTTCAATCTCTGTTTCTTCAAGGGCAAGAAAATTAAACCTTTCTCTGCGTCACAGCGAACATCACAAATTAAAGCCGCTGCCTCAAACTCTCTCCTCATCCCAGAATGTTTTCATCTTAATTTAAGTTTTCCTTAAGACTTTGAAGTTTGTGGGGAACAGAGCTGTGGTGTGGGGACTGTGGGGACTATGGGAGGGTCACATAATGGGTTTCATGTTTGCTTGCTGCCATTACATTACGATGAAACCGGCAGACACTAATGGAATAGCAGCAAAAGACACCAGGGAATGCAATATTGCTCCTCCTGTCTTAAGAGTGAGGAATTACACCAATAAATATGGTTAATGGGAACACAAATCAGAGCGTGTACAGAGGTTAAACGTCAACAGAATACTAAGCTACGTGTAGACCTATAAAATAAAGGATCAGTGAAAGGAGTTTGGAAAGTGCTGGAGATACATGGAGATCATTTCAGACTCTATGGATGTAAGAGAAGGATAACAACGATGGAGGAATAGAAGAACATATTGGTACAATAACCACACAAACACCGGTGTTGTCTCCCCTCTATGTCATCTCTATGTTAACCATCGGCTTTTGAAGCCCCCCCCCCAACACCGACACGAGCACCTAAGACACATGCTGTACACGGACACAAACCCATGCTGTGGGTAAAAGGGGAGAAGAGGTATTTTTCAATGGGTTTTTAAAAGTCTGTGGCAAATAAAAATATGTTTCTCCAGGGCGGACATTTTGTTGAGTTTAATGATACACTCAGGTGATCAATCATCATTAATTATGCTGTCAGTGTCTGTGCAATTATAACTTCTGTTGTGCTGTATTATGAACAAACAAGATATGTTTATTCTCTCATACAGAAATTGGTTTCTTTCAAAACAACAGAAGATATTACACTATAGCCCTAACATTCTTACCAGCCGATCTCCTCCTACACAAGTTTGTTTAGCTTGCACGAGGCTGCATTGTTGACCCTGGTTGTGTACGTCGTAAAGTCTCAAACTGCAGCTCGTCTTTGGATTTATAAGCAGGGGAAAGCGAGAGGCATGTGGGACAGCAGCTCATAATATCATCAACAGTCACATGGGGGGAGTGAAAGGAGCAGGAGCGAGATGTAATCTTGTAGTAATTCTGTTTCTTTCATCCATGTGCCACTCCAGCAATCATGATAGAAACATCCTGAAGAGGGATGCCCAATAAAGCTCTTGCCCTCAACAGTCATGAAATGAGTCCCGCAGAGACCCAGTGCAAGATAGTAAATAAGGTTATATGATATTTCCACCCCAGAGGTGATGTAGATCCTGGAGGACGAGTGTTGAAGTAGCCCTCTTGATGTGAATGTTTTTGTCTACATTTGTATCCCTTACATCTTCTTGTAAAGCCAAACCGGGCTTTAAAGCTGCAATAATTAGAGGCCAGTGTAAGTTAGCAATCAAACAGTTATTTTTGTTTTATTTGCAGAGTGAATATTTAGGGAAGAAAAATTAAGGGAAACTGAGGATAAAGCGGAAGTTGTAAAGAATTAAGTAGAAAACAGCTTTTTCTCTGTTCTGTCCTGTTTTATAATCCCATTGGGATATGGGCTCAAGTATTATAATAATCATCCTGCTGACAGCTTTACTGCATTATCATTTCACTATGAATGTCTTTGCTATAAATCTGTGCTTCTGCCACTACTGTGTAAAATAATTTAAAGACGCTCGAGCCATGAAGCAGCCACGCTGTAAAGATCAGCTTCAAAGCAAAGCACTCGGGCTGTGTTGTTTTTTCATCCTTGTCTACTCTATATTTGGGGTCAAATACAATATATCCACATTAGTACAATAAACCTGAGCCGCTTTATTCCCCCTAAAATACCTTAATAGTTGCTATACGATCATTTCCGTGCTCTGTAAAGCCCAATTCTATCTTTAAACTGTCAAGTTTTAGTGCTACATTGAAGCCACACAACTCTTTTGGTCCATGAGCTGGATGTGAGGCACTGTGTATATACATACATAATTTATCATAAATCATTGACAGGTCCCCATAAAATAAAATCTATACTGTGTATGTTTGAAGGTGGGGGAAAAAAGGGATATAGGAGGCCTTGTAAATGGTGCTGAAGGAGAGGCTCAAGGTTGTTTGTGTGCATGTGTGCGTGTCTGTCTGTGTGTGGAAGTGGATGTGAAGGCTTCTATTTGGATACAGTGCATGGTTTCATGTGGCTATGTTTACGGACATGTTTGTGAATTTTAGAAACATCAATTTTACTGAAGTTTCACAGATTCGCTCTCACTGTTTCCGTCGGCAGCAGAGTGACTGTGATGTGCAAGCATCACGTTTCCATGGAGCAATCACGAAAAACAACCACATGTACACATATTTTACTTGCAGTTTATACTTAGTTACTTACTTATACTTACAGATGACCTGCGAGTAAGGAAGAAGTGCCACAATGCTGCTGAATGTTATAGGTTACCAGTAAGTGAATCAGAGCCTAACACAAAAATAAGAAATTACATTACTGAAAACACAGCACAATCCAATTCCTGCACACCACCAAAGCAAACATTACATTTTCTGTATGTTTACAGCCCCACGGCATGTCTCTACACCGAGTTTCAACTCCAGTCACAACTGAAACTGACACTGGTGACAAAACAGATTAAATACGAGACCAGTCAGATGTGTGCAGCATCCAAATTATTATGCACCTGCAGCAAATGTGACAAGGCCGGTGCACACAATTAAAACACAACACTGTGGCAAAATAAAGTTTTCCATTTCCTACTTCCCATTAACTCAGTACTTACTTGCATAGATGAGCGAGCAGTGAGCTTTCCACTTTATGTAACCTTAATTATCACCTGGAAGAGCACACAGACTTATACAGTACACTCCAGGCAAAGTTTGCACTGCTGCCATCTATGCCACTGCCAAATGAACAGTAAATATAAACCCTGCAGAACACTGATACACTGGAACACCACAGAGAAAGCAGCAGGTTTATCTCACTGAGATAGTGGCTCAAATTCGACTTCAGAGTTAACTGATCCATCAAAACCAATGTATCCATGTTATGCACAAGGTGGTTTGCTCCTATCCTAGCTGAGCAGATTTTCTCAAGTCTCCGTTGTTTGAAGACCTGCATCCGATCTACAATGACGGAGAAACGGCTTGACCTCTTGCTTTTCCTGCACATACACAAATACCTGACTGATGAATTGGACATGAGCAAACTGTTTAATAGCTTTTGCTTTGGGAGTGATAGATGCACTCAGTACATTGGAAAATAAGCCTCGGGGACTAAACCTCGCTCTATTGCGGTGCTGTCTGTTTGTTAATAGGCATATTGGATGTAAAGTTTTAATAGGCAACGAATTTTGATTCTGTTTTGAACCTTATTAAAATATATATTTATATACATATATGTTTATATGTATGTATATGCATGTATGTTTATATGTATGTATATGCATGTGTATGCATGTATATGCATATATATTTTATATATATATATACACACAAATACACATACACATAGCTGGATAGCTCACTGCTGACTTTGGCACAGGTGGTCGGGGTTCGAATCCCACCAAAGGGTAACACATATCCATTGTGGACCCTTAGGCAAGGTCTTTGATGTTGATATTGCAACATCAAATGCATGCTAAGGCATGAATAGGGATCTGTTGGAATGCTACTATACAAGTAACGCCGATGAGAGAGGCTACATGCAGAGGTTGTGGGATATATGGATGCTTCGAAACCCAACTTCTAAGTTGACAAAGAAACAACTACTAGTGTTCCAACATCCGCAAACGGCAACTGCTATCACAACTAGAGATTGATGAGGTACAATGCTACGGCAAGGGGGAGCCAGGACGACAGATCAGAGGGGAGATATCATCATCCTTCCAACACTCCGAGATTGGGTACCAAGCCCCAACAAGACCTTGACCACAAGGGCAACTGGCCTAAGAATGACTATCATGACTAAGCTGGACCCGTACCACAAGGGCAACTGGCCTAAGAATGACTATCATGACTAAGCTGGACCCATAGCCGATTACTTAAGTGACAAAGGCTAAGTGACAAAGTATCAACTGAAGGTCTGCTAGCAGATGTGAATGCAGCGCTACGTACTATCCCTACTAGGACTGTAACTAGTTCAATCAGCTGATTGGTTCTGCTTAGGCCTGAACTGGCTGCTGTTCTGCATAGCCAGATCATCTCAAAGAGCGGCTTCGGGTACCAGTTCGGAACAACCATCATTCACCTCCTTAACATGTATGACATCAAGCTGTATGCCAGGAATAAGTGAGACATCGACTCACTGATCCACCTCACCAGGATCTACAGCAACGACATCGGAATGTCTATCTGCAGCATTGCAGATGTTCAGGGCAGCTACAAATACCTTGGGATCCCGCAGGCAAATGGGAACCTTGGGGAGGTCGAAAACCCAACATGGGAAGAACAAGATATGTCGGCTGAATGGGAAGAACAAGATACAGGCCATCAACAAGTACGCCCTGCCAGTCATCACATACCCCGCTGGTATAATAAGCTGGCCAAAGAAGGAGATAGAGGCCACTGATATCAAGGACAAGAAAGCTCCTCACAATGCATGGAGGGTTTCACCCCAAGTCCAGCACCCTGAGACTGTACACTAAGCGGAACGAGGGAGGCCAAGGACTGGTGAGCATCAGAGCCACTGTCCAGGACGAAACAACCAACATCCAGGAATACATAAGGAAGATGGCCCCCAAAGATGAACTACTAAGTGAATACCTCAGGCAGCAGAAACCCGATGATGCAGAGGAGGAGGAGGAACCATCATGGAGGGACAAGCCCCTACACGGCATGTAGCACCGACAGATAGAAGCAGTGGCTGATATCAAGAAATCCTACAAGTGGCTCGAAAAGGCTGGACTGAAGGACAGCACAGAAGCACAAATCATGGCAGCACAAGAACAGGCACTCAGTACAAGATCAATAGAGGCGAGGATCTACCACACCACACAGGACCCCAGGTGCAGGCTGTGCAAAGATGCTCCTGA